>NW_023601543.1:44063878-44449526 GCF_014898055.3 Talpa occidentalis
CCTGCATCTCTGGCCTGCACCGCAGTTCTTCTAGGGAAAAATAAATAAGTAAAATCTTTAAAAAAAAGAAGACGAAGAGGGCCTCCCTGGTGGTGCAAGGGCTTAAGCACAGCACTGTGAAGCTATCCACAGCCTCTACAGCACGAGTTCGATCCCTACCAGCCAGGGAGCTGACCCACATGGCACAGCAGACCTCTCCTGGTGCCTTCTGCTCCCCTCAGCAGTATATTTCAGTCTGCCTGTTCTGTTCCGCACTCTGTCTCTGGTGAATCCTCTCACCCCCACACCTCTGGCCTGTACCCCAGTTCTTATATACATAAATAAATAAATCTTTAAAAATAAATAAATCTCTATAAAAAAAGAAGAAAATCATTCTGTTTCCCAAAAAGGCTACACCAACTTGCATTCTATTAACACTGAATGAAAGATCCTTTCTCTCTACATCCTTGCCAACATTTGTTGTTTTCATTCTTTTTGATAGCCACCATTCCCCTCTCTTTTGACACAGGGATGGGGTGCTGATTGTGATTGTGATACAGGGCAGCAAAGGGCACTAAAACTGGCCAAGGATACTGCCCAAATAGTTTACTGGTCGCTGTTTGAGTTCTTCACCTGCGCACACAATTCCAATACCACTTAGGCTCAGAAAACAACAAAAAAATGTATTTAACAAATTAAAAAAAAAAACAGTTACTGAGGCCTTTACCTCACCCAAAGCCATGTCCAGTCCTAAACAAAAGCAGTTAAAATGACATCTTTCTGCCACTGACGGTGCAGAGTTCCTCTCCCAAACAATAGACCACGTGTCCAAGATGGCGTCTTCCTGCCTGTGCAGACCTAGAACACACTTCAGCCAGAATATAGGCCAGGTTCCGACTCACAAAAACAAAAAAAGATGCAACAAGAGACACTCCAGAACTACAGGAACGCCCCAGCACAGCACCAGATAAGCGACATTCAAAACAACCGCTACAGTGACCAAACTGGCCACACTCACACAGCTCAGCGAAGCGCCTGGCTCAGGGTCTTCGCCTTCTCTGCCAGGCCGCAACAGCAACAAAACCGGAGTCTTAGTCCCTCGGCTAATTACAAAGTCTCCAAACTTCTCCTCTCCAAGGTTGGCTCCTGGAGGCCTCCACCTTTAGAGGTCCGCAACAGCCTTCTTAAAAAGTGGCGCAGTGGGGGGCCACAATCCGCTGACCCCAAATGGTAAAGGTCAAAAAACCTTAAATTCCAAATAAATCCTCCCCCTTATGTAGTCCCTTATATTACTTATCAGTCATCCCACCCCAAATGCAATACTTTTTAGCATTTTTCCTGGGGCTATTTATTCTCAACAACAACCCCCTCCAGGGAGTTGTCTCCTGTTTGGCTTCAGCCACAGGTTACAATTTTGATTTGTAATTCCTTATAATAAGTGATGTCGCACAATTATTCATGTGCCTGCAGGCCATCTGAATGTGTTCCCTAGGGAAATGTCTGTTAAGGTCCTTTCCCCACTTTTTGATGGGGTTGTCTTTTTTTTTTGTTGGTTTATATAAGTACTTGTATATTTTGGAAATCAACCCTTTGCCAGAAGTGTGATATGCAAATATCTTCTTCCAATCTGTATGTTGCCTTTTTATTTTTGTGATGGTTCCTTTTGAGAAACAAAAGCTTTTTACTGTTTTCTTTCAAGTATTTCATGGTTTCACTTCTTATATCCAAATTTTTTTTTTAAGATTTATTTATTTATGCATACAAGAGCTAGGGTACAGGCCAGAGAAAGGGGGGGTTTGGGGGGTGAGGTGAGAGGATTCACCAGAGACAGAGTGGGGAACAGAGCAGGCAGACTGACCGAAGTACACTGCTGAGGGGAGCAGAGGGCGAGTCAGGAGAAGTTTGCTGCGCCATGTGAGTTGTTCCCTGGCTGGCCAGGGATCAAACTTGTGCTGCAGAGGCTGCGGACAGCTTCATAGGTTGTGCCTTAATCCCTTGCGCCACCAGGGAGGACCTCTTTTTTTTTTTTAAGATTTATTTATTTATGCATACAAGAACTGGGGTACAGGACAGAGGTGCGGAGGGTGGGGGGTGTACTGAGAGGATTCACCATAGACAGAGTGGGGAATAGAACAGGCAGATTGACCGAAATACACTGCTGAAGGGAGCAGCAGGCGAGACAGGAGAGGTCTGCTGCACCATGTGGGTAGCTCTGTGGCCTGCCAAGGATGGAACTCTGGCTGCAGTGGCTGCCGATATATTGATAGCGCTGTCTTTAACCCCTGCGCCACCAGGGAGTCCCTTATAGCCAAATCTTTGATCTATTTTGAAGTAACTTTTGTGTTTGGATCTGGTCTCCTTTTTTTGCATAAAGATATCTGCTTTGGACGCAGAGATAGACATACACAGAGGAAAGATGATGTGAAGAACAGGGAGAGCACCAAGTGAAAAAGGAAGATTGAATAATCAAAGATGTTTCAAAAAGAAAAAAAAATGGAAAAAGAAGACTGGAGTGATAGATCTATACAAGGCAAGGAAAGAATGCATGAAGCTCTAGAAAACTAAGAGAGAATTTAGGGAACAGTTTGTTCTCTTGCTCTTTCAGAGGAAACCCTGTTGGGTGAATAACTTGATTTTGGGCTTCTGGTCTTCAGAACTGTGAGATAATAAATTTCTATTGTTTAAAAAAAAAAAAAAAAAGATATCTGCTTTCGAAGACCATTTGTCCAAGAGGCTTAAATCCTGTCTCCATTGGATGGTCATGATTCCTTTGTTAAAGGTTAACTGTTCATGATTGTGTGAGTTTATCACTGGGCTTTCGATTCGATTCCATTAGTCGGCTTCTTTTTTTGTTCCAGTACCGTATTATTTTCAGTGTCATTGCCTTGTAGTATAGGTTCGAGTTAGGGAGTATTATATCTCTATTTTTCTTCTTTTCTCTCAGGATTGCTTTAACCACTTGGATCTTTTCTGGTTCCATGCAAATTTTACAATTGCTTGTTCTATCTCTTTTGAAAAAAGTCATTGCGATATTGATAGGTATTGTGCTAAATCATTAAATTGCCTAAGGCAATATGGATATTTTAATACTATTTATTCTTCTACTCCATGTGCAGTGGATGTCTTCCCATTTATTTGTGTCATTTTTTAAAGATTTTTAAAAATTTATTTATGCAGGGCCTCCCTGGTGGTGCAGCGGTTGAATGCCGAGCTGTGAAGCTGTCCGCAGCCTCTGCAGCACGGGTTCGATTCCCCACCAGCCAGGAAGAACCCCACATGGTGCAGCAGAACTCTCCTGCCTCGCCCGCTGCTCCCCTCAGCAGTGTCTTCCATCTGTCTGCCTGTTCTGCTCCCCACTCTGGCTCTGGTGAATCCTCTCACCCTCCCGCGCTTCTGACCTGTACCCCAGTTCTTGTAGAAATAAGTCTTAAAAAAATTATTTATGCATACAAGAACTGGGGTTTAGGCCAGAGGCGTGGGAGTACGGGTGTGGTGAGATGATTCACCAGAGACAGAGGAGTGAAGCAGAACAGGCGAATCTACTGAAATACATTGCTGAGGGGACCAGCAGGAGAGACAGGAAAGATCTGCTGTGCCATGTGGGTTAGCAACCCTGTCAGGGATCGAACTCATGCCAAGTGGCTGGCGATAGCTTGATAGCGCTGAGTTTTTAATCCCTGCGCCACCAGGGAAGGCCCTTTTTGTGTCTTTTGTAATTTCCTCATAGATTTCAATGTAGAGACCCTTCACTTCCTTCATTACACTTACTCCCAAGTATTTCATCCTTCTCAGTGTGATTGTAAATGGAAGTTTTTTTTTAAATTTCCCTTTTTTCTGATACATTGTTTGCATACAGAAATGGAATTCATTTTTGTGTATTGATTATTTCAACCTGCTACTTTACTGTACTCATTATTCTTTCTTGTATTTTTTTAAGATTTCTTTATTTATGCATACAAGAGTTGAGGTACAGGCCAGAGGTGTGGGGGGTGAGAGGATTAGACAGAGTGGGAGCAGAGCAGGCAGACTGACTGAAATACACTGCTGAAGGGAGCAGCAGGTGAGAGAGGAGAGGTCTGCTGCACCATGTGGGTAGCTCCCAGGCTGGGGATCAAACTCGTGCTGCAGAGGCTGGGGATAACTTCACAGTGCTGAGACTTAACCCCTTGCGCCACCAGGGAGGCCCACTTTCTTGTATTCTTTTGTAGAGTCTTTTGGGTTATTTATGTATACTGTCATGTCTTCTGTGAAAAGTGATAGTTTCATTTCTTCTTTTTCAATTTCGATTCCGTTTATGTCTTTTTTATGCCTAATTTCTCAAGTTAGGATTTCCAGTATACTTTTGGGCAGTAGTGGAGACAGTGGACTTCCCTGTCTTGTTCCTGATCTTAGCAGAAATGCTTTTCATTTTTTACCATTGAGTAATATGTTGGCTTTGGTCATGGGTAGGTTATGGAAACATACATTTGTAGAGTTTTGAGCCTTTAACCCCTAAAATAAATACAATGATGTAAACCAACTTCACCTCAATTAAAAAAAAAAAAAAAGAATGAATGATGACTTTCTGTGCTAGGTCCTCTATTTCTATCTATTTTTATGTATGTCCCAGAACTTCTGTTCTTCTCTCTTTGCTTTTCCTTCTTGTGCTCAGATGGCCCTTGCTTCCTTGGGATGTTGTTGACTGATTCACTGTCGTGGTGAGGTGATGCAGGCTTAGTTTATTGGTTTCTCTCTTCTTTGTTAACCTTGGCATGAGGTGGGGGCAGGTGGGGAGGCTGGTACATAAACTCTCAGTCTCAGTCCTACTTAGGATTTTTTTTTTACATGTTTCATTAACTTTTTTTTTTAATAAATTTTATTTTTATATTCCCCATACAATTGCAATCCCCTTATTTTGACCCCAATCCCTCCCCTCCCCACCCCCTACCCCCCATAGAGTGTCTCTGGTTCATAGTTTTTTGTTAATTTTGATTTTCACTTTCTTATAGTTATTCATTTTCCTGGTCCCTTATTTAAGTTTTCTAGATTCCTGCTATGAGTGAGACCATCCGGTATTTTTCTTTTTCTTTCTGGCTTATTTCGCTGAGCATGATCCCTTCCAGCGCCATCCATGTTGCTGCAAATTGCACGTGTTTACCTTTTTTGAATGCTGAGTAATATTCCATGGTGTATATGGACCACATCTTCTTGATCCAGTCATCTATTTTTGGGCATTTGGGCTGTTTCCAAAGCTTAGCTATTGTAAACAGTGCTGCTATAAACATAGGGGTGCAGGTGCTCTTTGGAATGGATGTTTCTGTGTCCTTTGGGTAAATACCTAGGAGTGGAATTGCTGGATCATATGGAAGCTCTATGTTTAGTAGGTCCAGACCTACTTAGGATTGAGGGTTGTCACCTCCTACTCCCCTCCTCTTTCTCCAGAGAGTGCTTAGCTCAGTGCTTCGTTAAACTAAGCTCCCACCGTGCCTTGCTGCTCCATTCTGTTCTGTGGCATTCCACCAAGCTTGAGTCTCCTGGTGAGGGGCTAGGTATGCTCCACAGGCACTGGAATACGCTTGGTCCTGGCAGGCAGGGGTGCCTGAGAGGGCGGGCTGTGTATCCCATCACTTAACAATGGCTCTAAGCAGTAGTCACCACCACTGCCACCATGGATACCATGTGAGAGGGCCCAGGCTGCAAGCGCTATGTGCCAGTTTGATTCTTTCAAAGGAAGTGGCAAGATCTATCACCAGTTCTTCCCTGTGCTACTGGGCTCTCCAATGAGTCCAGCATGATTCAACCTAAAGATTCTGTTCTCTTACCTCCCAGAGGTGGATTGAGGGAGCTGTCCTTGCCCATGCCAGTTGTGGAACTGCTGGTGACCTAGCGTGTACCTGTGCCCATGCATGACTGCACTCCCTTCTGAACCATCCCTCCAGCGAAATTCACACCCTGTAGGGCCATGAAGGGTCAACCTCAGTCTGCTCTGCCAGTCAGAGTATCTACTTATCTGGCCACACTCCACTTCGACTCCTCTCTCTTTTCCTAAAACAAACCACCAACCTTACTACAATTCCTCTGTTGAAAAGTCCTGGGACTCTGTCAGGAAACTTCCAAATATTTCTTTGAGCAAATACTTTTTTTTGCAGTTATTTTGAGGGGAGAAGTTGATCCCAACCTCTTTTGCCATGATGTGGGTAGAGTTTATGTCTTCTCTTTTCTTTTTTTTTTTTTAAGATTTATTTTATTTATGCATCCAAGAACTGGGATATAGGCCAGAGCTCTGGAAAGGTGAGAGGATTCGCCAGAGACCATAATGGGGAACAGAGGGCCTCCCTGATGGCAGAAGGGTTAAGCACAGCACTGTGAAGCTATCCACAGCCACCTCAGCATGAGTTAGATCCCCGTCCAGGGAGCTACCCACATGGCGCAGCAGACCTCTCCTGTCTCACCCGCTGCTCCCCTCAGCAGTGTATTTCAGTCAGTCTGCCTGTTCTGTTCCCCGCTCTGACTCTGGTGAATCCTCTCACCCCCCACATCTCTGGCCTGTACCCCAGTTCTTATATGCATAAATAAATAAATCTCTAAAAAAAAAAAGAATGGGTAGCAGAACAGACAGATCTACTGAAATACACTGCTGAGGGGAGCAGCAGGTGAGACAAGAGAGGTCTGCTGTGCCATGTGGGTTAGCTCCCTGGTGGGCGAGCTAGTGAATCTGTGCTTGCAGGGGCTACCAATAGCTTCATTGTGCTGAGACTTAACCCCTTGTGCCACCAGGGTGGCCCTATATCCTTTTTTTTTTTTTTTTTTTTTTTGTGGGACACTCGCCGGTGGCCGGGGATCAAACTGGCGCTGCAGAGGCTGTGGGCAGCCTCGCAACCCAGCACTCAACTGCTGTGCCACCAGGAGAGGCCGCCTCTTTTTTCTATTTTTAACAATCCCCCCTCTTGATCAGACTCTCAGCCTGAGAGTTTTGATCAAAATTTGAGATATCAGAGCTACTTCCAGATTCCACTTCTCAGTTTTTACTAAACTCCTGTGTAGTGTTCACAGGTTATTTAGATCATGACTTTAGGTTCACATTCTTTTTTTGTTTTTTTAAAGATTTATTTATTCATTTATACAAGCACTGGGTACAGTCAGAAGCGCGGGAGGGTGAGAGAATTCACCAGAGCAAGAGCAGAGAGCAGAGCAGGCAGAAGGACCGAAGTACACTGCTGAGGGGAGCAGCGGGCGGCAGGAGAGGTCTGCGTGCCATGTGGGACCCTCCTCCGGTGGCCGGGGAGCAGCTGGGGATCAGACGGCTGCTGCAGAGGCTGCAGGCAGCCTGGCAACCCAGCGCTCAACCGGTGCGCCACCGGGGAGGCCCAGGTTCAAATTCTTTTTAACTTGGTCCTTCTTACTCCATCTCTGGGGCTCCAGTTATAGGGAGATCTATTTTTTGCTTGGTAGCCAGCATTTACAAACATGCATTTACAACTTTGGAGAGAATTTAATGTGCCAAGAGAATTATTAAAAATATAAATAAGGGGGCTTCCCCGGTGGCTTAGATGTTAAGTGTCAGCATTATAACCTCTATGGCCTGAGTTCCATCCCAGGCCAGGGAGCCACCCACATGGTTCAGCAGACCCCTCCTGTATCGCCTGCTGCTCCTCTCAGCAGAATATTTCAGTAGGTTCACCTATTCTGCTCCCCACCCTGTCTCTGGTGAATCCTCTCACCCCCTCGCACCTCTAGCTTACACCCCAACTTTGACCAGAATGTCTAGGGATTTTCGTTGGACAGTTACTGTTTTAGCAGCAGATTTTTATACACCAAATAATAAACTCCCAAAAACATGAAGCAAAAAAATCCATAGAATTGAAAGGAGGTAGACTGTTTTACAGAAATAATTGTGAACATTAATAAAAGTTGCATGGAACAACTGATAATTTATTAAGAAAAGTATGAACCCATTTGGCTAATAAACCCAAATAAAATAAAGTTGCATCTTTGTCAATTCTGAAAACATACCTATTTTATCAAACCAATGGAATTTACCAGTACTTACTCTAGCCAAAAATGTTTGGCTTAATTTTTATAAAAAGTTTAAAGTTTTAGAGAATCTTAATTTATATTAAGTGCTTAAATCTTAGGCCAATCAAAAATGAATTTCTGATAATTCCATGCAGGAATGAAAAAGATCATATGTATCAAAACACACATGGTTGGGGGGGGGGATATACAACATACCAATAGAAAGATCTCTTAAGAATATCAGTTGGAGAAGACATTTAAGAATTTTCATTAGCCCAAGTTTCAAATAATTCCCTTTTGTTTTTCCAGATTAAAAAAAAATCCCTACATTTAGGCATTTCAAAAATTGGCTTAGTTCCTAAGGAAGGTGAGGGCAAAAATCTAAGTCAAGAAAGACAAAGACACAGTACTTAAATTTCTCCATGAAGAACTTTGTGAATTGTCTACAAAACATAGAAGGGTTTGAGATGAATAGGGGAAGCTCTGGGATGGTAAAGATGGGTGTCTTTTGAATTGTTTCTGGAGTCATACCTCTGGTCCTGGGAAGACTCCTTTGTGAAATAATGATAGGTGTTTGCATTTCTTAAATAGTATTTGCCACCTAGATGATGCCAGAAGACACACACACTCATCTACTTGTGTGGGAATGTTTTTCTTTACCTCTAGGCACATTTAGCTTAGGAGAGGAGGCCTAAGAAATGCTCCTTTTGGTGGGGGGAGGGAGGGGCAGGGAAAGGAAGAACTAGAGTCAAAATAAGGGGGGGTGCAATTGTATGGGGAATATAACAAAAATGAAAATGCATACATTGTGCAAAGATGAAAAAAGATGTAAGAATTATATAAAATAAATATTTAAATAAAGAAAAAAAAGAAATGCTCTTTTTAAATATCTTATCTGGTTTTAGCTGGAACAAGTATTTTTTTCTTTTTTTCTTCCTTTAACTAGACTCTCCTTTTTAAATTTTAGTTCGTTTTCCATTAAAGATTTAATTATGCATACAAGAACTGGGGTACAGGCCAGAGTTGCCAGGGGGAGGGTGAGAGGGTTCACCAGAGGCAGAGTGGGGAATAGAGGGAGAGATAGGAGAGGTCTGCTGTGTCCTGTGGGTCAGCTCCCTGGCCGGCTGGTGATGGAACTGTTGCTGCAGTGGCTGGGGATAGCTTCATAGCGCTGTGACTTAACCACTGCACCACCAAGGAGGCCCATCTCCTTTTTTAAAATGATTTTTTATTTTTATTATTTGCGTAAAAGAATTGGGGTGTGGGCCAGAGGTGCAGCAGGTGAGGGGGATTCACCAGAGACAGAATGGGTAGCAGAACAGGCAGATCTACTGATATACACTGCTGAGGGGAGCGCCATAGGTGGGTTAGCTCCCTGGCCAGGGAGCTAACTCAGGCCATAGTGGTGATAGCGCTGAGACTTAACCTCTAGGCCACTAGGAAGGCCCTGGAACTGTAACAGGGTGGTCCCCAGGAAAGGGGGAAGTTCCAGGTTCCCTGCCCCACCCAAGGGAGGGTGGAGCTGAGCAGGGAGAGGAGAAGCAGCAGAAGAGACTGAGGAAGGAAGCAGGATGGAGCCAGGAGACCTGGAGGAGGCACATGGAGCCTAGAGACACGTGAAGAAACTGCGCTTGTCTTTTGGTCGTGGACTGGGTGACACAGATGTGGGTGAGACCCGTGGGGAGGTGACCATGGCAGCTTTTATCTTGATGTTGATTTTGCTCTTTTCCTTCTGGGCTTGTCTGGTTGTTTGTGACCCTTTTCTGTGGGTCCCCACTGGGAGATGCTTTAGACTTGTGGCAGGCTTTGGGGCCTTGCTCTGGACCAATCCCATATGGATGGACTTTTACCCACGAGGGGATGGGTAACTTTGGGTGCTTCATCTAGAAACTAGACTCTTTGCCTTTCCTGTATTGTTTCCTAGTTTTATTAAAGTTCCTTCCCATTAAAGTCTCATATGTTTTGTGTTGATGCGGCTGATGGCAGAACCTACTTAGAATAGGCAGGTTTGCGGGGTTTGGGCTACCCCTCTCCCTGCTCTATAACAGATTAAGTGTTTCTGATGGCATTAAATGGTTGCTTGAAAACAAATAGGGTACAAAAGATATTCTCTCAACATCTAGAGGTACTCCCTAGGGTAGCCAAAAAAAATGCATAATTCCTATGACCCTAACTGCACATGGAATTCTACCTATATTTCTGTACAGTCATATTCTGGAGCTCTCAGCCCTACAATCACCAAGCCAAGCTGTCAGGACATAAAACAAGAAAAACAGAAGACAACAGTAATTACCTTGAAAAAGTAATGAGTTGGGATTTGACAAGGAAGGGACGACATAAAATTTTATTTTCCCCTGAGTATTACAGGCAGAGATCTGAGAATGCTGACTGTAATGAAATTGTCAGGATTTCCCGCCCTCCCGCCATTAGCATTAATGATAGATCCCTTTGGTCCTACATGCATGCGTAATGGCAGACACCTGGAGTAGGGTGTGGACATGCATAGGTGGGCACACTTACACTGAGACACTGAGCTTATAAGGTTGGCATCATGGGACACCAGAGTCACAGGGAAGCCAGCAGAGCAGTAGTGGAAGAGCAGCAAGGGCAGCAGAAGCCAAGAAGTAAAGAGCCTGCGGGAGAAGGCCAGAGAGCCCAGAAAGAGTGAAGACTCACCGGACACTGGGGGCCTGCCAGCTTCCTGGCCCCCTGGCCCCCCTACCTGCCTTGTACCTTGTTGCTGCACTACAAATGATGTAAAAAGCTCAATAAAAGCCTGAGAAACCCACCTAGGGCTCCAGGACTCTCCTTTACCTGTCTACTCAGATCATAGAGAACCTGCTCTGTGCCTTGCCTACTCTGCACTGACTCTGGTAGATTGTGGTAGAGAAGCTCCCAATAACTAATTCTGCCAATTTTCCCAAGACTCCATTTCCAGGCTCAAAGTGAGGTTTACAGTAGCGAGTGTGAATCCTTTGTAGACCAAATTTGGCAAGGTTTCCTATTAATTTTAATTCTAGCTTCCCCTCAGTTGTTTAAGGGAATTATTGGTAGCAGCTTACTAGAAAATCCCTGGGTCCCAGTTGGGGCACATATGAGTGCCAGTGAGGCTACCTCTAGAATATGAAGATTTTCCTTTAAATTTTTTTTTAATTTTAATTTTGTGGTTATGTGTAAGAGCAGAAAACTTGGAGAGGAGTTACCACAAGACCAGAAATCTGGTTGACACAATGCCAGGAGCTGGAGATGGGGATAGACGTAATTAACATAGTCATTAAAGCAACTATAGAAATGAAAAACCCTCAGGGGCCCAGGCCCAGACCCAAGCAGGAGTCAGACTGCTGTTAGAGCATGTCACAGTGCACTGGCAGACTGGATGTGAGGATATGGAGATTGAGGGCCATTGTAGAAACTCTGGCACTTTTCGAATTCTACATAGTATTCAAAATCAACAAAAGCAAACCACTCCACAAAGGAATGAGCCCCTCCCAAAGAGAAGACTCTGTCAGTGCAATTTCTGCACTGGCAAAGTACAGCAGCCCTTTTGCCCACCTGTGACTATGCAGGTGCTTCTTTTCACCAATCTTTTCCTTTTGTAGAGCTGGAGCAGGGGTCCTTCTGCCCACCTGTGCTTATTATGCAGGAGGTCCTTGTTGCCAACTCTCTCGCTTTGCAGGGCATCAACCCTCTTGCCCACCCGTGACCTGTAACCACGCGGGTGCTTCATTTCACTGACCTTCCTTAGCAGAGGCAGCTCTCCTCCGGAGGCTGGCTGCCTGTCACTATGCGGGCCTTTCTTTTAGCAAACCTCTCCTGGGCAGCCCTTTCTGCCCCTTGTATCTATGCAAGTTTCCTTTATACTCCTCTCTCCTTTATAATAAACCCGTCCTCCTGGATACAGCTAACATCTGTGTCTCGTGGACAAACTCACCTGGGAAACTCACCAGTGCCACTGAAAGGGGAGCTCTGGTGAAACTTAAACCAGAGTTAACCAAAGGAACCAATCTTCTGAACCCAACATCTCCAAAAACAACTGCAGTTATGTTTTTGCTCCTCCATATGTGCGCATGTTCCACTCACCCTCCACCAAACCATCCATGCCAATAACCCCATCTACCTCTCTCCCAAATTCTGTTCTCCCTCTCCCCTGTCCCCTCGGCTAACCATCAAGTTTTTTCACAGAGTCCAAGATTTACCCCTGCTGTAGTTTGCCTGTGTATTTCTATTACATAGATGAGTGGGAAATCTAATATCTATCTTTCACTTTCTGACTTATTTCACTTAACAAAATCACCTCCAGGTCCATCTATTTTTATCCCCAAAGCCTCTATTTCATTATTTCACAGCTGTGCTGTGGGTATGGTATTCTATTGAGTCTATATTCCATATTTTTTTTAATCCATTTGTCTGTTGAAGTTGGTTTATAAAGTCTTTAAATAAGGATGACTTTCTAAGTGATATCATTATAATCCTCAAATTGCTTCCTCACTTTTTTACATCTCATTTCTCTCCTTTCTTCTGGGTCCTTAGTGCATTACTATCTTAGATCACCGATTTGATCTTCCATTTATTCTATTCCACTTTTATAGCTTTCTCTGCAACTTGTTCTCATTTATTGAGTTCTTTACCTCCTGCATTTTTTGCTACTTTCTTACTTAAATCTTCAGTTTCTACTTTCCTGGCATTGATTTTATTTCTGAGCTCATTACTTTGTATTCCTGAATTTTGTTGTATCTCTTTGATTTGCTGTTCTGAGTTCTGTTTTATTTCTTTGACTTGCCTTTCTGAGTTTTCTTCCATCTCTCCGAGAATCTTTATTTTAGCATTTATGAACTCTATATCCAATAAGGAGATATAATTTTCCACCTTTTTGTGTTTTCATTCTAGAAAGTTGTTCTCACCTTGCGGTATCATACTCTCTTGAGGTCTCATTTCCATGTGTTACATTTTTTGTATGTCCATTTTGTTACATGAGGTTTTCCCATTTTATTGTAGTTTTTAAAACCTTTAGCAGTAACTCAGGGGATTAAACTATTTTACTTTTCCCACAGGTGATGCTGTGGTTTAATTTTATTTATTTGTACTTGCTAGCTTTTGTATGTATTCACATCTGTTTTGTAATTGCTGAATCACCAGGGTGGGGGAGGGACTTGGGGCGATCTAGATGTTAGCATGAATGAGTTAGGGTGGGGTTGCTTTGTGTTTGTGGCACCCGCAATATTTGTGATGAGAAACTCAAAGACCCCTGTGTTCTCAGTGCACTTCGCAAGGTAAGCACTAGTTCCAGGGAATAGGAGGGGGACTGAAGATCAGAATGCCTGCTCTACTATTATGTTTATTGGGGTTCCAGCCCATGTGGAGCACCCCAGCTCTTCCACACGGTCTGCCCGTTTCAAGGTAGTGTGCTGCTATACAACCACCATCCCCACCTCCCCAGGGCTCTGGTTTAACTGACTGCCCTACTGCTTACTAATGCCCCCTACACCAGACCACAACTTCCAGGATTCTCCATCCACCTCCTATTCCATGTAATGTGAATATTCTCAATGTCAGCCCTGCTGAAGTCTGCGCTGGTCTGCACTATCCAAGGGATAATCAATCACACTCTTACCCTTGGGACTCTCTCTCTTAACAGTGTTCCTCTGGCTCACCACCCCAAGAGCTGTAGCCAAAGGGGACCACGCCCTTCCATTGTTCCCCTGGTGGCACAAGGAAGGGTATAAGACACAGCACTGTGAAGATATCCGCAGCCACTGCAGCACGTTTGCTCCCCGGGCAGGGAGGTGACCCACATGGCACAGCAGACCTCTCCTGTCTTGCCCGCTGCTCCCCTCAGCAGTGTATTTCAGTCCGTCTGCCTGCTCTGTTCCCCACTCTGTTTCTGGTGAATCCTTTCACCCCCCGCATCTCTGGACTTCACCCAGCTCTTGAATGCATAAATAAACCTTAAAAAAAATTAAAAATAACGATTAATTCAAAGCAAACAATAAAGATACTTTCGCAAGGTTAGATATTTTTTGAATCAGCTTTACTTGGTCTATGGATCTCTGAGGAAATGTTACCTCAGGGTAGCCTTGTATATGTAAGACAGAACCGCATGTCCCCCCACAGTTAAACTTCACATGACACTATGTATTTTACTTGTTAATAGGTTCTAGGCCTGTAATCCCATACTTGGTCTGGTTTGTTCACTGATCTTGCTTTACTTCTCCGATAGTGGATGGCAAATAGTAGTTCTTAATGAAAAGTTCAATCGAAGTATATCCAAAGAACCCAGAAGTTGGTTAATGTCCTAGACTGTCCAATAATGGGATTCAACAGTGATGGAGAAACACCTTTGTTGTAAGATATCTGCGAATGAGTAACTTTTTTGGGGTTTTTCCTAGTCCGTTCTTCCTTCCACTTGGTAATTAAAGATTTCTGGCCTAGGCACTGTGTCCATCTATCGCTTTTGTGTCAGTGAAGAGGTTTCTGAGAAAACAATCAAAGAATCAACACAAGGAGGAGGGGACCAAAGGGAAAAATTAAGCAGTAGCCTCAATGGGGCATTCTCGGGCTAGATGTCCGGACTCCCCACAGCGGTAGCAATTGACCTCGCTCGTCTTCCTGCAGTTGACAGCCACATGACCGGTCTCACCACATCTGTAGCACTTGACTTGGGTGCAATCTTTCTGAATGTGGCCATATTCTCCACAGGAGTAGCACTTCTGCTCTTCCACACGATCACAGTCACGAGCCAGATGACCTGGTCTGCCGCAAGCGTAACAGCACTGCTCTCTCTCTCGCCTGGGCTCCACACAGTCTTTGGCGATGTGGCCACTTCTCCCACAGTTGTAACAGATGGCCTCGAGGAGGTCACAGTTCTTAACATGATGACCAGACTCACCGCAGCGGTAACAGATGTTAGGTAGGGTGGTGGAACCACTCGGAAACCCTCTGCTACGGCCTCTAGCTCCGCGCCCTCGACCTCCTCCTCTGGGGCAACCCCGAGCCCAGTGGCCAGAGCGTCCACACTTAAAGCATTCCTTACTGCTCATGGCTGGGGTGAGATCTTCAGGTGAGCAGGCTCACCTCTGCCCAGGAGGTCCTGACGCTACTCTACTCGCCTTTGGGCGGCTTAGAAAGAAACGACCTTTTTTCTCCACAGGCCTCAGAGACGTCACAGTAGGGTTGCGCACAGCCCCAGGCTTGCGTCACAAGCGTCCAACCGTCCTCACGCCTTGACTTTCCTCTGACAAACTCCAACCGTTGAAGTAAAAAAAAAAAGGCCGATTAACTAAAAGGAGGGTTACCCCCCCCCCATTTTTTGTTTTGTTTTTAAATAACCACTTGGGTCATTAAATTTGAGTTTGAATGCCTTTCTGTTTGGAAAATGTACCCTGTAGGATTTCTTATAATCAAGACTTAGACTTTCTTTATATACACACTACGGACCTAAGAAAAATATGTCCGAGATGTATCTGATCCAGTAAACAAAACAAACATTATAACAAATTAGAGTAAACCATTTTTTGTTTGAAAAAATAAAATATAAATATCCATAGAGCTATGAGACATATGAAGCAGAAAAAAAATTGTGAAAGCCCACAGTGAGATTTACACATAATTTATTCTATTTTAGTTTTCCACATAAGATAACTGGTTTTTCAAGATGATTTAAGTTATAAAACATAACATGATTGAAGCATTCAGTATAAGGAACTTGTTATTAGTTGGAAAATAGATTTTAAATATTGGGCAGGTTTTCTCCTCCAAATTGTTTTTTATTTAAGCCTCATAAGGATTTATGGACATGTGCTTTTATGTAGATTTAGAAATAAGTATAAAAAACTAGACACTGAAATATCCAATGTAGCTATTTTGGAGTTACATGATTGAATATGACTTCTTTTTCTCATTTTCCTTCTCTGGTTTTATAGTTTTTGAGATAAGTTTAGGATGTGTAATTAAAAAATTCCAAAATAAATATTTTCCCCCTTTTTCCCAATTATGTTTATTGAGGTAAATTTGGTTTACATCATTGGATCTGCTCTGGGAGTTGCAGGTTCAAACAGATATTTCCCTTTAAGTTATTAATTAGCTTTTTTTTAGTTATTAATTAGCTTTATGTTTTACAAGTGAATTTTTTCAGGCAACCAGTACAAATGTATTTAGTAAAACAGAGACTTAATAGTGGGGAATGCAGAGGAGGAGGTGCAGGGTTATGCCCAGCAGGAAGCCAGCTCCAGGTGTGGCTTTTGCCATTGATGATCATTCTTTTCTTCTTCTGGGAGAAGGAAAGTCCCTGAGTTGGGGGTGGGGGGTGGAAGAGGGGGAAGTAAGGGCAGGAGAGAACTGTGAATGTAACCGTTGTTTTTTGTTCTTAATGTCACTTGATTGGAATGTGCAACTGAGCCCATAAATACAAATACAAAAATATTTCCCAAAACTTATAAAAGTTTGGAGCCAAATAGCATGAGCAGTTGCCACATTTAGTGTAAAGAAATGAGTTTTATTCCCAAACAATTAAACGGCACTGTATAAATGTTATCAAAAGGCAAAAAGCTACGTCTGTGACTCAAAATTTGATATATGCTTATTAAGTTAACCTTTAATAGTTAATGCTATTATGTTTAAATTGTCCCTTAATTTTATATTTTTATTCAAATAATACATACCCAGAGTTTATTTATTAATTTTAGAAGAGAAAAGGCAGATTTAATGAAACATACTGCTAAGAGAAGCAGCAGGTGAAACAGGAGAGATCTGCTGTGCCCATAGCCAGAGTTTAAAGCATTGATTTTCAAATAGCTTTAATTGAGGCATGAAGAAATGCATTTTACAGCACAGGGCTTCCCCGGTGGCGCAGCGGTTGAGCGCTGGGTTGAGAAGCTGCCCGCAGCCTCTGCAGCGCCGGTTCAATCCCCGGCTGCTCCCCGGCCACCGGAGGAGGGTCCCACATGGTGCGCAGACCTCTCCTGCTGCCTGCTGCTCCCCTCAGCAGTGTGCTTCGGTCCTTCTGCCTGCTCTGCTCCCTGCTCTGGCTCTGGTGAATTCTCTCACCCTCCCGCGATTCTGACTGTACCCAGTGCTTGTATAAATAAATAAAAATAAATCTTTAAAAAAAAAAAAAAAAAAAAAAAAAAAAAAAAAAAAGAAATGCATTTTACAGCACAATAGAGGATATGTGTGTGTTGTAACTCAAATAATCTTGAAGTGATGAGAGCTGATATTCTTGTTTTATTCTTGATCTTAGGGCTGTTCGGGTGCAAAGGAAACCATCATGTACCCTTCTGGGTACTTTCGAATTGGCCAAATAATCAAAACAGCACCAGGGTCTCCCTGTTTGCGCAAGGGGTTGAGCACCTCACTATGAAGCAATCCGCAGCCTCTGCAGCAAGAGTTTGATCCCCGGCTGGCCAGGGAGAAACCCACATGGTGCAGCAGACCCCTCGTGACTCGCCCGCTGCTCCCCTCAGCAGTCAGTCTGTCTGTTCTGTTCCCCACTCTGTCTCTGGTGAATCCTCTCACCCCCCCCCACATCTCTGGCCTGTACCCCAGCTCTTGTATGCATAAATAAATACATCTTTTTTTTTTTAAAAAAAAAAAAAGCATCAGATGGGTTAACAAAGGAAAACCAATCAATTTAATAGCACACTTATGGAGAATGTGCATGGTTATAAATTCTAGAGTATAATGGAGTGGACCAAGAATATTCTCCTGTGTTTTGGGACCTGGGGCATCAAGAACAGAGAAGGGGAGACTTCACATGACAGATGTGGAGGGGGGTGACCTCATCCTTACTGAGTCAAGATGAGATTCTTAGGGAGAACATGATTACTGACAAACCTAGAGCTGGATGAGACTCCCAAACTACATTCTTCCAGGTCATAAAAGGGGGAGCAATGATTGCTAATTGATAGGAAAAGGGATAAAAGCTTAGGAAGTGACAATTTCTTTTTTGTTTAGGAAAGGGCAAAGGATATAAGCAGTGACTGTAGATTCTCCTAGGCTTCAGGACGCTCGCTGCGCTCAACCCCAAATAATTGGCATGCTGTGAATATTGGGAATAGACATCCTAAGACTCACAGGGCCTTGATTGACTCTAGTTCACCTACTAAGATAACAAGAAGCCTCCTCTGGGCATATTGAGAAAAGCCTATCTGATCCTTTTGGAGAGACTAACCTGCCAGAGGGAAAGTGGTCAGTCTTTGACCATTCAATATGATGTTAGTTCTGGGTATTTTATACATTCTCTTTATCAGGTAAGGAACATCCAGTTTGCTGGATGTTCTTATCATGAAGAGGTGCTGAATTTTGTCAAATGCTTTTATTGCATCTTTTCAGTTGCCTTGACTTTTCATATTCTGTAGAACAACCAGTACCTTATTGAATAGAAGTTGTGAAAGTGGGAGCCTCCCCGGTGGTGCAGCGGTTGAGCGCTGGGTTGCAAAGCTGCCCGCAGCCTCTGCACCGCCGATTCGATCCCCGGCCTGCCAGCGAGGGTCCACATGGCACGCAGACCTCTCCTGCCTCCCCCGCTGCTCCCCTCAGCAGTGTACTTCAGTCCTTCTGCCTGCTCTGCTCCCAGCTCTGGCTCTGGTGAATTCTCTCAGCCTCCCATGCTTCTGACTGTACCCAGTGCTTGTATAAATAAATAAATCTTTAAAAAAAAAAAGAAGTTGTGAAAGTGGGCATCCTTGTCTTGTTCTTTATCTTAGGGGAAAAGTTTCAGTCTCACCATCAAATATGCTATTAGCTGTGGGCTTTTGGTAGATGCCCTTCATCAGGTTAAGGAAGTTGCCCTTATTCGGTTTATTAAACATTTTTTGAATCATGAAAGGGCATGAAATTTTGTCATAATCTTCTGTGACTATTGTGATAATCATGTGGTATATATCACAGCGGTTTTTATGTGATCATCTAATCCTACATTCCTGAGAAAAATACCACTTCATCAAACTGTACAATCTTTTTTATGTGCTGCTGGGTTTGGTTTGCTAGTATATTGTTGGGAATTTTTGTATCTATGTTGATAAGGAATATTAATATGTAGGAGTTTTTTTCCTTGTGTTAACTTTGTTTGTCATTTCAAGGTAATGACCCCAAAGAATGATTTTGGAAGTGTTCTCACACCTATTTTTTGGACATTTGTGAAAAATTGTTACTTCTTCTCTAAATGTTTGGACTACATTCCATCATCTGGTTATTCCCTTAAGTGTATATACCACTGAGCTGGGCATTTGGGCCTGGCCCATTCAATATTCATTTAATTCTCTTTGTTTATTTTTTTAAAGATGTATTTATTTATGCATGCAAGAACTGAGGTACAGGCCAGAGGTGTGGAGCTTGGGAGGATTTACCAGAGACAGAGTAGGGAACAGAATAGGTGGATTGACTGAAATACACTGCTGAGGGGAGCAGCAGGTGAGCCAGGAGGTCTGCTGTGCCATGTGGGTCACCTCCCTGGTTGGGATGGAACTCGCTGCAGTAGCTGAGGATAGCTTCATAGTGCTGACGCTTAACCCCTTGCGCCACCAGGGAGACCCTTAATTCTCTTTCTTGTTTGAAAAGTTGGAAAGTCAAAAAATTCACATTCTAGGCTCTCTGACAATCATGGTTCTGGAGACGAAATAGGCTCCGTCAATTAGAGTCAACTCCTCAAAATGTAGAGGGCAAATGTAACATCTTCCAGCCACGTTTTGCCTGTACTTCCTAGCAAGTGAGTTGCACAGGCTCGCCACCACCTTTATATGCCAGTAATCAGCTGTGATTGTAAGAGCAGCAGTGGTGGTTTTTTATTTTGGCTTCCAATTGGTGGCTTCCAATTTTCTGGATCATGGCTCTCAAACTGTCTTATAACCAGGTATCTTTATACACAAAAGTAATTTTGTTCTAGGCTCTAAGATATCTCATCCTCTCTATACACAAGAGCAACTTTGTTCTAGGCCCTAATATATCTCCCGCCCAAATTTTTGTTTCAAGAGGTCATTCTCCATGTAATTTATCAGAGAGTCAATGATCAGATCAATCCTGTTTCTTGGTCTCTTAATCATTTTTTCACATATTCAAACTAATTAATCTTTAGCAATGAAATCAAGACCTTTAGTAACATGAGCTTGTTTCTGTACTATTTTGCCATCCTCTGCTTTTCCCATTGCCTCATTTCCCAAAGTCACAAAAATCAGCCAGTTCTTGTGCCAAAGTAGATTGGTAATATCAAGGAAAAATGATTGGACTCGGGGCCTCCCCGGTGGCGCAGTGGTTGAGCGCTGGGTTGCGAAGCTGCCCGCGGCCTCTGCGACGCCGGTTCGATCCCCGGCTGCTCCCCGGCCACCAGAGGAGGGTCCCACATGGCGCGCAGACCTCTCCTGCCGCCCGCTGCTCCCCTCAGCAGTGTACTTCGGTCCTTCTGCCTGCTCTGCTCCCCGCTCTGGCTCTGGTGAATTCTCTCACCCTCCCGCGCTTCTGACTGTACCCAGTGCATGTATAAACAAACAAACAAACAAATAAATAAAACATGCCTCTATAAAAAAAAAAAAAATGATTGGACTCTGAGAAGATAAAGGGTACTCCTTGGTTGTTTTATATTATTGCAATGGTAACTTTTACAAAGTTAAGTCCAGTCCCATGTCAGATTTAGTCAATGTATAATTTGGCAAAGCTATATTCAATGTACTGAATTCTTAATTTCTTTTTTTTTTTTAAAGATGTATTTACTTATACAAGAACTGGGTGACAGGCCAGATGTGTGGGAGGGTGAGAGGATTCACCAGAGACAGAGCGGGGAACAGAACAGGCAGATCTACTGAAATACACTGCTGAGGGGAGCAACGGTTGAGTCAGGAAAGGTCTGCCACGCCATGTGGGTTTCTCCCCGGCCGGACAGAAATCGAACCGGTGCTGCAGAGGCTGCGGACAGCTTTATACTTTGTGTCTTAACCCCTTGCGCCACCAGAGAGACCCAATTTCTTCATTTCTTCTCTTTCCTAAACACCAACCTCATTTCAGGTGTCAGGAAATCCTCTGTTAGTCAGGAATATCCAAGAAACAGAACCAACATTCACATAAAATCAATATCTATATTCACATTCACATAAAATTTACACATTCACATAAAATCAATATCTGTATTCAATCTATGAATCTACTTATATCTATCTACTTATATCTACTTATATCTACTTATATCTACTTATATCTATCTATCTACTTATATCTATCATTTAAGGAATTAGTTCACATGACTATAGAGGCTGGCAAGCCCAAAATCTGCAGGGTGGTCCACCTATCTAAGGACATGGGCCAGGCAAGTTGACACATAAAATTAACTATCACATTTTCTAAAAGAGGGTCATTCTTCTATGAAATGTATAGGGTGGGAAAAAAGAGGAAAATAGAGTCTAAGAATGCTAGTCTAAGATGGGTAATAGAGTTTCTCAAATTTCTCCTTTACCAATCCTGAGGAATTGTTTGTGAAGTGGAAAGTACAGACAAATAGGTAGGCTTAGGGCCCTAAGCATTTTATGGGGTTTAGGATTTATAAGCTGTGCCTCTTTCTTGAATTTCTCTTCAGATGGGACCATAGGAGACTAGGGAAGTTCTGTTGAAAGGAAGAGTAGTGGAAAGAGCAAGTAACTCTTCTGCAAGAATTATGTGCTGACCTCAATTTTACAATATTTAAAAGAATGGAATGCTGTCCATTTATGTAAAATGATAATTGGGACCATAGAATAGTTATAATTAATATAACATATTATCATATCTATAAAAACGCTGATGTTAAAACATTACATAATTCAACAAAATCAAAAGAACACAAAGATTTAATAGGCATTAGGTTTCTTTTTATGCTAATGAAAATACTCTATAATTGATTCTGGTGATGGTTATACAGCTCTGTGAATATACTATAATCTATTTTATTGTATGTTTTTAGCTGGTGAATGGTATACTATATCAATTGTATCTCAATAAAACTGTTATTACAAAAGGGCCTCGCTGGTGGCACAAGGAGTTAAGTCTTAGCATTATGAAGCTATCTGCAGCCACTGCAGCTCAAATTTGATCCCTGGCCAGGGAGCTGACCCACATGGCGCAGCAGACCTCTCCTGACTTGCCCACTGCTCCCTGCAGCAATCTATTTCAGTCAATCTGCCTGTTCTGCTCCCCACTCTGTCTCTGGTGAATCCTCTCATCCCCCCTCGCTCTCTCACTTCTAGACTACACCCAGTTCTTGTATGCATAACTAAATAAAATAAACCAAAACTGTTATAACAAAAAGGAGAACACAAAGAAATAAAGACATAAAAACATTTGCTATAATAATGTTGCAGAGGGCCTCCCTGGTGGCACAGGGATTAAAGTCTCAGCGCTATCAAGCTATCGCCAGCCACTGCAGCACCAGAGTTCGATCCCTGGCCAGGGAGCTAACCCACATAGCATAGCAGTCCTCTTCTGTTGCTGGAGATTTTTTGAACACCACTATAACCGCTTACATTTCTAGTTACCTCTTTTTATCTTCTGTATATTGCACATCTTTGTATAAACTTTTGTGTATATTATGTAAAATACAAACATCCATTATTTCTCAAAGAATGTTAGTATGACATTCTTTTTTAAATGTTTTTTTTTTTAATAGAGGCATGTTTTATTTATTTATTTATTTACTTGTTTGTTTGTTTATACATGCACTGGGTACAGTCAGAAGCGCGGGAGGGTGAGAGAATTCACCAGAGCCAGAGCGGGGAGCAGAGCAGGCAGAAGGACCGAGGTACACTGCTGAGGGGAGCAGCGGGCAGCAGGAGAGGTCTGCGCGCCATGTGGGACCCGCCTCCGGTGACAGGGGAACAGCCGGGGATCGAACCAGGCCGCAGAGGCTGCAGGCAGCTTCGCAACCCAGCGCTCAACCGCTTCGCCACCGGGGAGGCCCTAGTATGACGTTCTTAACAAGTTGAAGGGGATGATGATGTACACATTTTATGGGACTCCAGGCTTAGGTATTTGTGAATCTCGGTTTCCAGTATTTCAAACTGGCTGCGCAGAAAGCAGTAAGAACCCCACCGTAAAACATAAAGAGATACAAAATGTTATTTTGTATTCTCTCCTGCTTACATCCAGAAAGAAATCTATTTCAGAGTCTGTTGAATCAAAGGTGCCACTTCTCTTAGAATTGATATTTAAGTTTCTCAGAGAAGACAGGAACAAGCCTTGTATTTAGCAGCAAAGGATACTGAACGTTGTTTTTAACTTCTGGACAATACCGGGTTTGTGAAGAGAAAGAAAAAGGTTGTGTGCTGATTCATGTTCCCAAAGTAATAGAACATTCAAAAATAATCAAACACTTTCTACTCTGTGCACGGCAGCTTTTGGGTCCCTGTCTCTGTGTTTTTGCAATAGGTGTGTTATCAATCAGATGTTTGATTTGCCCAGCGCTAACTACTTGAGAGCTACTTTGGAGAATACTGTATGGATATACTTTTTAAACAACATTTTTGCAGTACTTCTTACAATCTGCAACATCTGACATGGGAGGAGAGGAGTCAGAGGCCCAGGAGGGCTGCAGATTGGCAGGAAAGATGAAGAATGGGAGGGTAAACCAGTAAGGATAACAGAGGGAATAGATGCAGCCCTGGGGAGCCTTGTTAATGAAATAAACGGTGGGCAGAAGAATGGGAAAGGGATTGACTAGGGAAGGACGGGCTGAGGGAGTGTGGTGGCGGAGGCCCATGCGACCAAAGGGAGGAAAAGTGGAGGAAGCAGAATGAGTTAGGGACCTGTGCGCCTTCTGGAGGAGGGGGTGGGGAGGGGAGAGGGACGTGCTGGGCGCATGCGCTGGAAGCACTGCGGCGATCTGGGAGAGGCAGTCCTTCGCTGGCATCACAGCTGCGCCTGGAGGCACCGCTAGTCCTCAGCCTGCGAGCCACTGCCACCTTGACCTGCAGCTACTACGCTGGCGCCCCGAGTTCCGTACCGCCGCTCCCTCCCCTATCTTGGGACCGCTGGCGCCAAGAATTCTTGCTACGACGCTCCATTCAACCAGGAGGTAAAGGAACGATGTAGGGGGAAGAACATGGAGGGCGGCGGAAGAAACTCAGGGCAGAGAGATCCTTAATTTGTGTGTTCTCCCGGTTCACGAGAGGAAGAAATGGGGGGCGGTAGGGACCTCACACCTACCAAAGGATGTCGAACATTTACTTTCCATTGTAAAAGGGATACAGATTCCTTTCCTCTAGCCAGGGCTGAGGCCCCTGAGCGTCGGTATTTTCCCAAACATTTCATGTTTAAAAATTTTGGAGTTCCTCATTTGTAGAAAACGTATATTTAAAGGACAGAGCTTTAGGACTAGATGCATCCGATTATGGAGCTTTCTTTGCTTTTGTTCAGGGTGGTGTGTCTCACCACTGAGCCCGAAGGTACCCTATCCCCTCCTGGGGGTTCCCAGCGGCTTCCAGCTAGATTTGGCATCTGCTCCGGTCACTTGGTACGGCCTCGTTCTGTATCCCACTTGCCTAGTTTAACACCCCTACCCCCTCTACGAAAAGTGGGAAAGGCTCTACTTGAGCACGGGGCACAGCTGTGGCTAGGAACAAGACCAGATATATCAGGCACGTATATATTTTAAACGGAGGTGGGAGGACTGGCGCGGCGCGCTTATGTATTTGAGAGGATGGAAGTGGCGTGGCCCGCGCAGGTACATTCGAGAAACCCAGATGTGAGGGCGCCGGGGGCTGGGGGTGGGGCGGGTGGGCATCCAGCAGTGGAGGGCGGGAGAGACGCGTGCTCCAGGCATGGGGGGGTGGCGGGCGGACGGGCGTTCGGGCGGGGGGCGGTGGCTGTGGTCGAATGCGTATTTAATAAGGCAAAATTCTAGTAGCTGGCCTCGGCGGTTGCGAGTGAAGATGCGCCTGCGCGTTTGGGGCGACTTTGTGACGGTTGGCTTTAACGGGTGTGTGTGTGTGGAGGGGCGGGGGGGCTTGTGAACGGAGGCGCGCATGCGTATTTCATACGAACCCCACGGGCGGGTTGGGGTGCGCGGGGAGGCGCGCGGCATACGTGTAATTATGATTACAAAATGGCGAGGGGGGAGGTAAGTTTTATTTGCTTAGCCATTTGGGACTAGGAGAGCCTGCAGAGAAGATCTACCTTTTAATTGGGTGAAGGGATCAGCCTGAGGTGGGGTTTTCCTAGACTCTGGCCAAATCCACCAAGAAATTAATTCAGAATCTTAGCCTCTCACCGGCCTATCGATAATGTGGTTTAAAGATGCGGAGGCGATGATGACTCTATAAAAGATTGCTGCAGCTGTCTATAGGAAATGTGCCTAACGGGAACACTTAAGAGACGGTTCATTTTGGGGCAGTACACATTTGGAGGACGTTATGTTGTACTAGAAGATCTTGACCCGCTGTACTTGGCTCTGGACACATTCTCATCCCATCAGAATAGCAGAGCACAGTGGTTGCAGTATTGTGAGACTCTACTGCTAATGTTGGTCAGAGAAGCCTTTGCTTTTTCTCCCCATGGGACAAGAATTTGGCTGCTTTTCCAAATACTTATTGTATTTTGCTTTAACCATACGGTTTGCGCAAATGATAATTAATGAAGGTGATTTCGGCTCACACCGGTTTTGTGCAGGGAACAGGTTCTTTTTTGTTTTTGTTTTCGTCTGCTGTACTGTCTTGGCTTTTAGGGGGCTGCTAATGAGGATGTATTGTTAATCGCGAAAACTAATAACTGAACCCTTTGATGTGTAGTAAAAAAGACAGAATTCAAAATTGAGATTACGGGTCTTTTTCAATATCCCTAGCTGTGATCTCATGCTGGTCCTTAAACTTCTCAGGGTCTAGTACCCTATTTATAGTAATAATTGTACTTAAACGTCTCTGGTACTTAAACTGTGTGTCAGGAACTCGTCTACGGGCTTTTACACATGCCTTAGTTTATTTAGTACTCTCGAGAATCTTAGGGAATAGCAGTACCATTGTTCATCTTTTACAAATGAGAAATTAGACGGACACAGATTAATTTGTCCAAGGCTTTATATCCAGTTGAATGACTGAGACTGGACTTTTATCCGGGTAGCATCGCTCCAAAATCCTGTGCTCTTACATTTTTACCTCCTAAAAAGAGGTGGCAAATTTAAAGGACCCTTCTTTTATGGTTTCAAATTTTGCTTGTAAAGAAAGGAAACTTGTTTGCTGCCTTTTATTCATTGCATAGTACTGGGTTACATGTGTAGAAGGCAAAAAGTAAAAATGGTTGATTTGAAGTCCAGTGGTGGCCACCCGTGTCTACCCTTCTGTGCTTTTTGTTCTGCGGAGGGTTTAAAATGGCCGACTGCGGCAGGCTGGACACACCCTTCTTGTTTTGCCTGATTTTGAGATCTGGTCTTACTGCTTTGAGACAACCACTCATTTGCCTGCAGTAGAGATTTTTTTTTAAAATCCATTATTAGTACGAATGTCCAATAATAAAGAAAGTTTTATTGTCTTTTTTCTCCTTAAAATAAAAAGCTGAAAATACATATATTTTACTATTTGGTTAGGATAGATTCATTGAAGTGTAATTACTACGTCAAAGGGTATGAACATTTTAAACACTCAATATGTATAGCCAATTTTCCTCCTGAAAACATTGTACCGATTTTAACTCATTCAGGCATTTAGTGGTGTTGCTTAAAAATTATTTTATGGATAAAAAACAGTAATTTTGTGTGTCTTTGGTTATTTGAGTTCCTTGTTTTCCTCCATGCTACTTCGTTTTATTTGCTTTTCACGTGGTGTTAATTCATGTGTTATACTGATTTATCTGTTGGAGTTTTGGCTTACCATTTTTTATTATTTTCTATTTGAGTCTGTTTGTAAAGAAGGCTATTACTCAGATTTCTGTAATGTTATAAATATATACTGCAGGTTATTGTTTGCCCTTTAATTTGTTTTTCATTTTTTGTTTGTGATTTTTCTTCCACTGTTTAAATTTTAATAGTTCCCTCAATCTAGAAATTTGGCAAATATCCCTTGTTGCTTTGAAGATAACCGTCAAGTATGGGAGGGGGTGTGAAGAGCTATAATTTCTCCACCCAGAGATGTCTCTGGTGAGTTCTCTCACCCTCCCGCGCTTCTGACTGTACCCAGTGCTTGTATAAATAAAATAAAATAAATCTTTAAAAAAAAAAAAACAAATTTGTTAGGTTTTCATTTCTCTGCATTTTTCTCGTCAATTATATGTTTGTGCTATTTTATACTGCTTTTTTTTTTTTTTTACATTATAGGATGTACTTTCCCTGTTAAACGTTCTTTGTAATGGTCATGTAATGGCTTCATGGTATTTTTTGTAAGGAAGTATTTTAACACTTTTTTTAATATTTTAAATTATGTAATGAATGTCTCTTCATTTCATTTTTATTATTTTGAGTTATTTCTTTCTAGAATAGAGTTCAAAATTAGAATTATTCATCTAAAGTTTTGAACATTTTAAAGATTTGTCATAACAGCTTTAAAAAATGTCAATTTTTGAACCCAGTCTTTTAGATATTTAAAATTAATTTTATTTGCTAACTTTATATGTAAAAGAATGGTATCTTTGTTTTATGATTCACTTCTCTGTTGGTGAGGCTGAACTTTCATGTTAAATATTAGCCCTTATTTCCTTTTGTGAACCATTTGGGTCTGAATGTTATCATTTTGGTTCTGAATGTTATCTGTTTGTAAGAGCTTGGTGTTATGTGCTATAAGGACCTTTTGTCAATTATTGCACATATACTCCTGGACGCTTGTGTATGAAGAAATATTATATGCTCCTGGTATATGCTTGTGTATGAATATTTGTGACTCCAAAGACAAATGCTGCATGCATGGGTTGCATATCAGATCCTTGGTGGCCATTTTGAAATAACATTTTTCTGTCCTTTAAGTAAATAGCCTTTTCTTTTCTGTAAAAAGAATGCTCTCTTGTGTGTTGCACAGCAGTGGTGCTCCCTGGCTAGGTGTGGGCTGAAGACATGGCAACATTTTGTCCCTAAATAAGAAGCCAGCTTAGACAAGATACAGATCCTTTTCCCATCCATTCAGAGGCTCATTGTATTTTGGGTATTTATGAATGATCTGGGAGAGGATAATAGACATAGTGTAATGTTCACATGTACATGTAAATAACATTAAGTTCACACATATAGATAACACTAAGCCCTTTGGGGATGTAAAATGCCAATAGGAACAAACTGCAATACCTGAGAAGGCATTATAAATTTAGGCTGACAGGCATAACAGAACTGTATAGGCAAGAGTAATATAATGACTTTAAGAGAAGGAGTATGCTCAACTTATAAAATAGTGTGCTCACAGACATTGTGTCCCACAACAGGTATCTTAGTGTAAATGGCAACAACTTATTGATATCATCAACCCAATTTGCTGGTGCAGGAAAAAAAGAGCCATTAAAAACCCTAGACTGGGCCTCCCTGGTGGTGTAGGGGTTAAAGTTTCAGCATTATCAGCCTGTCCTTTGCCACTGCAGCATGAGTTCCATCCCTGGCCAGGGAGCCACCCACATGAGGCAGCAGACCTCTCCTGTCTCGCCCTCTGCTCCCCTCAACAGTATATTTTAGTTAGTTTGCCTGTTCTGCTCCCCACTCTGTCTCTGGTGAATCCTCTCACCGCCCCCCCCCCCAACCTATACCCCAGTTCTTGTATGCATAAATAAATAAAATAAATCTTAAAAAAAAAAACCTAGACCTTATTTAAAAATATCCCCCCCCCACACACACACACAAATAGCACCTACAAAAACCCTAGGCCTTATTAAGAATGATCTGAAACACTGAAATATTCCATTCTTTGGCTTTGTGTAAACCCATCTGATCCAAATGCTTAGTAAATGGTGGTAATCTCTCCTCAAAGAGTCTCTTACTATCAGTCATCCAATTTGTGTTAAGAGGGTGGGCAGATTATTTTAACTCTGTTTCATTTTTCTTATTTATACAATGTAGGTGATTTATTTATTTATTTATTTGTTTGTTTGTTTGTTTATTTATGCATACAAGAACTGGGGCACAGGCCAGCGATGTGTGGGCTGAGAGGATTCACCAGAGGCAGAGGGGGGGAACAGAACAGGCAGATTGACTGAAATACACTGCAGAGGGGAGCAGCAGGCGAGTCAGGAGAGGTCTGCTGCGCCATGTGTATATCTGCCTGGCCAGGGATCGAACTCATGCTACAGTGGCTATAGATAGTTTCATAGGTTGCATCTTAACCCCTTGTGCCACCAGGGAGGCCTGTGTAGGTGATTTAGACTGGTCTTGGGGTTGGGGGTGTGTGTCTTATTTTGGTTTCAGAGACTATATTTAATAATATTTATTAAGTAAGCCTTTCTAAATTACCACCACTTCATCATCTGTATACTATATTTTATATTTAATGGCATTCTCATTTTTACTTTTTCAGTGAACAGTGGGAATTAATGGATTTAGAGATACGCAGTGAGTAGGTACTTAGTAATTTTTGCTACCCATTTACACTGGATAACAGTTAGCTGTAAGCACCCATTTGTCAGTATTTTGCTACTTGTAGATGTTAAACTGGGCTTTTGACAGATGTATAAGTAAAACAAAATGAAACAGTACAACAACAGTGTAGGCTTGTGTTGTAGAGGAGGTGGTTGAGAAATTCCTTTATTGGAGGTCTGTGCCTGTGTTAAGCATGGGAGTACCATTTATATCATGCCAGCGTCTAGTTTCCAAATCTATCTATGACCAAGAGTTAGGGACTGCCTGGATATTTGAAATAGTCTGAAAGCATTAACCTTTGATTTCTACAACTTGTTCCTCCCTGGTCACATTACAGCCAGCAGCAGCCTGGAGCAGCACCCCCTGGAAAGAAATTTTGCATCGGCCATTATAATACAACCTGATAAGTGTTACAGCACTTATCAGGTTGTATTGTAATTGTCTGTGTATATGCCTGTCTCCCTTCCTATGTTTTCAGTTAGACTGTAAGCTCCTTGAGGGCAGGAACAGTGTCTTCATCTCCAGAGCTCAGCCTGACACATTAGTAGGCCTCAGTAAATGTTTATTGGATGAATAAATGAGTGACTCATCAACAAACATTTATTGTGTGCCTGCTAACGTGATCTCCACAGGCTTTGGACTATCAACTTCAAAATGTATATGGTCAGAAACTTGCTATTTCTTTTTAGTTATGTTTATATCTTCTCAAGAGTTTCTCCTAAGGTAAAGCTATCTTTGTGTTTGGATTTCAGTCCTGGGTACTGAGAGATATTGCTGTTGCTGACAATCCTCTTCCTTGGTAGGATGTGCCAGATCAGGAACCTTACACTCACCGCCCAGTGTTTGCTAAATGGTTCCTATTTGTAGACGTACTCCCTTTTCACCATTCGTCAGGCCATCCAGTAGTATTCCTAGGTAGAATTCTAATTTCTACATCAGAAATGGGCACACAAAGCCCATGGGCTACCTGTTTTTTGCAAATAAATTTCTGTTGGGACTCAGCCATCTTCATGTTTTGATGTTTGGCATGTGGCCTCTTAAGCCTACAATGGCAGAGTCAAGTAGCTGCATCACATTACGTATGGCCCACAAAGCCTGGCCCTTTACAGAAAACGATTGCCTACCCTGTTTTGGATTATCCCTGAATACTGATGCTTTTGTTTCTCTTTCCATCTAGCATCTCAGAAACTTTTTTTTTTTTTTAACCACATTCATTTTTGCTTATGAGAAGTCTTTTTCTGTTTTACAGATGGGACAGCTAGGACACACTCAATCGAGGAGGTTGATTATAAGGCCTCCCCCAGGATCCTGCAGTCAGTTATACTGTGTCTTCATCATCAAGTTTCTCGTGTCCATTCTAGAGATTACTTTTGTTATGTCCTAATTTGAAGCACATGAACACATGTCTTGGTGCCGTATCCCTGTCCCTCTCCATCCTACACAGATCTTTGAAATGAGAAATAGAGAAATAAGGAATTAAGTGTTCAAATGCTAATTATTAAAGACAGAAATAGGGTTTCTGAACTGTTCACTAATTCAGATGGTGGGCCTAGATTTCTAAGACTTTAGGGTCCTTTTCTCTACCCTCCCTCCCCAACTTTCAACTTACTATCCTGAGAGTATATTGTGATTTATTTCAATTCATTAAAAAGTTGGAGGGCTCCAACTCCAATGCGAGAAAACCAGATCTAAAATAAAAAGAGAATTTTGGATAGTCTTAATCTAGGAGGAGTAAAATGGAGGGAAAGAATTTAGAGCTTTATTTTTCAAACTGCTTGGTGGATTTTCCCCAGTATTTTATTATGAAAACTTTCAAACATACAGAAAAGTTGAAAGAATTATATAGTGAAAACCCATATACCCACCACTTAGATAGTACAACTGGCATTTTGCTGTATTTGCTTTATTTGTTTATCCATCTTTGTTGGAAAGGTTTTAAATATATCTGTCACTATCCATTTTGATCTAATCTGTGTCTGTCCCATCATGGGCCTGAAAAATAATTTATTTTGATTCTTATCTAATTTGCCATGGATACCACTGCAACCTAACCATGTATAAGCAAATTTGCCTGTGAAAAAGCATCTCAGGGAGAGAAGCCATTTTGTTTCTGAAAGAAAATGGCTGCAGCGCAACGTTCACTGGAAATAGTCCGGGTTCAATATCAGTGAATCCTTCCAATAATACATTGCCTTGCACTTCCCTCACTTTATCAGCCTGGGTTACAGATGGTTTTCTAAGTGGTTTCCACTTGGTTCTTACTTTCAAGACTTGCCAAGGGAGAAACAGCAAAGCAGCACTTAGATGATACTCGGCATTAGCACAACTCCTTAGAATTTTAGCAAATGGATAGTACTAGTGTCGATAAGGAAGCACCACAAATTGAAATCTTATCTTTATCATGATAATGATAAATGTTACCTGTTTGTGTCTGTCTCCCTTGATTTAAGCTCTATCTTTGCAATTCTCTTACAAATAAATGTTTGTACTCATAAAAGATGCATTATTACACTTAACTCCTATCACATTGGCAAAGCTTCAAAATGTTATAATAGTGGGCCTCCCTGGTGGCACAGGAGTTAAAGTCTCAGCGCAATCAAGCTGTCACCAGCCACTGAGGTATGAGTTCAATCCCTGGCCAGGGAGCTAACCCACATGGCGCAGCAAACCTCTCCTGCCACGCCCACTGCTCCCCTCAGCAGTGTATTTCAGTAGATCCGCCTGTTCTGCTCCCCACTCTGTGTTTGGTGAATCCTCTCACTCCCCCCACCCCTACACCTCTGGCCTATACCCCAGTTCTTGTATTCATAAATAAATTGAAAATAAATCAAAAAAATAAAATAAAATGTTTCACTAGTGTTGGTAGGATATATCCAACTTTAGTATAATCCTTTGGGGAGCAGTTTGACAATATATATTCGTGGGCAGCATAAGAATTGCATATCCTTTAATGCAAATCAAAACTACCACGAGATACCATCTTACACCAGTGAGAATGGCACATATTAAAAAAACTAGCAACAACAAATGTTGGCGAGGGTGTGGAGAAAAAGGAACTCTCCTGCACTGTTGGTGGGAGTGCAAACTGGTCCAACCACTATGGAGAGCTGTGTGGAGATTTCTGGACCTACTAAACATAGAGCTTCCATATGATCCAGCAATTCTACTCCTAGGTATTTACCCAAAGGACACAGAAACATCAATTCTAAAGAGCACCTGCACCCCTATGTTTATAGCAGCACTGTTTACAATAGCTAAGCTTTGGAAACAGCCCAAATGCCCAAAAATAGATGACTGGATCAAGAAGATGTGGTACATATATACCATGGAATATTACTCAGCATTCAAAAAAGATAAACACATGCAATTTGCAGCAACATGGATGGCACTGGAAGGGATCATGCTCAGTGAAATAAGCCAAAAAGAAAAAGAAAAATACCGGATGATCTCACTCATAGCAGGAATCTAGAAAACTTAAATAAGGGACCAGGAAAATGAATAACTATAAGAAAGTGAAAATCAAAATCAACAAAAAACTATGAACCAGAGACACTTTTTGGGGGTGGGGGGCGGGAGGGAAGGGATTGGGGTCAGAATGGGGGGGTTGCAATTGTATGGGGAATATAAAAATAAAATTTAATATTTAAAAAAAAAATAAATAAATAAAAAAATAAAAAAAAAAAATTGCATATCCTTTGACATTGCAATTTCATTTCTAGGGATATATCCCCAAATATTTTTTTAAAGATTTATTTATTTATGCATACAAGAGCTGGGATACAGGCCAGAGGTGTGGGGGGTGAGAGGATTCACCAGAGACAGAGTGAGGAACAGAACAGGCAGACTGACGAAATACACTGCTGAGGGGAGCAGCGGGCGACACAGGAGAGGTCTGCTATGCCATGTGGGTAGCTCCCTGGCCAGCTGGGGATGGAACTCGTGCTGTGGCTGCGGATAGCTTCATAGGTTGCGTCTTAACCCCTTGCACTGCCAGGGAGGTCCTCCCCAAATACTGTAAAGAAATTCTAAAGAAAGAATCTGAGGATAGTCTAAAAGATTTAGGTATGGAAATGTTCACAATGTTCATAGCAGTAAAAAATGGAAATACTTACCTAATTTAGATATTTTGGTGTATTCATATACTAATTTAAAAATTAAAAAAGTCTTGCAGCTGAATATTTGATGTGGGAAGATGTAGCCAGCATATTAATTGGCAAAAATGCTACAGAAGAGTGGTATGATTTCATCTAATTTTTGCAAAATAAAAATTCATGCTTGTACATGTATTGGGTTCTTGGAAACATAATGACTTTTTTTCTTTTTGTGTGTGTAGAAGAACTGGGGTGTAGGCCAGAAGTACAGGGGGTGAGAGGATTCACCAGAGACAGAGTGGGGAACAGCAGAGGCGGATTGACTGAAATACACTGCTGAGGGGAGCAGCGGGCAAGACAGGAGAGGTCTGCTGCGCAATACGTGGGTTAGCTCCCTGGCTGGGGATGGAACTCAGGCCGAAGTGGTGATAGCACTGAAACTTAACCCCTAGGCCATCAGGGAGACCCTCCCCAACACCCCGCGCCCGTGACATATTTTTTCTATGTTTTTCAAGCAAAGATGCTCAATGACTTTTCCGACATTCTAATAGTTGGAACAACATACTCCAAGTGTTAAAACTTTCAGGGATTCTGTGAGTTTTTGTTTTGTTTTGTTTTACTTTCAAAATGTGTTTTTGGTATTGTTTTTCAGTGTGCATTTATGACTTTCAAAGTTAGATAAATATTGAAACCATTTTCATTTTGAAATTTGTTGACCTGAACAGCTGTGGAATAAATGGGGGCAGTGTAGGTACTGCAAACTGAAGCCATTTAGTTTGAAAAAGAACTGGGTAGGGTGGGAGAATGGAGCAGTAGAAAAAAGATCTGTCTTCAGAGAAAGTGTCTATCAAATTCCTATTCTTGTCTCTTTAGTATAGGCATTTTGGCATTAGGGTTTATGCCCACCATTCATTTCCCAATTAGGCCTTGTACACATTCCTTTCCTATCCTTGCCCTTCAGGGCTTTTAATTGCTAGTGGCAGCAGCTGCTTGTGGGTATGCAGCTCTTGCTCTAGTAATGGCTGCTTTGCTTTATTCAATAAAGAGATGGCTTGAACCTATCAAGGTTCCTTCTAAACACACACACACACACACACACACCCCACACACACCCCCCCACCCCCGCTTGGACCTCATAGTCACTAGTAGATTATTAGACAGGTTTATGCTGGTGGTGAAAGATGAGCACTGGGAAATTGCTCCTTGGGTCCTCCTGGAGTTTGAGGGTTGCCTGCTACACCTCACCAAGTAACAAGAAACATAGTTATAATAGCCTGGGCTTTGGGCCATTTCTGAATTAATTGCCAGATTTCTGGGTTGCTTTTCATGCTAAGTTGTTAGGGAGCAGTAAACTAGAGGTAATAGGCTGCTTCCTTACAAAGGAAGGACCCTTGGGGGCTGGGGGAGACTGGATGGACAGGTCTTTGGCTTGTCTTTTGTGGTCTCAGGTATCAGAGCCCCATTCCTTTTAGTAGCTGAGTTCGGGAAGTCTAGAGGACTAGCTGTAAGTCCGCCTGCCTCCTTATAATCCTTTTGGTAAACCAGGTAGCTGATAAAGGAAAGGTGCAGATATGTTTGGTTCCTTTTCACATATGTGTAAGGTGAGTACTGAGAAAATTGAAACTGTAAATGACAAACCTTGTTACCTTTTCCTCATTAATGTGAACCAAATGCCATCTGATGACTAGATGGAGATTTCGGTCACTTTTAGGGGATGTTTTTAGATAGGAGTTTGGAACAGAGGGTCATTAACTGCCAGACATAGAAGGGGCCCTAAGAGATCAAGTTTACCCCCATTCAAAGATAGGGATATTGAGGTATAAATATAAAGGAGGAGACGGACTTGAAGGACTTGCAGGCAACTATGAAGATCAGTTAGCATTGGACTTCACTTCTGAGCCTGACACTGTGGTGTAGTGAGTTGGTACCTCTGTTACCACGTTTTCTCATTTAAAATGGAGACAAGAATCCTTATTATAGAATAACTGTAGGTCTTTCAACAGTCTTTGCCAGATAAAGAGCATACTTGTATTGGTAATAATGCTTAGTAAGAGTGAAATCTGAGGTCCTAGGTAGAGTTGGTTCACTTCACCAAGGTGGTAAAAGTAAAATTAAAGCTAGATCTGAAACCTTGACTCTTACATCTTATACAGGTCCAACTCTTTCATCTTACACAGGTCCAACCAAACAGGATCAGAATCCATGCTTCTGTTGAAGAGGTATACTGAGTCCTGCCCTGCTCAGTGAGTTTACTAGAAAATTGCCAGAGGCTCAAATCAGCATCCTGAATGTGGTTATCAAACCGTTGTGAAGTCTTGGTAAGTGCTCAGTGGCTTTGGTGGGCTTGCCCAGTTCCTGGGAAGGGAAAGTAGTTTTAATAGGCACTAGACAATTATTTGATCTTTTCCCATTGTGATAATGAAAAAAAAGTTTTAAAATGTTGAGGCTACACTACAGAATAATGAACCTAACTTTCTCCTTTTCCCATTTGCCTATTTTTGCACATGGGATAATTAGATATCGTGCCAAAGATTATAACTAGTTGGTGTAGAAAATGGATTGAATCCAGGCTAGTATTGTGTCTTCTACCTATGGCTTCCTCAAGATTCCTTCTGAGAGAAGGAGACCATATGAGACAGAAACACTTTTATTCCACACTGAATTATTTTTTATAATAGTCTCTGAGATTGTGCTCCCTTGATAAAGGAAATTTCTATGGTGTAAAATGTTATCATGCCTAAAATCACCTGGGATGCTTATTAAAAATGCCAATTCCTGGGCAACCAGAAAGCTTGTTATTGGTCAAGAGCAACACTTGTCACTTATACTGAGGCTTCCTGCCCAGTCAGGATGGATACTGTCACTGTGGCTGTCTTAGTGGACGGTTGGTAAGTTCTCTCTGGTTTTGGGTGTGCTCCCTGTTGGTGGCAGAAAACAGATCGTGATTCAGCCCATCTTCTTCCAATAGACAGTTGTTAAATGCTTACCAAGTGTCAAGAGTCTTCTAGATATCAATTAACAGAGTTTTCGTCATTTGAATCTTTTGTTCTTGTGAGAGTAGACAAAGGAATAACTAGTAAATGTGCAATGTATCGTAAATGTTACATTGTAAGTTTTTCCATTGTGATATGAAATATCATACCACATCATATGTGATATGAAAAATCACATTAAAAATGGTTGGGTTAGGGCCTCCCTGGTGGCGCAAGGAGTTAAGTCTCAGCACTGTGAAACTATAGGAAGCCACTGCAGCATGAGTTTGATCCCCAACCAGGGAACTAACTTACATGGAGCAGCAGACTTCTCTTGTCTCGCCTGCTGCTCCCCTCAGCAGTGTGTTTCAGTAAGTCTTCCTGTTCTGCTCCCCACCCTTATCTCTGGTGAATCCTCTCACCCCATACCACCCCGGTACTTCTGGCCTGTACCCCAGCTTGTATATACATAAATAAATCTTTCAAAATAATGATTGAGTTAGCCTAAGTAATCCAGTCATGGATTTTTCTCTCCACTTCCCATTTCCCCTTTTAATACCTACCACTGCTCCTCATTGTGGTAGAACCTGGGCAGACTGAGTATGGGAAGATCATAGGTGATAAAAACAATTTTTTTTCCTTTTTGTAACCCCTCTCTAGGCTGAATTGTGAAGGTTATCTTTGGCAAGTGTTTTAGAAAGTCCACCAGATCATGTGAGTGAACATGCAGCAGAAGAGGGGGGTGCCCTCTCAGTGATTAAGGTAACAGTGAATAAGGTAAGTAGGGGAACAAAGACTGACTTCCTCTGGGAGGCTCTTAAAAAAAAGTGCCTTTTTCAGGAGCCAATGCTTTTTTAAAAAAAAGATTTATTTATTTATGCATATAAGAACTGGGGTACAGGCCAGAGGTGCAGGGGTGGGGTGGGGGGGTGAGAGGATTCACTAGAGACAGGGTGGGGAGCAGAACAGGCAGATTGACTGAAATACACTGCTAAGGGGAGCAGCGGGGCAAGTCAGGAAAGGTCTGCTGCGCCATGTGGGTAGCTCCCTGGTGGGCCGGGATCAAACTCATGCAGCAGTGGCTGCAGACAGCTTCACAGCTGCTTAAGTCTTAACCCCTTGTGCCACCAGGGAGGCCCCTGGAGCCAGTGCTGCTTTTGTACTATAATTCATCCTTCTCAAAGCAGTTGGGGTAGATTATGCACTTACCCAGTCCATGAGCACCTCTGAAGAATGAGAACTGAAGTGGTTCCCAAGTAAACAAGATGGCATAAGGTGCGTGTCACAAATAGTTGTCAACATGACACTGCTTGAACTCCCCTTAAACGTAGAGTCTTCCTTCAAAAGATTTGTTGAAGGTTTTTCTTTATCAGGCTGTGGAGCTGCATAAATCCTGGCAAAAGTATGCTCATAACAGAGGTTTGCTTTTTCAGCCACCGAACATGTGGCACTTTGTATTGATAATGTCAGAGAAGCAGTGTCTTCTGGGTCGCATTCCTCATGAATCAACTGGACAAGTGTTCATTTTTGACTCCTCAAACGTCAAACCCCCCCAATGGACTTTAGGAAGCACCGAAATGATTCATGCTCAAATGAGACAGCATCTACTAAATGGCCATTCTTGGGCTATCTCTGCCATCCCTGTCTTAAGCTAGTAGCATCCAGTCTGGAGTTAATGCTTAAGGACTAGAGCATTCATTACTTGGTATCTTCCGTTTTTCATGCAAGTGAGAAAGGTCATCTTTTCCCATGAAGATGGTCTTGAGATGGTACCTTCATTAGAATAATGTTCCTGGAGCAAGCTCTGGAGTGTTTAATTTAAGTAATTCCTACTGAGATAATTAGATTAGCATTCATAAACAACCTGAATAATAGAAAAGTTGACTTTTCCTGGGGGGAAGCTTGGAATAGTCATTAATATAAAGGGAATCCCTGCATTCTGTGTCCCCCACCAGAACTTTTTTTAAAATGATATTGCCTCCTGGACCTCCCCGGTGGCGCAGCTGTTGAGCGTTGGGTTGCGAAGCTGCCCGCGGCCTCTGCGGCGCCGGTTCGATCCCCGGCTGCTCCCCGGCCACCAGAGGAGGGTCCCACATGGCATGCAGACCTCTCCTGCCGCCCGCTGCTCCCCTCATCAGTGTACTTCGGTCCTTCTGCCGGCTCTGCTCCCCGCTCTGGCTCTGGTGAATTCTCTCACCCTCCTACGCTTCTGACTGTACCCAGTGCATGTATAAACAAAACAAACAAATAAATAAATAAAACATGCCTCTATAAAAAAAAAAAAACTTTAAAAAAAATGATATTGCCTCCCATGTAAAAATATGAATGTTAGCATCCTGCTTTAAAAAGTGTTCCTACCTCTTTTTCTGCATGGGTCAAAGTGGGTTGTATAAACCTGGCTTCACAGCCTAAACGCAGCTCTTTGCCTAGGACTTCCGTATCTCCATTAACCCCCCTCCTCTCCTTTTGTGACAACAGCCCTATTGTTTTTTTCTTTCTTTCTCTTTAGGCAAGTCATCTAGCACAGCTTTTGAAACTTTCCTTTTTAGTCATCTAATAATTATAACATTTATCTTTTAAAAATACCTTTTATAGACAAATGCTTTACATGTATTTGTCATCTCACTTTAACTTAACAATAACTCTGAGTAGGATTTTTTCCTACTTTACAGATAACAAAACTGAGGATCAGAGACATGATGTCACCAGTGGAACACAGGGAATCAGGAGTGAAACTATGTGTCACAGTCCAAAGACCCTAACTCACCTCACTATAATCGAAGCTGCCTCTCATGGGTTCCTCTTGTCACTGTCTTCCAGGACAAAGGGCCATGCATGAAAGGTTCATTCTGGAAGGGAGATACAGATGCATAAGAAAGGCATGGGTGGGTCCTCTAACTTTTCATCATGACCCTATAGGTGGACTAGCATTTATTTCTCTTCCACACAGCCATTCACCATTTGTTTATTTACCTTTGTCTTCTTCATTTTCACTTGTACTCTCCTGCATGATGTTTATATTGGACAATTTCTGTGAGTTTAGACTTTTATACCAAACCAAAAAAAAAAAAAAAAAGGTTCACAAGACTCAGAGTACCAACTGAAAATCCTTTCACTTGCAGAATGTTAACTCAAGTGCAGGTGCATTGGGACTAGAACAGCCTGCTGTGCAGATCAACATGTTCTAGCTAGAATTCTGCATGAACATCTATGCTGTTAGATAATATTCAAAATTACTTTCTGTTCATAGCAAATGGAAAACAAGTACCTATCATTCAGTTAATACTTCTGTAAATGTGATTGCTGGTAAGGTAATAGTGTCCACATAGTTAGCATAGACTAGGAGTTGGTAAGCTATGGCCCACGTGCCAACTGTTTTCATAAATAAAGTTGTTTTGAAACATAGTCACACTCATTCATTATTGTCCGTTGTTGCCTTTGCACTACAGTAGACGAGTAGTTGCAACAGGGACTGTATGGTCCATAGAGCCTGAAGCATTACCATCTGGCCCTTCACAGAGATATGCCAACTTCTGGATGTCTCCAAATTCCCCCTTTCACATTTTCTTTTCTGTGGGACTTAGATTTACAGCTGATCTTAGAAAGTATAGAATCTCATAGTTTACCTCTGAGTTTCTTCCCATCAAATTAAACTCTCTCCAAAAGCACATTTCACAAATTGGGCTATACATGCAGGAAAAAACTAGTGTTTGGAATGCCACATTGTAGTTACTCATTTATCCTATTTCTTTTCAGGGACATCATTTTAAAATGTAGCCATTCTCAAGTATCCAAAAAATTGTAATGTATGTTTTGTAATTATGACTTTACCCTAGGTTTTTGGCTTTTTTTAAAAAAATAAATTTATTTTAAAATTAAGTACCTTTTTCTTATATTGTTAATTTTTGGACAGTATATGATTTTTTTTTAAAGATTTATTTATTTATTTATTTATTTATTTATTTATTTATACAAGCACTGGGTACAGTCAGAAGCGCAGGAGGGTGAGAGAATTCACCAGAGCCAGAGCGGGGAGCAGAGCAGGCAGAAGGACCGAAGTACACTGCTGAGGGGAGCAGCGGGCAGCAGGAGAGGTCTGCATGCCATGTGGGACCCTCCTCTGGTGGCCGGGCAGCAGCCGGGGATTGAATCCGCGTGCAGAGGCTGCGGGCAGCTTCGCAACCCAGCGCTCAACTGCTGCGCCACCCGGGAGGCCCAGTATGTGATTTTTTTTAAGATTTATTTTTTTATGCACACAAGAGCTGGGGTGCCCACCAGAGGTGCAGAAGGGGGAGTGGTATGAGAGTATTCACCAGAGACAGAGTGGGGAGAACAGGCAGATTGACTGAAATGCACTGCTGTGGGGGGGCAGTGTGCGAGACAGGAGAGGTCTGCTTCGCCATGTGGTTACCTCTGTGGATACCTCCCTGGCTGGGGATCGATCTATGCTATAGTGGCTGCCTGCTAGATAGCGTCATAGTCCTGAGATTTAATCCCTTGAGCCACCAGGGAGATCGTGGACAGTATATGATTTCTCTCTGCAGGTGTACATCTCCCCCCTCTGTAGCATGAAAACAGCTATTGACAATATGGAAACAAATGGGCAAGGCTGTATTCCAATAAAACTTTATTTACAAAAAGTTATTTGTCTAGTTTCATCTCAGGAGCTGTAGCATACCTTCCCTACTCTATAGTGTACAGAGGAAGACTTGAGAACAGAAAAACTTGTATGTCAAAGCAAGCATTCTTTGTAATTTTCCTCATAGAATAACACAGCCATACTTGAATTAGCACTGCAATGTCTCTTATGTGAGCTATGCTTTATGCATATGACTTGATAGTCATCTAGATATTGACTTGAGTTCTTGGTAGAGTAATATAATCTTCATGGACCACGTTATTACCATTCTTTAGAGAATCCTGTTTCTTGCCGTAGGTTTTTCTTTGCATGGCTTAAAAGTGACAGTTGTCTATATTCATGTTCTTCTTTTTTTTAATTTTGGACATAATATTTTTTGCTCCTCCATATGTCCTCATGATCCACTCACTCTCCACCAAACTGTCTGTGCCAATACCCTCTCTGCCTCCTTCCCAGAACCCTTCTCTCTTTTCTCTGTTCCCTCTGTTAACCATTAATTTCTTTCACTAAGTCCAAGATTTATTCCTTCTGTATTATGCCTGTGTATGTTTATTGGTTATTTATATTCCATAGATGAGTGAAACCATGCAGTAGCTCTTTCATTTTCTGACTTAATTTCACTTATCATAATCACCTGGAGGTCCATTCATTTTTCTCCCCAAAGCCATAATTTAATCTTTTTTCCACAGGTGTGTAGTATTCCATTGAGTATATATTCCACAGTTTCTTTATCCATTCATCTGCTGGAGGGCACTTAGGTTGGTTCCATGACTTAAAAATTGTGGACAGTGCTGCTATGATAGCTGTATTCCTGGATTTTCATACCATTTTCCTTATAGATAGCACCAACTTGCATTCCCACCAATAGTAGATCAGAATTGCTTATCCTTAACATTATCAGCTCTAGTGTTTACCTTCTTCACTAGCATATATTGTCTACCTAATTAGGCACACAGTTGAGTCTAATACAGAAGTTAATTTGGCTATAATCACTATTCAAATAGCCAAGGTAGAGGACTGTGGTTTTGCTAATTTTCTATGTCAAATCCTAAATTTGGCTTTCAGGAGCCTCCCTGGTGGTGCAGGGGTTAAAGCTCAGTACTGTCAAGCTATCTCCAGCCACTGTGGCATGAATTTGATTCCCAGCCAGGGAGCTGATCCACATGGTGCAGCAGACCTCCCCTGTCTCGCCCACTGCTCCCCTCAGCAGTGTATTTCAGTAGATCTGCCTATTCTGCTCCCAGCTCTGCCTCTGGTGAATCCTCTCACCATGCCCCTCCCTGCCCCCACACCTAGAGTCCAGCTTCTTGTATGCATAAATTAAATAAATCTTTTTTTAAAAATTGGCTTTCAGGATTATCTGGACAGAGGGGTAGGTCTTTGAATCAAGTAAATGATTGTTGAACATGGAAATGAATATTTTTCTTTGACTTTTTTGTTGTGTTTGGTACAGTATAGTTAATAGTTTGCCTAAAAATGAACTGACCTTTTAGTTCCTTTTTTTAAAGATTTATTTATTTATGCATACAAGAATTGGGGTACAAGCCAGAGGTGTGAGGGTGAGAGGATTCACCAGAGACAGAGTGGGGAGCAGAACAGGTAGATCGACTGAAAAACACTGCTGAGGGGAGCAGCGAGCAAGTCAGGAGAGGTCTGCTGTGCCATGCGGGTAGTTCCTTTGCCAGGGATCGAACTTATGCTTCAGTGGCTGCAGACATCTTCATAGGTTGTATCTTAACCCCTTGTGCTACCAGGGAGGCCCATAGTTTTGTTTTTTTTAATTGAGAATTGTGAAGGTGATAAGAGGTCTCCCTTGGTGTTTTGATTTTTGTTTCTTTGATTCCTAGTGAAATAGAACAGTTAAAATCTTTTTTGGATTTTATTTTGGAGTTTCTTAGTCATTGAGATTTTTAATCTACCATGTATTGCAGATATTTTCCCCAATTTGTCATAGGAATTGTTTTATGTAGCTCAAGTTTCTTATTTATAGTTTTTTCTCCACTTGCACTTCACAATGAGGATAAATAATTTTTCTTGTAGTTCACTATTATTATTATTTTTATTTTATTTTTATTTTTTTTTATTTTATTTCACTCTTTTTTTTTTTTTATAGAGGCATGTTTTCTTTCTTTCTTTATTTGTTTGTTTGTTTGTTTATACATGCACTGGGTACAGTCAGAAGCGCGGGAGGGTGAGAGAATTCACCAGAGCCAGAGCAGGGAGCAGAGCAGGCAGAAGGACCGAAGTACACTGCTGAGGGGAGCAGCGGGCGGCAGGAGAGGTCTGCGCGCCATGCGGGACCCTCCTCCAGTGGCCGGGAAGCAGCCGGGGATCGAACCGGCGCCGCAGAGGCCGCGGGCAGCTTCGCAACCCAGCGCTCAACCGCTGCGCCACCGGGGAGGCCCTATTTTTATTTTATTTTTTATTTATTTATTTATTTATTTGTTTGTTCGTTTTGTTTATACATGCACTGGGTACAGTCAGAAGCGCGGGAGGATGAGAGAATTCACTAGAGCCAGAGCAGGGAGCAGAGCAGGCAGAAGGACCGAAGTACACTGCTGAGGGGAGCAGCGGGCGGCAGGAGAGGTCCGCACGCCATGTGGGACCCTCCTCCAGTGGCCGGAGCAGCCGGGGATCGAACTGGCGCTGCTGAGGCCGCGGGCAGCTTCGCAACCCAGCGCTCAACCGCTGCGCCACCGGGGAGGCCCTATTATTATTTTTAAAGATTTATTTGTTTATGCAAACAAGAACTGGGGAACAGGCCAGGGGTGTGGGGGGTGAGAGGATTCACCAGAGACAGAGTGGGGAACAGAACAGGAAGACTGACTGAAATGCACTGCTGAGGGAAGAAGTAGATGAGACAGGAGAGGTCTGCTGTGCCATGTGAGTAGCTCCCTGGCCGTGATGGAATCCAGGCCTTAGAGGTGATAGTGCTGAGACTTAACCCCTAGGCTACTAATGAGGCCCCTTTTTATAGTAAAGGTACTTAGTCATAGCTGTCTCAGCAGGAGTTTCAGAACCTTTTCTCCAGTTATGTTTTCAAACATAACTTAAGTATTTTCTCTGCCCCTGTTTCTCTATGTCCTCTCAGTTTTGTTAATGCTCTCTGATGGCAGGAGTCTGCAAACTTTTTCTGTAAAGAGCCTAATAATAAATATTTTAGGTTTTGTGGACTATATGGTTTCTACCTTTGTAGCATTAAGCCAGTCATAAGCAGTACATTAATGAATGAATGTGGCTGTGTTCCATCAAAACTATTTATAAAACAGTCAACTGGATTTGGCCTATATAGGCTGGTGTTGGCTGATACCTGCTCTGTAGTTTGCTGATACCTGACATTTTATTCTATTCTTATAACTTCTCTAGTAGTTTTTGCTTAGTCATAGTGGGTTCCTCATGTTTGCACCTTTCTTTTCCCCTTGCAGCCTCTTAAAGCACCTTTTCATCTCCAGTCTCTGCTGCTAGTTACCTACTTTCGTCCATATTTCACAGTTTTAGGTTTCCAAAAGCATTGTTCGTAGTTACTGGATGTTTTGCTTATTGTTAGCATTATGTACTGGGATGTGAAGATGATTTGCTTGACTGTCTACCTTGTTGCTTCAGTATAACCAATTCCAGATAACAAAATTTCTTTTGAGGGTCTGTTCCTTCCAATCCAAATTCTATTGCAAAGAATGGATTCACTTCCATCTGTTGGAAAAGTATACAGAATTCAACTCCAGTGTGATGTTATTAATGGATTGAACTTCTTTGATTTTTTGTATATGTCATCTTGCTTCAGCTACTAGCTGGTTTCCTCATATTCTTTCTTCCTCTGTTTCCTAGCTACTGAATATTTACCTTTTGTCCTTACTCATGATTAGACCTTTTGCTTCCTTTATAGATATGGCTTTCATTTACCTCATCTTTTTCTCTGCAGACCATCTGCTTCAGCTCTGCCCTCCACGCTGTCATTAAATTGAGAATCTGATTGCCTATGGGTTGTTAAGTTTCCTGAGACTGTAGAGATAGCAGCTGCTGTTTGTTGGGGCATGGACCTATTCGCCTATTGACTGGTATGTGCAAATGTCTTTCTTTCCTTACGTACAATCCCAAAGTGCTTTAGACTAACAACTCAGCTATCATAAGTATATCCAGAATCTTTAATTACTCTTAAACTATCTGGCAAACCCAGTCATGAGGCATCCAGAGGTATTATACCTGACTATCTTTGGAAGTGACAGTCTCACAAATAACTATACACCCCTATTTTCTTTATATACTGAATTCGCTTCCTCCTGCTAATGGGCTCCTTATCCTCTGTTCTTTATTCTGTAGTTGATGGATAGTTTATTCAAGGCTTCTGATTCCTGTGTTTACTGACTAGTTGATCTTAACTTAAATCTTTCATGATTCTCATACAGGCTGTGGGATGTTCTTTCATTATGTATCCATTCATTTCAGTTGCTGAATTTCTGTTCCTGTTTCTCCCAACTGTAAGTTGAATCTGATTTTCTCACCTTAACTTTGTTTTTTTCTTTTTAAAGATTTATTTATTTATGCATACAAGAGCTGGGGTACAGGCCATAGGTGTGGGAGGGTGAGAGGATTCACCAGAGACAGAGTTGGGAGCAGACAGGCAGATTGACCAAAATACACTGCTGAGGGGAACAGCGGGTGAGACAGAAGTCTGCTGCGTCATGTGGGTAGCACTCTGGCTGGGGATTGAACTCGTGCTGCAGAGGCTGTGGATAGCTTCATAGTGTTGTGCTTTTACCCCTTGCGCCACCAGGGAGGTCCTCACCTCAACTTTGTTTTGGAAACAGCTTTCATGTCACAGGCTCCTGACCAGCCTATAGATGTCTGTCCTCAAGTCTGAATTTTACTAACCCTTGATCTGACCAGACTTAGATTTGAAAGAAGGGATAGTTGGTCACAAGAATGCTTTTTTCACCTAACTTTTTTGCAGTACAGTTTCCTTTAGAAAGATTTTGGGCATGGGTGACACTATGACTTGTCCACTTTATACTATCAGGTTTAGCTTTCTAAAATTGATTGTAGCATTCACCATGCCTCCCGAAGTCTCATTTATTTACTAGTAGTAGAAAATCTAAATTACATGATACCACATACTGGTTTTCACAACATCTTTTTTTTTTTTTTTTTTTTTTTTTTTGGTTTTCACAACATCTTTAAAACAAAGAAGATGCTCCACAAGTTCTGCTTTAGTTAGGCACTTATGATGGCTAGAAGCAAATTTCCAGTTAGCTAATGACAAGCCATTAATTGGCTATTTGTGGGGAGATTATGGTGACTAAGGTCACATAAAATTCAAAGTGGAAGGGGCCTTAATGGGTTATGTCCCTTAGAGATAGAAGTTCTAGGAAACTCAGAAGCTGGAGTTTGTGGGTCTTTGTAATAGAATTGTGCCATTTATATAACTGAGCTTCTCTGTCTTTCTGCTTCTCTTTCGTGTCTTATTTCTCTCATTAGCTGTTGGTTTACCCACTCACTCTGTTTTCTCTCTTTTTCTCCTCCTCATATTTTTAGCTTATTCATCGGGTTCTGCTTACTTGCTTGTAAGCCTCTAAACCTCACCTGTGTATTGTGGTTGTTAGCTTGCTTATGTTTGTTTCTTTTGCTAATTGTGATTACTTTTGAAAGCCCAATTCTAATTCCTCAAAACACAGATTTACAAGGCCTATCTTATCCCAGATTAGATATTTATTTATTCTAAAGATTAAATATTTATTTATTTATGCTTACAAGAACTGGGGTGTAGGCCAGAGGTGTGAGATTCACCAGAGACAGAGTGGGGAGCAGAACAGGCAGATTGACTGAAATACACTGCTGAGGGGAGCAATTTATAGGTCTTCACTTTTGTGTTCTGCAATTAATATTGCAGAGTATAAAATGATTACACTCAACCTCTGCTTTTTTTCCCTAAGATTTATTTTATTTATTTTTGCATACAAGAGCTGGGGTACAGGCCAGAGGTGTGGTGGGGAGAGGGGAGGATTCACCAGAGACAGAGTAGGAAGCAGAACAGGCAAATCTACTAAAATACACTGCTGAAGGGAGCAGTGGGCAAGACAAGGGAGGTCTGCTGAGCCATGTGGCCTGGATTAAACTCATACTGCAGTGGTTGCTGGTAGCTTCATAGTGCTGAGACTTAACCCCTTGTGCCACCAGGGAGGCCCTAGTCTCTGCTTCTTTTACTTTGCTTGTTTCTTCTAGGTTCTAGTCATCCATCAACAACTAGCTACTCCATCGTTTACTTCAAGGGTTGCAGTTACAAATGCCAGCATGGTTCATGATGGGTTTGGTGTATAAGATGGTTCTGATATTCATTCTCTCTCTTTTCTTTGAAATGCAGTTTTGGGTTTCTTTTCGCTTTCCTTTTGTTTATCTACATTTGACAAAGACACCAGAAAAGAGATTTCCCTATTTTTAAAAACAGTAGAGCAACTGTGACAGAAAGAGCAGCTGATACTTCTAAGAGGAGTGTTTGGGATCATGGTCACATGGAACACACACCTTTCATTAAAAGGAGAAGGCTGGGGCCTCGCTGGTGGCACAGGTGTTAAAGACAGAGCGCTCTCAAGCTATTGCCAGCCACTGAAGCACAAGTTCAATCCCCGGCCAGGGAGCGACCCACATGGCACAGCAGACCTCTCCTGACTCACCCGTTGCTCCCCTCAGCAGTGTATTTCAGTCAGTCTGCCTGTTTTGCTCCCCACTCTGTCTCTCTGGTGAATCTCCTCCCCACTCTGTCTCTGGTGAATCCCACACCTTTGGCCTATACCCCAGTTCTTATAAGCATAAATAAATAAATCTTTTTAAAAAATAAATAAAATAAAGGAAAAGACTGTTACCACTTGGCACCTGCTGATTGTTGCCTAGTGGAAATGAAGGCCCAATATTGATAAAATTTCTAGCTCTCTACAGGGAGCCTGGTTTGGAACTATTAAGTTTTTTTTTTTTTTTTCAAATGCTACAGGTCAACATTGTATGTTTATAAATAATTTCATATCCTTGTAGCTTCTGTCTCTTCACCATTTTGGCTTAATTGTAGCTTACCTTTTTTTTCCATGTAATATGAAACATTGGTGCATAGCATTACCCTTCAGCTGGCCTGAGATTGGCAGATTCTCTTGAGTAGTACTTAAAACTATGTCAATTTTCAAAACAAAACTTAGAAATATGACTGCAACACTGAGAGTGCTTGTTGGGGTAGGGACAAGGGGGGAGAGGCCACAGTGGTGTATGGTAAGAGGTACTTTGGTGGTGGATGTGGTGTGGTAATGTGCGTTTGAGAAGATATAGACCTATATCCCTGAATCACAGTACAGTAAACTAATGTTATTACCTCAATAATAAAAATTTTAAAATAAAAAAAATTTGGTCAGTTTTGAATGCAATTGTAGAGATTAGAAGAACAGCTTACAGGGCCTCCCCGGTGGCACAGCGGTTGAGCGCTGGGTTGCAAAGCTACCCGCGGCCTCTATGGTGCCGGTTCGATCCCCGGTTGCTCCCCGGCCACTGGAGGAGGGTCCCACATGGCACGCAGACCTCTCCTGCTGCCCGCTGCTCCCCTCAGCAGTGTACTTCGGTCCTTCTGCCTGCTCTGCTCCCCGCTCTGGCTCTGGTGAATTCTCTCACCCTCCCGCGCTTCTAACTGTACCCAGTGCATGTATAAACAAACAAACAAACAAATAAATAAATAAAATAAAAAAAAAAAAAAAGAAGAACAGCTTACAATAGAATAGTTTTTTTTTTTAAAGAAAATATTAACCTCCATCTGACAAAGGTAAGTATTGTTTTAGGAAATTTTTGTTCCAGTTGTGTTTGTACACGTGTTTATCTTCGGTCCATTGTAATTGTAATTCCTACTTGAATTAAACAACCTTATAAGACCCTGAGTGAAGCCGTGTGTGCAAACTAGCATCCTCTGGACTAGATCCCTTCTGTAGACAGGTTTCCTGTGATCCACAGTGTTTAAAATCTGGTGGCTGCCAAGGGCTGGAAGGAACTTGCTGGGAGTGATGTGAGGGGGAAGCAGGAAATTGTTGTTTAATAAAGTTTTGAGTTTCAGTTTTACAAGATGAAAAAATTCTGTAGATTGGTTGCTCAACAATGTTTATATACTTAACACCAAAGAACTGTATACTTGAATATGGTTAAGATGATAAAAAAAATAAATAAAACAAGAACAGTCCATTAAGTGGTTTATACAGTCACCAGAATATCCTTGGGATATTCTGTTAAATATAACATACTTATATAAATATAACATATTATATATATAACATATATATATATAAATATAGCATCTTCAAAGAAAAAAAGTGCATTGATCATCTTTGATGTAATCTTCTATTTCTGTATATGAAGGGTCAGCAAACTGGGCCATGGGCCAAAAGCCGGCCCCCTTTTTTTTTTTTAACAACCTGTGAGCAAAGAATAGTGTTCATATTTTCTTGTCATCGGAAAAACTTTTTAAAAAGTGAAATTTATATGATATTCATATTTAAGTGTCCATAAGTACAGTTTTATTTAAAAACAGCCAATTATGTATTGTCCGTGACTGCTTTTATACTACAGTGGCAAAGTAACACTGTTGTGACCCAGAGCTTATGGCCTGCAACGCCTAAGATATTTACTACCTGACCATTAACAGAAAAACTTTGTAGTTGTTCTATAGCTACAGTTGCCAGATCCTCCCAGCTTCATCTTTTGATGGCTTTAAATGCCTAATTAGCAGTTTTGTCATGGAATACTAGTGGCATTTTTCATTCTATTTTAAATTCTGTTATCCCCTACTGTGACACCTTAACAAATTCCAGAAAACTCATATTCTTGGTAAGGTTTTGTTGCTGCTGAAATACTTTTAACAATTTCTGGTATTGTAGGCTGCATTATTTTCAAGAAATAGACTTCCTTTGGGCCAGCTAGGCAATTCATGTGTGGCCAGCCTCTAAGGCAGACAAGGATGTAATAAACAAATTCCTTATTTGAATAAGAACAGTTAAAAAAATAAAGAACCTGGGCCTCCCCGGCTCCCCGGCCACCGGAGGAGGGTCCCATATGGTGCGCAGTCCTCTCCTGCCGCCCGCTGCTCCCCTCAGCAGTGTACTTCGGTCCTTCTGCCTGTTCTGCTCCCTGCTCTGGCTCTGGTGAATTCTCTCACCCTCCCGCGCTTCTGACTGTACCCAGTGCGTGTATAAACAAAACAAACAAACAAACAAACAAATAAATAAATAAACATGCCTCTATAAAAAAAATAATAATAAATAAAGAACCTAACATTCAGCTTCCTCTCTGAGATTGGAAATGGTTCTAAGACCTATCTGGGAATGTCAGCAACAAGAGCATGTAAAAGTATGCCATCTTTCACTTTTTTTTTTAAAGATTTATTTTTATTTATTTTTGTATACAACTGGGATGTAGGCCAGAGGTGTTGGGGGGTGGGGGAGGTACGAGGATTCACCAGAGACAGAGCGGGGCACAGAACAGGCAGCTCTACTGAAATACACTGCTGAGGGGAACAGAGGGCGAGATAGGAGAGGTCTGCCATGCCATGTGGGTCACCTCCCTGGCCAAGGATCAAACTCATGCATAGTGTCTGGCAATAGCTTGATATCGCTGAGACTCTAACCCCTGTGCCAGGGAGGCCCTCACGTCTTTTTTTTTTATAGCAAGAATTGTATGCATTTAAGGTTTACCATATGATGATTTGATAAAGCTAGTGAAATGATTACTACCAGCAAATGTCAAGCTAACTTATGTAGTTTGCATTTTTTAATGAGAGCACCTGATAGCTACTCTTGGCAAATTGTCTATACTCAGTACACTATTGTTAACTGTAGTCATGCTGAACATAACGTCTTAATTCCTCTTTGTCTCTGCTTTGTTGCCTTCCTCATTGTCCACTCAAACTTTATCTCCTAGCTTTGATTACAGTCTGCTTCCTCATAAGTTTTCAGTGACTCATCACTAAACTTTGCTCTTGTCTCTTGTTTCCCAATGCTGTCCTTTAAGATTCCACTCCCTCTGCAATGGGGCCTCTCTCCCTCATGCATTTCACAACTTTGTTCCTCAGTGGAAGAATGCCAGTGGCTTAACTCGCCCCTGCTTGGGCAATTACCTTTTGAGTCATGCAGTGACCTAGCACTTAGGTAGAATATACAGGGCAGGTAGTTGTGACAGGGCAGGTCATATTCTACAACTCATTGCTATCTAGGACCACCTCTTCTCAAGAACTGTGGGTGGGTGAGTTTATTTTAGGTAGGATTTTGAGTGTGACCACCATTTAATTTAGGTGTTTTCTACATTTTGACCACTAAGCACATAGTGTTCCTAATCTCAATATATTTACTTTGAAAGATGCTTCTGTCTTTACTGCTTCAACTCTTTTTTTTTTTTAAGGTTTATTTATTTATGCATATAAGAACTGGGGTGTAGGCCAGAGGTGCAGGGGGCAGAGGTGAGCGGATTCACCAGAGACAGAGTGGGGAGCAGAATAGGCAGATCTAGTGAAATACACTGCTGAGGGGAGCAATGGGCAACACAGGAGAGGTATGCTGAGCCATGTGGGTAGCTCCCTGGCTGGCTGGGGATTGAACTTGTGCCGCAGTGACTGGCGATAGCTTGATAGTGCTGCCTTTAACCCCTGAGCGTACCATTTTCTAAATGGCTTAGCTCAAGAGTACTTACCACATGCATGTACCAGTAAGATACACAGTGAGGAAGACAGGAGTCTCATAGGAAGCTCAAGAACACTGGTGTGAGCCTGCTGTTCCTCGGTGGCTTGCAGTTGTGCATATTCCTCTACCAGGTTAGAACTGCCTGGTCAATCAGTCACAGGCACCTTTCAAGTCAATCAAGAGCAGAAAGCTTGATCACTTTGGGAAGGGTATGCATAGTGAGGTATGACTTGGGAAGGGTATGCATGGTGAGGTATGCAAGTGGGGGGCACTGGGGGCTGAGGATCTATGCATGACCTTACTCCCTACTTATACATCATGAAGAATGACCAGGAATGCTGGACTGATGCCCAGGACTGATGTATGACAAGGGACCCCAGAAGCTGATCAGTGGACCACCTTGTTGATAAGATTGATTTCTTGGCTAGGAATCTAGAACTTGTTCTCAATTACAATACTGTCATAAAGCAGATGAGAAGTGCCTGGAGGGCAGTCCCACAACCCCTGATACTATAGATGACAGCACATTTTCTAGTTTCACCCTTTTCTTTCTGTCCTCCTTCCCCTCACAACTGATGGCTGTATAATTATTCTATCAATAAAAAGGCCAGGCTCTTGCTCTTCAGCGGCATCCTGCATCCTACAGCCTGCTCCATGACTCCCGATTGTCAGTGCAGTGTTGTCAGCCAACACTATGGCATGAAACTACACCTATGGCTCTGTGGGGACTTTAAGCACATGGAGTTTGTGAGCCTTCAACTCTGCCATTGACTCGAGTCAGCTCTTATGTTCTCCTGCCTTATCGCCTATGGTTTTTCTTATTCATCATCATCTTCACAGCACATGCTTCCTCATGACTGGCTCTACTATTATCCTGTCTTTGGCTTTCATTGCTAATCACCTAGTTCTCACTGTGCTTTTTTCCTCTCAAATGAAAAGAATATAATTGGCCTAGTTTATTTTTTATTTGTGCAGCACTTTTTCATGCTTGAGCATGGTCTGGACTGATTCCGGACATCAGTGTTTTTAAAGCTCCTTACACCATACCATTTGTGCTTCTTTTCCTGTTAACTGGCTTCTCCAACCTTTATTCTTTACCTTCTAGCTTCTGCTTACTTATGTTACTCATGGATTGGAGTACCTTGTAAATTTGTCTTCTTTTGGTCTTCATGAACTCCCTTCGGAAGAGCCACCAAAGTGTGAGAGCATAATTAAGTGACTGTTGCAGGAGCTGGAAAATTTTCCTGTAGAAGTTCAGACAGTAAACACTTTTAGGCTTGGGGCCACATAGAATCTGTTGCAACTATTCATTAGGAGAATCAACCCATAAACTCTGAGCAGGCTATGTTCATCAAAATCTGACTGTAGGGCCTCCCTGGTGGCACAGGGATTAGAGTCTCAGCACTATCAAGCTATCGCCAACCACCGCAGCATGAGTTCCTAAGTTCAATCCCCAGCCAGGGAGCTGACCCACATGGCACAGAAGACCTCTCCTGTCTCGCCCGCTGCTCCCCTCAGCAGTCTATTTCAGTAGATCCCCCTGTTCTGCTCCCCACTGTGTGTCTCTGGTGAATCCTCTTACCCACTGTACCTCTGGCCTATACCCCAGTTCTTGTATGCATAAATAAATAAATAAATGAAAATCTCTAAACAAACAAAAAAAAAAAAACCCCAAATCTCCAGATTTGACCCGTTAGCTTGTAGTTGGCTGATCCTTAGTCTGTTCCTTCCTTTTTCATAATAAACATTTGTACTTATTCTTTCTCAATATTTCCTTAGCTACTGTTTTACAATTCATTCTTTTTTTTTTAAACAGTTTTTTAGTTTTTTTTTAATAGAGGCATGTTTTTTATTTATTTGTTTGTTTATACATGCACTGGGTACAGTCAGAAGTACGGGAGGGTGAGAGAATTCACCAGAGCCAGAGCGGGGAGCAGAGCAGGCAGAAGGACCGAAGTACACTGCTGAGGGGAGCAGCGGGCGGCAGGAGAGGTCTGCGCACCATGCGGGACCCTCCTCCAGTGGCAGGGGAGCAGTTGGGGATCGAACCAGCGCCGCAGAGGCCACAAGTAGCTTCACAACCCAGCGCTCAACCACTGCGCCACAGGGGAGGCCCTACAATTCATTCTTAACTTGAAATTCAGAATTACTTTGTAAAAATCTACTTTGTCTTGGGGATAGTGTAATAGCATTTGATTTATAAATTCACTTGTTTAGAATGAACATGTTTGGGGCCTCCCCTGCTGGCGCAGCGGTTGAGCGCTGGGCTGTGAAGCTGCCTGCAGCCTCTGCAGCGCCGGTTTGATCCCCGGCTGCTCCCCCGCCACCTGAGGGAGGGTCCCACATGGCGCGCAGACCTCTCCTGCCGCCCGCTGCTGCCCTCAGCAGTGTGCTTCGGTCCTTCTGCCTGCTCTGCTCCCCGCTCTGGCTCTGGTGAATTCTCTCACCCACCCGCGCTTCTGACTATACCCAGTGCTTGTATAAATAAATAAATAAATAAATAAATAAAATAAAAATTAAAAAAAAAAAAAGAATGAACATGTTTGTTCATTCAGTTCTTTTTTGTCCTTCTAATAATCCTAATTTTCATCATGTAGACCACCAGTATTTGTGTTATTCCTTAGGTATTTTATGCCAGAATTATATGTAGCCACAATTAAATATTTCTATTTTAATAACTGGTTATTTTTCCTAGCTTATTTCAAAATGGTTATTTTTTTCTGGTTATAAAGGGGTACTGTAAACAATTTGCATAACTTAGAAGGGATAAAGAATATAGTCAAGAAAAGTATAACCCCACATTTAGCTAAAAGTACTGTTAAACTTGTATAAACTTGAATGTTGAGCTGTCTTTGTTATTGAGCATTTATTTTATCTAATTATGCCACTTGTTTAGATTTTGTGCTGACTAAGCAAATTTTATGATTATAATTTGGCTATAGGAAAAGAATATACTCTTCCTGTGGAAAAAAGTATACTGATTACATTGATGGGTATGTTTTCTGTAGTGAATTAAGAAATTGGCATGTTAAGATTATTTTTACCTCTCGTTTTGTCGGCTATGATGAATTCCCTTGTAATTTCTCTTTGCACAGTTGACTCATCATCTTCTTATCAATCATAATTTTTAGTCACAGACGCTTCAGTGACTTCTCTGAGAGCCCTGAAGTATGTGTGGTTCGCTCTCATGGTAAAGAGCCTAACAAAATGATTGATAGTGGGGACATGCTCCTGGCAGTAGGTGCAAGCTTGAGTATACATTTGGAGGTATTAGAAAAGAGAATGCGAATAACCATAGAATAAAAATCAGTGGTTATAGTTTGTTAGAAGAAATTCCATCGATTTCTAATTGTACTTAGGGAGTTACTTTGGTCAATTGACAGAGCAGCTTATAAGTGCTTTTTCTTGGTCCTGAGGCACAATTGGACCACCAAGGGATTTTCATACTCAAGACATTCAAGTAGAGAAAACAGCATTAAGTATTTGTAATTGAAAAATATGAGTGCCTGCTTTTAGTAGCCTGGAACTTGATAGTAATAGCATTAACAGAAAGTAGGATATAAGGAATATTTTAGCTGAGAATAACGGCCTAAGAGCTAAAAGAACTTCTGCATCACTAAAGAAGAAAAATACCTCACTGGGAACAAGTTTGGGAAACAAATGTACTTTGTTGTTGTTGTTGAAGAAAATTACCCTCTCCAAAAAAGAAAAAAACGTGCCTGCTTAGGACAGTGTATTGTTTTACTTAAAAACCAACTTGACATTTTGTTTCAAGTCAGAAGTACTTACTGAGCTGGGAGTATGTTTTGTAGATGTAATTTCCTGTATTGACAGTTCTAAATTCAGTGATTGAAAAATGTGACAGATGAGTTACAAGCAAAAACATCTAATTGCTATAAATGTAAATGATGCATTATAATGTGTTAAATTTAATTGTGGTAGTAAAAACTATTTGCACTTTGTTTGAAAGCCAGAAGAAAATAAAGGTTGCCTATATGATTTGGCAACAAATTCAAAAAACAGATGGTGTGTTGAAGGTCACTAAATCACAGAGCTCAGCATAAAATTGCACTCATAGCTACAATTTAGTGCAGTGGCATAATAAGGATACACAGTTTTTCTAAAGTTTGCACAAGGAAAAAAAGACATGTCTAAAGGGCAGGAGGGGAGCAGCAGCATAGCTTGTTGGGGCTGGGCTTGCCTGGGCAAGCACAGGCCAGTTACATTCCAGCTGCAGAAGTGGGCTCTGGGCTTTCTCCCTCCAGGAATTTGTAAGATAATCATTAGTCAGGATCTAACACTTTTTATCTATCATGGCGCCAGATGGCCATCCTGGTGGGCCGAATTGTTTGGACAGGACTAGCCAGTCCATGATTTACTCCACCTCTTTAAACAGGACTTGGGACAACTCATTTTACTGGCTCATAATTTCTTTTACCTAGACTTTCTAGCAGAAATGGGAGGCATTGCTGTAATCTCTGCTGTGTTTTTCAGGTTAAGTTAAAATGTTGATGTCTATACACCACAGTGTTCATTTTGGTTTGTTTTTTTTTTTTTTAAGATTGTATTTATTTATTTTTGCGTAGAAGAACTGGAGTACAGGCCAGAGGTGTGGGGGTTGAGAGGATTCACCAGAGACAGAGTGAGGAGCAGAACAGATGGATTGACTGAAATACACTGCTGAGGGGAGCACTGGGTGAGACAGGAGAGGTCTGCTGTGCCATGTGGGCAGCTCCCTAGCCAGGGATCAAACTCATGCTGCAGTGGTTGCTGACAGTTTGATAGTGCTGAGACAACCCCGTGTGCCACCAGGGAGACCCTGCGTTTTTTTGTTTTTTGTTTTATGAAAACATTATGTTGGGGAAAAGTTATTAATTAGTTAGGTGTGAAAGATTAACAATGGGAAATTGATAATATTCTGACACTACCTGGCTCTCCTGCAAATACTATTCTGATGCTAACTCAGTGCCAAACCCCACAAGTCCTCCTTAAGGCTGCCTTCCCTTCAGCCAATTCTGGGACCACTTCTACTTTTGACAAACTGGCTAAAAGTTCAGGGGTTCGCATGACTATCTCAGATTTGTTCATTTTATGGAACAATTCATAGAACTCCCTGAAAAAGTGATGTACTTAAAGTTACAGTTTTATTATACAGGATACACTCAGAAACAGCCAAATCAGAGATGCATGGGTTAAGGTCTAGGGGGATCCGGGGTAAGAAGCTTCCATGTTCTCCCCCCTGGGACTTACAGTGTATCAGTGTTCACCAACCAGAAAGCTCCTCCAGCTCTGGGTGTCCAGGGTGTTATTGGTGTCTTATTGTGTCATTGGCCACTTGGTTAAATTCAGTCTCAAGCCCCTCTCCAGACATGGAGGTCTGCGAGGTGGGACTAAAAGTTCCTACTTTCTTTTTTTTAGAGGCATGTTTTTATTTATTTATTTGTTTGTTTGTTTTGTTTATGCATGCACTGGGTACAGTCAGAAGCATGGGAGGGTGAAAGAATTCACCAGAGCCAGAGTAGGGAGCAGAGCAGGCAGAAGGACTGAATTACACTGCTGAGGGGAGCAGTGGGCGGCAGGAGAGGTCTGCGCGCCATGTGGGACCCTCCTCCGGTGGCCGGGGAGCAGCCGGGGATCGAACCAGCGTTGCAGAGGCCGCAGGCAGCTTCGCAACCCAGCGCTCTACCGCTGCGCCACCTGGGAGGCCCTAAAAGTTCCTACTTTCTAATCATATGTTTGGTCCCTCTCAAGGCTATTCCTTCTCAGAACTATCTGAGGGCCCACCGTGAGCCCCATGAACAGGGGTAGTCAAAAGGGGTTTCTTATGAATAACAAAAGACACCTCCTTCTCTCTTATTTTGGAACTCTGTGTTACCAACAGGGGAGAAAGACTAGATTATTATACATTTTTATATTTTTCCTCTAACTTGAGTAGGGTTTTGTTAAGAAAAACACAAATGATAAAGCCAATGAGATCATAATTTACAAGGTTTCAAGGGCTAGTGAGCAGTAAGATAGATAGGGACTTTACTAGAAACCACCCAAGGGACTAGTGAATGGCTGCCTCTTTGGGATGGGAAACTAGAAAGCTATCAGGAAGTGGTGGCATCTGGAGTACACTCCATGTTTCTTTTACTGATGGTGTTTGCTCTGCATCTCTGCTCTATCATCACCTTGCCTCTGATTGTTTTGGTCTCTCCTTACACTCTTGTCGAAGTATATAGTATGCTTGTGTATCGCAAATGAATAGTGCAGGTCTAGAACATGCATAGAATGGTCTGGTTGATTGTTGCCATGTTTTATCTAGCTAATTCCCTTGGTGATAGCAAAAACTGTACAGCAGAGAATTATTTAACTCTTGGGATACAAATCTGGAAATCGTCTCTGGAGTGTTAAGATACAACTTTGGTTGTCCACTGGAATTATATGAGGCATCCTTATTAAAATTAGCACAGGCTATCCAAAAATTAACAAAATGTTTTCCTATCTACCTATGATACCTTTGGCATCTATTTGTCTATTTTCCTGGATTAAAATTAAACACTAACACTAATAAGGTAAACATTTTTTCTGATTTCAAAAATATTTTTCTTTAAGTATTGTTTTTAATGTAGGTCAGTATGTTGTGTAAAATTGTCCACTTCCTGAACATTTGCTCTTTTCTTTCTTTTTTCCGTCTTATTTCCCTTCATATTTTCTAAGCGCCTTTAGTCAGTTTCTTAGGGAGAAATAAGTTCAAATCTATATTAATCAAAGAATTGTTTTCTTGCCCCCATAATACAGTGTATTAAAAAAATTATACAAGCATAGGTATTCATTCTAAACAATTTTTGAAATAAAAACAGCAAAATTTTAAAAATATGCAGAATCACTCAGATTTTTGGTACATTTCTCTCTAGTATGATTACATTAATAACATTTTTAGATGGCTCTTAACAGAAACATTTTCCTACCTTTAAATATGTGGGAGTCTAGACTTAAACAGCCTGCTTGGCCACCATTTTGTTTAAGTGCAGTCTGCCCTCCAATACAAGATCAGAACAGCTTAGTCAGTTATATGACCTAAAAGAATGTAATATACCAGACCCCACAAGGCTCCTTTCAAAGTAAGTGAGAGCAGGATGCTTGATCACCCTGGGGTAATGGGCATATATCAGTAAGTATCACCAGGAACTCGAGGGTGGAGGGCGTGTTGACTGATGTGTAACCATGTGCCCCAGAGACTGATCAGTGGAATGCCTTGTTGATAAGTTTAGAACCATGGCTTGGGGCCTGGGGTATGGTTTCAATTATAACACCGGGTCATCAAGCAGATAAAATACCTGGTCAGCAGACTCATGTCCTCTTAAAGCCCTAGAAGAGAGAAGCACATGTTCAGTTTCACCACTCTTTTTCTCTCTTTTCTCCTACCCTACATACTTGATGCTGTATGATATTCTATCAATAAAAAAGTCAGAATCTTGCTTGTTCAGCAGCATCCTGCATTGTGTAGCCTGCTCCATGACTCCTGGTTTTTTTTTTATCAGTTTGGTGTTGCCAATGCAACAAATATGGATGCATATAAATCTCTCATTTGGACCATGCTTTTCTTTTTGCAATATTTACCTCTTTTTTCAAACATTAGGATTATTTTTAGTTTTTTGTTTTTCAACAAAACTTAAATATGAGCAATACAATGTATCAGTGTATCTCCCTGGATATTTCTGAACTTGTTTTTTTTTTTCTTGTTTTGTATCTCATAATTAGCAACTTCTTATGGCCAAAGACAAGAATAAAGTAATTAGACCCACATTTAAGAAACAGATATTGTTCATAATATAGCCTCACAGATCTCCACACTAATTCACACTCCCCTTTGACAAGCATTCATCCTGTGCTCTGCTGTCACTCACCACTTGTTGCTTTCCTTTTTTAGCCTGATGGTAAGATGGCTCTGTTTAGTGCTTTCACTAAATGATACACTTTTAATTGTTACAAGGTGATTTTACCCTTTTAAAACTATTTTTTCCAGTACTGTTCTACCAAGTACAGCTATTCCTTATTTAAATGCCTGTTGGTCATCTCTTATTTGCTCTATTCCATACAGCAGTCCATTTTATGCAATAACCTTTTTTATAATGGTTTTTGATAACAATAGTGAACATCAACCCTGCATTTAGTAAGTTATAGACACTCTTCCAGGTGTGTATTAACTCACTTTTAATGCTTAGGAAACAAATTCTAATATCCCTTCTTTTTTCATATCCCTTGGGCCCCAGAATCTCTGCTCTGTAGAATTTTTTTATTTATGCATAGAACAACTGGGATGTAGGCCAGAGGTATGGGGGGGTGGGTGAGAGGGTTCACTTGAGAAAGAGTGGGGAGCAGAACAGGCAGGTTTACTGAGATACACTACTGAGGGGAGCAGCTGGCTAGACAGGCGAGGTCTTTTGCGCTACCATATTTAGGTTAGCTCCCTGGCGGGGAATCGAACTCAGGCTACAGCGGTGACTGCATGATAGTGCTGAGACTTAACCCCTATACCACCAGGGAGGCCCTGCTCTGTAGAGTCTATCTCATGATCTGTATCAATGATATTTCAGTGAGATACAAAAATGAGATTTTTTTCAGTGCCCCATGGTGACTACTCCTATGAAGATCAAGAACTCTTTTACAGGGCCTCCCCTGTGGCGCAGTGGTTGAGCACTGGGTTGCGAAGCTGCCCGCAGCCTCTGCAGTGCTGGTTCAATCCCTGGCTGCCAGGCAAGGATTCCACATGGTGCGCAGACCTCTCATGCCACCCGCTGCTCCCCTCAGCAGTGTACTTCGTCATTCTGCCTGTTCTGTTCCCCACTATGGCTCTGGTGAATTCACTCACCCTCCCGTGCTTCTGACTGTACTCAGTGCTTGTATGAATAAATAAAATAAATCTTAAAAAAAAAAAACCTCTTTTACATACAAGAACTGGGGTCTACGCCAGAGGTGTGGGGGGGTGAGAGGATTCACCAGAGACAGAGTGGGGAGCAGACCAGGCTGATTGACTGAAGTACACTGCTGAGGGGAGCAGAGGGTGAGACAGGAGAGGTCTGCCACGCCATGTGGGTCACCCCCCTGGTTGGTCGTGGATCTAAGTGCTGCAGAAGCTGCGGATAGCTTCACAGTGCTGTGCTTAACCCCTTGCGCCACCAGGGAGGCCACATCAAGAACTCTTATTAAGAATTTTTTATGTTTAAATGCTGGATCAGCACAGTTGTGAGGGAGGCAGAAGAGTTTACAGAATGCCTATGTCAGGGTCAACTAAGGTGCCTCTCTAGTCACATCACTTGGATGTGACCATGTCTACACATCTGATTTTCAAACAAGGCCGATGCAATCAACCATATAGAAATGACCTTTGAAAATCACCATATTCTTCTAAAGTCAGCTCATTTTAGAAATAGCCAAAACTAGAACTGTTCTAATTGCTTTCAATTGATGTACTAATCACACCATCACTAGTGTTAGTATTGCTTTTATTACATTTCAAAGATAGGTTATCAAACCAACTTTAGAAGTTGGCTAAGAGGGCCTCCTTGGTGGCACAAAGGGTTAAGTCTCAGCACTACCAAGCTGTCAGCATGAGTTTGATCCCTGGCCAGGGAGTTAACCCATATGGCTCAGCAGACCTCTCCTGTCTCGCCCACTGCTCCCCTCAGCAGTGCATTTCAGTACATCTGCCTGTTTTGCTCCCCATTCTGTCTCTGATGGATTCTCTCACCCCCCACACCTCGGGCCTATACCTCAGCTCTTGTATGCATAAACAAACAAATAAATAAATAAATCTTTTAAAAAAAGAAGTTGGCTAAGAATGGCCAACTGGTAGATTCCCTTTTTGAACCTATGTCTTATGATGCAAAAGCCTATACTCCAGAATACTGTAGAGTCCTCTTTTGGACTTTCCTAATTATCCTTGACCTCTCTGGTATTTCTTCTTGTGATGTCTCCTTCATAACAACTTTATTATGCACATATTTTTGAAACTTAACCACATTCCATGGAAGAAACCCTATATAACGAGACTTGTTCCAAAGTACTCCATTGTCTTCCCAAGTGGAGAACTGCCTTTCGGTTCCAGGATAGATTGATATCTGGGAGCCAGTGAGCCATCAAGTCAACTGTTTTGCCCTAGATGTTTCTTTCCAGGTTCAGCTTTGGAAATTCAGGCCTCTCTGCCTTGAGGTTATCAACCTCCATTTGACTTCCCATCTTGTCCACTGAAGAATGTGGAGTCCTATCAGGTGAGAAATCATTCTGTCCCATAGTCTGAGATGTTGCTGGGAAGAGGGCTGTCTTTCTGTAAAAAGGGAGAATTTTTATTCATTTAAAGTGCAGAATAAGTTATAATTTATACAGCATTGTCCTATTGGTTGATATTAAAGAAAACCCATTGATAATAAAGCTTCACTGTGCCCAAACTGAGTATCTCATGTATGTGGTCCCATTTATTATCATCTACTAAGGGCCTTGCCGATACTCTCTTCCTGGCATCCTTTAATGAGTTAATTATCATTTGTATCAATAGGTATGTTGTACAGGTAATAAGAAGTGATTTGGAGAGAAAATAATTTTAATGAGATCAGAATCCTTTTAAGTTATCGTTTGAATTTGAAGACTGAATTCAGGTCACTTTACACTCCAAGAAAAGCCCCGAGTTGTTCAGGTTATAATTAACTCATATATATCCAGGATATATATGTCTGCATTCACACCTATGAAAATTTCCCAGCGCTTGCCTGCATCACATGACCTGAATGTACTTTTCTACTTGTCTAAGGGATACACATGGTTGGTTCCTTGGCAGATAAGCAGTTGTTGAGACAACTGAAATGAAGTTAGCTTTCCCACCCAGTCAGTTTTTTCTAAGTGTTGTTTTTTTGCTTTTTTTAATAGGAAAGAAAATTCTATGCACATTGGGAGAATTGAGCATGGTCACTTCGTCAAAGATTCTCCTGTGTCAGTGGTTGGGACTGTTAGTGCTCACTGCCCTGACAGAGACCTGCTTCAACAGGGTAGGAGGAGGGCGGGCTGTGGGTGTCAGACTTGTTTCTTCAGGCTTGACTGTAGTATTTTTGCTCCTTTTCTAGCAACTTCTTTGGGACTGAAAAGCATCCCAATTTGATTTGTCCTTGAAGTTTCTGAATTTCTAGCTCTTAGCTTTTTTTCAGGTTCAAGTCATGCGCAAGTCACATTGGTTGTAGTGTGTATAAATCCTTATACCAGGCACAAAACTGAATCCAGTTTCTTACGTAGCAACATGGCCCTAGTGAGAGTAATATCCTCATATCAGGACTGAAACAGAAAGCACAGTAACTGATAGGTCTAGACTGCTGCACTCTAGATAAAGTAACTAACATTCATTGGATAGTTACTCTGTCAAACACTGCTCATATATTAAGCTTTTCATCCTGAAAGTAACTCTTTTCTTTACATGCTTACGAATATTATTAATCCATACTTTACAGATAGGAAACTCGAGGCAAGCTTACAATCTAGTTGACTTGTCAAGGGTCAAATAGCAAGTCATTTGCAGAACAGGAATTTGTACCAAGGTGATCACTCCGTAGGGTCTATACACTTAGCCCCTGTACACAGGGCCCTCATGTGTCCCTCTCCCTCCCCTGACGTGCAGTTAGTGTCCCTTCTTTCCCCTTCTCTTTTTCTAATCTGAAAGATTTCACATTTTTTCCTTTTTTCTATAATCTTTCTTCTCACCTCCTCTGTCTCCATTCCTTCATATTCAGAGTTTAACCACCTGCCTAGAAAAACCGGCAGGCTTATACAATAAAGAACTCTCAGCAAAACAGATGGGGTGAGTGTTGGGGTCATTTATCCTTCTTTTGAAATATTAATGTTCGGAGTGGGGACCATGGTCTTCTGGGATCGCAGGAGCACCAGTAACTCAACTGTAGTTTGTGGTATGATACAAGGTGCTTCTGTGTTCTAATTTTTTTGAGGCCAGTGTCTAGAACCAGAAAACTGAAGGGCTTTACAGTTTTTTAAGAATGAGTTTTGTGCCCTGTGGTGTCTATATCTGTCTTTTCACCTGTATCATTTTAAGGCTTCTTTTATCTCTTAAATAGTGGTTGTGTGTGTTGGGCCTGTTTTCACTCTGATTTATGTTCTGTTCCTTGCCTCCCTGCTTCTGCCTATGACGCTTTAACCTCAGGTACTCAGCTCTAGTTTGGTAACAACTTAGCTTTTCCATAAAAGAATGTTTGCTTTAGATAGCAGGTATTTTGAGCTGACCTACCCAGAAGGTGTGAGCAGGATGATTTAGGGAGCCCTTAGTAGCTTTCTCCCATTTATCTTTAACTTTACACACCACTCTCGCATTTTCAGTCCTGTGGGATTAGGTTAGTCTGTCCAGGATGTCGCTTTGTTGCCTGCTGACTCCTGAGGAATGTCAAATGTCGGGCACTATTAATTACTTACATTGGTCTCTGCTGGATGCCTCGTGTCCCCTCACACCAAGCCTTAAGGTAGCTCTAGGAAGAATTTGGATGGTGCCTTCATGTCCAAGGAGCAGGGTAGGAGAAAGGTCTCAACTTGATATAAGACTTTTTTCCATAGTCAACAACCTCACTGCTGCTTCAGAAGAGCTGGTGACTCAGATGATGGTTGAAGTGGATTCAAGTCCTGTTGGGCCCTCTGCTATCACCAGAGGCTGTTCTGGGTTAGGCAGTGCCCCTCTTGAGCCTTAAAGTAAGGAGTCTGTGGTTTGACAGAAAGAATACAAGTGCATATTTTATGGAGTATTAAAGCTGAATAGAAGATTGCCTGTTTAGGCCCAATCAGTGTTTATGTGTGAGCATTACGATCTGGGGTTGGTATGGAGTGGCTTCCCCAAACCCGATTAAAACCTCTAGCAAATCACATAAGCCTGTCCAGTACATTTGCTTTAGATGTTTCAGGGGTTTTAGAGTCATGACCTCCTATTTACTAAAAAACAATTGAAAATGGGGAGTAGGTGTAGATTAGTGCAGGCTGGTCAACATCTCTTGTCACATAGGTTGAGGCTGCTGGAATTCTGTTTGAGAGTTATTGAGTAGAGGAGATGCTAGGAATGGGGATGTAAGGGTTTGGGAAAGGGCAAGGGATGGAGGATCCATCTGGAATCTTACAAAGAAGAAAAGACTGCATAGTGCTTTCAAGAAATGGAGCATCAGTTTACGAAGAAATATGATCTCAGCAGCCAAATTCACATCTCCCCATCTTGACAAGACCCAGCTCCACCTCTGCCCCATTACGCCAGTTCTGGTTCTGTGTATTTTAGGAGTTAGCAATTGTGTATGCTCTGTGTGAGTTCAGACACTGGGAGAGTGACAACTTGTGGCTGTCGTTAAAGCCACCATAGAAGTAGGGAAGGGGTGGTTTCCTTTGGAATGGGGCTGCGGTGTCAGGCTGATGGGGAGCAACAGAGGAGGTGTCAGGGCAGCATGGAGGTAAGGGTATATTTCCTGTAGGTATTTAAGGACACAGGGTTTTGTAACCTATTGAGTGCCCTCAAAGTTGGGGATGGCTGTAGCTCTATTACCAAGCCCTATTTAGCAGGCACTATGGTTATTAGCAGTGACTGTGAAAGAAATTAGTCCTTTGCCACTTCCGTGTTTGATTTCCAGACTGCTCCTTATGTTGAAAATGCAGTTCATAAATCTCATTTTCTTCATTTAGGTAGAAGTGCCAACTTCAGGCGCTTTTATTATTCTATCCAAGTGCCCTCTCTACCTTTGCCTGGCTTCTTGGGATTGACAGTCCGGCCTGCATCCTACCATTGTTGTCTGAGTACCTACTACTGCATTCAGTTTGGGGGTTGATGAGAGCAGAGCAGGAGAGTAAAATGGGGGATTGGTATGTTAAGTGGTTTTTTTTTTAATCTTTTAAGATTTTTTGTGGATTTCACATGCCTCAAAGAATCTTGCTGTCTGGTAAGTAGAGGACATTTAAGCAGCAAATAAGCCTATAGACAGGTTTGTAGATCATCTGCATCAGTAAGTGTAAGCACTCCTTATTTCCCATGTTTTACATTTGAGGATAAGGTTAAAAGAACTTAACTTACTGAGAAGTTTTAATTGATACTGGAACTATGTCCACTTAATACAGGAAGCCAGCCCTTCAAAAGATGAGAATGCCTCTATAAGACAATAGGAACCAACAGCCAAAATTTGATTCCCATTGGAACAATATACTATGTAGGCAAGGTCCTGGGTCCCCCTAAGTGCCTCCTGTCATATGTATTGGTGACATTCCAGCTGTCCTTTTAGATAGGATTTTTTTTTAAAAGATTTTATTTTAGTTATACAAGAGCCGGGGTACAGGCCAGATGCACGGGAGGGTGAAAGGATTCACCAGAGACAGAGTGGGGAACAGAACAGGCAGACTGATGAAATACACTGCTGAAGGGAGCAGTGGGCGAGACAGGAGAGGTCTGCTCGCCATGTGGGTTGCTCCGAGGCTGGCAGGGATTGAACCGGCACTGCAGAGGCTGCGGACAGCTTCACAGCGCTGCGCTCAACTGCCTGCACCACCAGGGAGCCCTAGGTAGGATGTTTTTGGATTAACTATACTTCTCACTGGCTCCTGCTCATCGGGACCAGAAGGTTGTCCAGGCAGATACTGCTATGCTGAACTCTTGGTGTTCATCTTGGGTACTCACTGCCTTTTTTTTTTTTTTAAGATTTATTTATTTATGCATACAAGAACTGGGGTACAGGCCAGCAGTGTGGGGGGTGAGAGGATTCACCAGAGACAGAGTGGGGAACAGAATAGGCAGACTGACTGAAATGCACTGCTGAGGGGAGCGGTGGGCAAGATAGTAGAGGTCTGCTGCACCATGTGGTTAGCTCCCTGGCTGGCCGGGGCTCGAACTCATGCTGCAGAGGCTGCAGATAGCTTCATAGTGCTGTGCTTAGCCTTTTATGCCACCAGTGAGGCCCAGGATTCACTGCCTTTTAACTAAGTGTAATATGCAGTGTATACTCTAGAATTAGGTGGGTTTGGATGAGATTCCAAAATAAAAGATTTAAGAAATCCCACACTATATGTTATGACCACATGGGGTAAAGGTTTCAGTGAGATGGTCTTGAGCAAGAAGGATGATTGTAGACATTGACCTCAAGAATAATTCAGAAAAAAATGACAATAAAGAAAACAAAGACATTCCCTGCTTTCATCGGGAGGAGGAATGAGCCTGATACCTTTTGTTTGCTGTACACTTAGCCAGAAGAGCCTTGCAATGCCCATGAACATTGATAGAGGGTAATTTTTGATCACTGCCAGCCATAATAGTGCCTCTAGTTGTATTCAGTACCCTGTTTTGAGTTGTCTGTCCCTTGATTAAGGTGCTGTGCTTAGTCTTTAAAAGGGCCCTGAAAGTTTTGCACTTACTGGTTCACATCTCAGCCATCAACCACATGCTAAGAGTGGAAGAAAGGAAAGATTGGTTTATTTCAAGCTGTAAAAGCAGCATGCTGGTGGAGGTAGGAATAAAACCGCCTTCTAAATGGTCATTTATAGACTCTAGTACACAAAATCGCATTTTTAAGTGAAAAACATTTCATTTGGTGCATGGGGAACTACAAACTGGGCAAGCTTACCATGAAAGGGAGGGAATAAATTCTTTTTATTGTGTCCTTGGAGTATATGGGTGGGATTCATGAATACATTTCCCAGCATGGCTGTTTCACTGACTCTAAGGATCCCCATGCCGCAGCACAGATATCTCATCATTGGAAGCCAAGGTTAGTTCACCTTTATTACTTCTCTCTCTTGGACTGCAGCATGTCGACTAGAAACACGTAAGTATCCTGGTCTAGCTTAGTCTCTGCATGACTCTTTGTGGGACTTCAGTGTGCTTCCCATCTCATAGCCAAGACGAAGAAGAAGAAATTAGAATTGCCTAATGATAATATTTGGTAAACATGTCCCCTAAAGTAAGCTTGGCAGCAAAACTTTAAGTGGGCATTCTGAACTGAAGGTCAGCAAATACGTTCTAAACATATCAAACATACGCAACAATCTTTTAGGTGATGAAATTCTTTAAAGCTATCAGTTCCTATTTTAAAGCATTGATATGTAAAAAGGTTCTAATATTTTGTTGCCCATAATGCCCTTGCTCTTTGGAAACCATATGTTTGCAATAGAATTAACACCCATTCACTGTGAGGGCAATTTTCCTGCCAGTGGATGAGAAACTGCTTTAGTATCAGCACTAGCACTTTTTGTCTTGACTTAGCAAACTGGAATCATTCTGAACATTGTGGTTCTCAACTATCCCCGGTTGGACTGGCTTGTATTTTACGAGTTAGTCTCTATTGTGTTATATGACTTGATATTATTAGTAGCCACTTCCTATTCTTTTTTTTTTTTTTTTTAATAGAGGCATGTTTATTTATTTATTTATTTATTATATTTGTTTGTTTTGTTTATACATGCACTGGGTACAGTCAGAAGCACGGGAGGGTGAGAGAATTCACCAGAGCCAGAGCGGGGAGCAGAGCAGGCAGAGGGGCTGAAGTACACTGCTGAGGGGAGCAGCGGGTGGCAGGAGAGGTCTGCGCACCATGTGGGATCTTCCTCCGGTGGCCGGGGAGCAGCCGGGGATCGAACCGGCGCCGCAGAGGCCGCGGGCAGCTTCGCAACCCAGCGCTCAACCGCTGCGCCACCGGGGAGGCCCCACTTCCTATTCTTAATATACCCAAGACTTCTTAGTCTTGTGAAGTTTCTGTTGACAATTCCTACATTTGTACTATAGCTAAGGTGTCTTACAGGATTTCAATTAATGCTTTATTTTGGTTTCTTGAAAGGATGTTAAAGCCATACTCCTTTTCTAATTGACCATCTGCCCCTCCTAAGTACTACTACTATTGAGAGTGCTTTCTTGCTGTATGGGCTTTGTTGACAGTAACTGCTGGAGAATCGGTGTCCCAAAGTAGGGAGGATAAACATCTTAAACATGGTGCTACTCTCTATTTCTAGTTTGATTCTTCAGAACGGGATTTAATACTTAGTTCGCAGCTAAATGCAGCATTATGAAGTATCTTCCCATACATGTGATTATAATAACTTGTCTAATTTTGGTTTCTCTGGGGAAATAAGAAACAAGGATATTTTTTCTATGTTTTTGTATGACCTTGTCCTTTGGGAATCTACCATTCCCATGTTTGGGTCTAGAGTTTTAGTAAAAATACACTTTTTAGAAGCAGTGCATCTTAAGGGTCTTTAATTCTAGGACCTTTGTATTAATGTGTGTATACTTGCACACGGTGCTATGCCGGTTGTGCTTTTAGGTGCAATGTTTAATCACTTCAAATCCATCTATTACCTAGTACAGCTATATCATTCTTTATGAATAGGTACCCAGTACAGTTTACCCAATTAAATTACAAATTCAGTATCCCTTTTTTAAATGACCACTAATCTGGAAATTTGTTGTCCAATAGTGCAGCTATTTGCTTTGGGTATCAATTTTCTGTGGGAAATCAGACACTAATAAGTCAATAATAGCAAACTATTTGCCCTCCTGTTAAGTCATGTTATCAGTGTATACACCTGTAACATCAAATCACTTAACCTGTTATTTGTTGATACTAGAGGCTTGCAAATAATTGAATTTGTTGAGTTTCCAAATTTTCCTCTGTTACCCCCATTAGGGATGGCTTTTCAGGTACTAGTTGGCGGGGGGGATTTTTGCACTTGTATTTCATTAGGACCTCTTGGTTCTGTACCAACATAAGATTAAATTTTTTTAAATTTATTGAGGTAATTACAAGTTTTTCTATGGGTTCCAGGTGTGCAGTTCTTAGCAACTATACATACATATGCCACCACCAAGGCCTTCTAAACAGTTCACTGCAGTGTATTTCCATAGCCTTAAAAGACCTATATACTTTTTGAGAAGGACTGCTTTTGTGTTCATTTCTGGCAACATTAAGATTCCATCAGCCATCCTCTCTTTCATATGTCTTAATTCAAATTGGGTGGTGTGCTTTTGGGCAAAGATCCACTACTGTGAATATCCGTAGTGCATCATTTGTCCTCACTAGTTAAGTCCATTATAAGTTATGTGAGTGAAGTAATTGCTTCTAATAGTATTAGCAGCAGTATTGAAAATCACTGAATCAGTGGTAAAGACATTTAATGGGGTGCCTTTTAAATTTAAGGATGATATATTCAGTGTGAAGAATAACAGCATAAAATATTCAGCAAAAAGGACCAAACTATATATGCTGAATGTTTCATGACTGCCTCTGACGTATTGCCATTTTTATTTGCAAGTAATTTTAGAACATCTTTCTCTTTCCCATATTGGTAGCAAGTATTTGTCCTGGCATATTTCTAAATTAGAGAGTTGTCATTGTGTTGGGAAGTAAAGTAGTTATTTGGAAGTTTGCTAAATTTGTCTCCCTTTACCAGTTGACTTCTAAATTTGGTTCAGAAGAAACTTTGACAGGACTACGTTGAGCTACAGAATCAGAAATATAGTGAAAATGGAAGGGTTTGGGTGCTGTCTTGTGGATAAACATCATATACTACCTCATTTGTCCACATAGGGGTGTCCTTTGCAAAAGTCACAAGTTGCTCCCCAATTTCCCAATATCATTACTGATTCCTGATTTTGAGACACTAACATATTGCAGGATTGTTGGGTGTCTTATTATTAAACACATAATTTAAATGAGTAGTAGGATGTCTAGTCCCACCTTATTTTGGTTTAAGGTAATAATGCTGGCTGCCTTTAATATGTTACCTTTAATCTTACCCATTTATAGTACCTTTAATATCTTACCCATTTACAGTATCTCTAAATTTTGGGCATTCCTGTGGACAATAAGCAATGATCAAGTTCACTGGTACGTAATTTTCCACCGAATATGTTAGTGTTGATTGCATATTTCCCTGCAGGCATTATTACATCCAATTTAATGCTCCAGTGATAGACAGTATTGTCAGGTTCTTGAGGTCATTGTGATTTTTAGCTATTGTAGGTTTAATTTTTTTTTTTTGAAGATTTATTTATTTATACATACAAGCACTGGGTACAGTCAGAAGCGTGGGAGGGTGAGAGAATTCACCAGAGCCAGAGCGAAGAACAGAACAGGCAGACTGACAAAATACACTGCTGAGGGGAGCAGCGGGCATGGCAGGGTCTGCTGCGCCATGTGAGACCCTCACAGGCGGCTGGGGATGAAACCAGCACTGCAGAGCCTGAGGGCAGCTTCGCAGCCCCGCTATTGTAGGTTTAGCTGTTTATTGGTGGTATTTGTCTTTTCAGTTACTGCAGGTCTTTTATGGTAACTTTTTTTTCATGCTTTAAACTCCCCAAATGCAGATTTTGTGGATTATAAAGGAAGGCCTGCATACTCAATTTACTCAAAATACGCCTTTTGGAAATGTTAGGTTCACCACTCCCATCAAGCTTGGTTATAATAAACTTAGGTTAGCTTTGCAATCTGAGAATACTAAAGAGCCAAAAATATGTTTTAGTCTTGATAAGAACTTCATTTCTAGTATTAATTTTATCTCCACCTTCACTGATGTGACACTTTCAAAGTAGGTTGGTATTATTACATATTACAGTGGCTATTTTCCTGTAGTTTTATGGATCTGCCTCCAAATTTCTGGAGGTTTTGTGTCCTTAATTGTCAGCAAGTAAGTGTTTTCCCTGCCATACAGAAAATGGAAGTAAGGTTAATGGAAAATAGTTTTTAAAAGTTGAAAAATACAGCATTTATATGAAAACTTTCATGAGCTAAAATGGGATAAAGCGGGGGGGGGGGGGAAGTATTTTTGCTACAAGAGTAGAAATCCTCTTTGAATTTTGATTCGTGAAACCGGGTACTAATGTAGGTCTTTGTTAAAGTGGACCAATGGGGGGCCTCCCCGGTGGCGCAGCGGTTGAGCGCTGGGTTGCGAAGCTGCCCGCGGTCTCTGCAGCGCCAGTTCAATCCCCGGCCACAGGAGGAAGGTCCCACATGGTGCGCAGACCTCTCCTGCCGCCCGCTGCTCCCCCCAGCAGTGCTGCGCAGACCTCTCCTGCCGCCCGCTGCTCCCCCCAGCAGTGTACTTCGGTCCCTCTGTCTGCTCTGCTCCCCGCTCTGGCTCTGGTGAATTCGTTCACCTTCCAGTGCTTCTGACTGTACCCAGTGCTTGCATGAATAATAAATAAATAAAATTTTAAAAAAATAAATAAAGTGGACCAATGGGGATTATTTTTTTAATGGGGTTTATAGTCATTAATAATGCAGAGCTATTTTGATATTCTGTAGTACCACATTAGTCCACAACATGTCGCCCTTTTGTAATGATGCCTCTGCATCACAAATTTGATAGGTGGAATATTAAGAGTAGTTAGATGAATGTTGCCAGTGAGCCAAAAGCATTTGAGGATTTTAACTATTGCCTGTTTCATTTCTTGATTTTTCTCCAATTAAACATTCTATTTCATACATTTACTGCTGAATTATCTATTTTTTCTCCTGTATCTGCTATTTTTTCTTGGTATTGGTGCTCTGTAAGGTACATGATTATAATTTCTATATTTTCTTGATAGAATAATGCTTTGATTATAATAAAATATTCTTTTTCATCTCTAGTAACAATCTTATCTATTTTATTTAGTATGGTTATTCCAGCTCTCTTGGTTTCTGTTTGCCTGTTACATCTTTTTCTGTCCCTTTCCTTTGAAACTTTTTGTTTCTTTGAATCAAAAAGGTGTATCATATAAATAGAATTGTATTTTTTTAATTTTTTTGGTCAAACTTTACCTTTGGTTGTAGTGGGGTTTTTTTTCCATTTTTTTTTTTTTTGATTTATTTATTTATACAAGAACTGGGGTATAGGCCAGAGGCACGGTAGGGTGAGAGAATTCACCAGAGACAAAGCAGGGAACAGAACAGGCAGACGGGCCGAAAACACTGCAGAGGGGTGCAGTGGGCGAGACAGGAGAGGTTTGCTGCGCCATGTGGGTTGCGCCTTGGCTGGCCGGAAATAGAACCCTCGCTGCAGAGGCTGTGGACAGCCCCACAGTGCTGCGCCCATCCCTCTGCGCCACTGGGGAGGCCTATTTTTCCATTTTTAATAATTACTGGTAAGGTAGAATTGATGTCTATTTTGGTATTTGTTTTCTAAGTGTCTGTTGCCTCTTCCTTTCCTACTGCCACTTTTTTGGTTAATCATCTTGTACCATTTTAATTCCCTTGTTCAGCTAATGTTTCATGGTTGATCTGGCATTTCAATAATTAATTTCACAGTATCACCTTAACGTCAATTGTATACAGTATTTGTTCCCTCTTTTGTGCTATTCTATAAATTATATCTGCAAACAATATAAGCACATCAATTTTCTTCTAGTTCTTCCTTTATATAGTTGTCTTTGATAAGTGTTACAAAATAGATTTTCTTCTTTTACATTTATGTATTTACTTTTAGTGGGCTCTTGACTTTTCATGTACATATGAATTAATTTCTGCATTAAGGACTATTTTGTATAGAGTCTTATAGGCCATGTCTGCTAATATTAAGTTCTTTTAATTTTTGTTTATTTGGGACTATCACAATTTCTCTGTGTATGAAGGATAGCTTTGCTTAGCATTATTTTTACTATAGTAGCTTAAATTTATCATCCTACTGTTTTCCAGTCTCTGACTTATAAGAGGTCAGCTTATGAATTTACTGAAGATACATTGTACAAGATTTTTCTTTTACTGCATTCAGGATTGTGAAGTCATTCTGATAATTTGACTGACATACATTTATATTTGAATATTTTTGAATCTACCCTATTTGGCATTCATTGACCTTATTACATCTATATATAGTTTTCTTCATCAGATTTATCAAGTTTTGGGACATTATTCACATTCTTTCTGCTTCCTTCTTTGATTTTCACAATGTATGTTATCTTTAATGAAAGTAATTATTTTTCATTATAAGAATTTAAGGCTATATATATATACAGTGTTGGTTGAATACTGTAAGTCAGTGTTCTTATTTTGTTTGTTAAACATACTTGATTTATAATTTGCATTTCTTGATCCAATTATTTACTGTGATGCATTCATGTTGAAGATTTCACATTTGAACTACATATTGTCAAAAAAAACCAGTGGTTGCGATCCTTTCCTGTACCCCTGTTTTTCAATAACTTTACTAAGTCAAGTCTCGAAGTGTTATATATTTTTTAATTCTTAATTTTAATACTTATCCTTCCAAGAGACCTTTAGAAACAGCTTGCCAAGTTCTTGCCACAAATACCATTGGAATTGCAATTGGAATAACATTGAATGTATAGCTTAATTATTGGAGAGCTATCATCTTTACAATCTCACACGATTGTGGTATGTTTCTCCTTTTTTTCAGGTCTTCAGTTGTGTGTGTGTGTGTGTGTGTGTGCGCGCGCGCCTCTGTGTGTGATTCCACTTACTACCTTTAATATTTCTTTTCCAGTTTCTGAAAGAGATAGGCTGATATCTTAGGAACTAGGATTCTGGTAGGAAAAGTACAGATATCGTGCATAGACTAGAATCCAGTATAGGTCATACAAAATGTAATTTCTTAATATGATGCCATTTCTTCCACATGACCCTGTAGTCTACGTTATTTATAATGTTCCATACATTCAGAAGTGATTGCTTATATTAGAAAAATAATGTGGTAAGCCATTTGTTTTTAGTACCGGCAGCATCCCTTTGAACCTTCCTTTTCCCATTTAAAAGTGCTTCCACCATCTTACAAGTTTCTAGGAATTCAATGCTCATTGTTTACAGAGTATCTACCCTTTGAAGACCTTCAGACTGTCTTAATATATTGTTTCAGTTTTAAAAGTGACTCTGAAAAGGAGCTATAGGAAAAGGTTCAGGATACAGGGAGGGATTTGAACTTTTGCCCTATGAGATGCATCATAGAAATTAGAGTTATTTACATTGTGAGAGACACTGCTCTAAAATAGAGGGTGTGATAGTTTGTTTTCAGATCTCTCCTGGAGTCAAGGATAGTTGGGCTTTGCTGCTTTTGAATGCAGAGTTCTAATTAATGAAGAACCAATTGAACTGTCTAAACATGAAAATATTCTTGGAATTGATACCTAGAGGCTTGTATGAGCCATTAGGATGGGATTTAACAATCTTCTTACATGGAGTGAGGGGTTGAATTGCATGCACTTGAAGGTCAGATTTCCTGAGGTGGTCTCAGGGCAGATGAAACTGATTTTTATTATGTGCTTATTTAACATGTTCCTATCTAATCATTACCATAATACTCGATGCATCCCAGAGAGGTAGAATATGTTTGCTAATAATTTTGCTGATTAATGACAGTGCATACTTTTCTCAGAGCATACCTCTCCTCCATATATTACAATCTACAATGGTAATTCTTTAAATTTGTACAGCACATTATCATTTAGTAGCTTTTCAAAAACATGATTATAGTTGACCCTTATAACAATGTGATAAAATTGGAAGAACAGATACCATTTATCTTTTGAAAAAACATAGGTTCAGAAACTTGGTTTCTCTGGGATAGATAGGGTTTGGGAGATCAATTCAATCCCCATATTTTACAATTGGGAAAAGAGTACCAGTAAAAATCAGGGTGTTTTGTAGGCATTCTTTGATTTGTATTGGGGGAAGGGGAAAAGTGGACAAAATTATTCCACGGGATATAAGATAGTTGCATTGCCTTTTTCAGTCCTTTAGTATATACTTGATTGATGCCATCTTACCACATTATATTAAGAAGCATTTTGACAAAACATTGATTTAAATAAAAAGCACTACAGGTTTTGAGGGAAAATTGAAGGCTTTAAGTAGCAGGTTGTAGAAGATATCTTGGGTCTTTGGGTCCCTGAAAGCATTTAGTTTTTCCTGCTCCAAGTTCAAAAGCCACCTGGGAAGCAAGTCATAGAGAATGGGTTATGTTCTAAGTTTGCAGTCAGTCTAGTATGTATGCAAATGAGGCCTCAGCCCTTGCCAACAACTCTGGGAGCTGCTGTTCATTTACAGGTCTGTGATATAAGGTCCTAGTGATGGCCCTTAGTTTTGGCACAGGTTATATAGGTCTAGCCTCGAAGATAAAGCAGATTTTGACCCTAATTCAAGTCCTTCTATAACATACCAAACAGATTTAGCCTCTTAGTAACTGTACTTAGTGATGGGGAACTCCTTGAACTAACTTGTCTCTCTTTTGAGACCTTTTTGCAATATTGAACTGAAACACATTTTCCTACAACTTTAACTCATTCAGAATATTTGTATTGTGCCCCAACTCAAGAATATTGCTTTACTCTCTCTCCCACATCTTCAGCTTCTCTGCTGCCTTTTGAACTGCCAGGCACTGCTGGGTGATGGGGCTATGGAGACGAATTAGACACAGCCCTTGCCCTCAAGGAGTTCTATCTAGTGAGAGTGCAGCATGTACACAGATAATTAACAACACTATGGTATGCTCTACAATGGAGGTATGTACAAGGTACTATGGGGTTCAGAAGATAAATCATTTAAGTGAGTCTGCAGATGCCAGAGGTTGGAGGAACTGATGCATAAGTTGATTCTTAAAGAGAGGTTGACCAGGCAGAAATGACAAGGAAAGACCTTAGCAAAGGACCTTAGCAAAGGATGTCGGACATAGAATGATGAGTTGGGGGAAACTACAAGTAGTTCATGAAATTAGGGTAGAAATGTAGGCTTGGAGTTGATTCTTATATGCCATGAAATTAGGATTTCATTTTGAGTTGAGGAGGATGTTTTTGATGATCACTTTGGCAGTAGTGTGAAGTATTATCTGGAAGATTTTCATTTTATTTTTTTTTTAATTTTTTTTTAATTTTTTTTTTTTTTTGTGGGACACTTGCTGGCGGCCGGGGAACAAACCAGTGCTGTAGAGGCTGCAGGCAGCCTTGCAGCCCAGTGCTCCACTGCTGCGCCACCAGGGGAGGCCCTTATCTGGAAGACTTTTAAATCTGGACAGGGAGATCAGGATGCTGTAGTAGTTAAAATGATAACTGATCTGAGCCTAGAAAAGAGAAATAGAGAAGGGGTGCCCTCCTAAGAGGTTATAAAAATGGATACAGAAAAACATGGGAAAATTAAGGTATTGAAAAGCAAGACTTTGAAAAAAAACATGTATACACCTACTCCCAACCATAGCCTTGATGAAAGATCCTTTCGTTTTCCTTAGGTGGATGTTGTTCTAGTGGAACCTCCCCCTTTCCTGGGACCACCCTGTTACACTAGTACCTTCTGGATTAGGGCTTAGCTACACGGTTTTTGCATGCTTCATTTTAAGGGGCAGCCTTGTATGAAATGTTGATTTTCAGGAAAACATCAGAACCACTGCAGACCTCATAGTACTACTAAGTTTCTGGTTCTCATTAGTTAGAGGACTACTCTCAAAGTATATTTTTTAATGAGAAGTGGTGGCTTTTGTAACTAAAACCCACTTAGGGTAGAAAAAGCCCTAGTTGTTATTGTGTCAATGTTTGTAGTTACACCTCCAAGTAAAAAATATTCAATAATTTACAAATCTAAATATATCCTGTGTTTTACTTTTCTGAATCCAGTGTTCTGAATCCAATGTTCTTTGGGAAATTCTCCATTTAAGACTCAATAATGACCCTGAAGATTCAGAGAATAGCTTTCTGTGACTAGAATGATGAATGAGATAGCATGTCAGTAGAACAGCATATTTCAGTGGACCTTATGTAACTAGACCTCCCGGAGGATGTCGGAGAGGAAGGGTTGGGAGAGGAAGCCCTGAGTAGGACAGTCAGGCAGTCCGGTGACAGTTTGGGCCTTGGGGATAGATAGTCTGGGCTGGAATCTGCTTTCACATTTACCAATGTGATCTTGAGTGCTGTTGTTCACATCTGGGGGGGTTTGTTTCTTCTGTGAAATAGGGGTGGTAATACCTGTTTGTAGTGATGGGTGGATAGGTGGGGGGTAAGTAGAGCCATTAATGTAAACGTCTTAGACAGATTTGGATTACGCTGAATGCCTTATCAACAACAGTTGTTGCTGGTAATGATGTTGGCTATGACAAGGATTAAAAGAAGATAGTTAACGAGAGGTGCTTATGTTTTATGTGGTAATGAAGATGTTGGCATTTGAAAAATAACAAAAAACTACCTCACCTCAAAGAGTTCAATGGTATGCTAGTGTGAAGCCTCTTCTCTGCCAAATAGATTGAGAAAACATGAATAGTCTTGTCCATGCCCTGATCACTAATCTATCGCCTTTGCTCTTATTTCCAAATAGAAAGCTGTCAAAAAGTTGTGTTATATCCAAATAAAGATTATCCTAAAAACAAAAATGCTTTGTAGTTTGGTCAAAACTGAATTTGAAGCCTCACTTAACTGCTTACTAGCTCTGTGATCTAAGGCATGTTGCTTAAACTCATTGAACCTCAGTTTCTTCATCTAACAATTAATTTTCAGGGTTGCCAGGAAGATGTCTGTAAAGTATATATCATAAGGAATCTATAAATTACAGCGATCACTGTTAGTTCTTGGGACACTCACTGCGTGACAGAAACAACAGCAGGCGCTGGTGACTGGGAGGACATCATGGATCCAACAGCAACGTGGAGTGATGCTCTTCTGAAGAAATCCTACTCGGATGGATATAATACAACCTGCTAAGTGTCCTAGCACTTATCAGGTTGTATTATCATTGTCCGTGTCTATGGCTCTCGTCTACCAGACTAAATTCCTTAAGGACAAGGACAGTGCCTTATTCATCTTTGTATTCACAGTGCCTAATCCGGTGCACATTGTAGGCCTCATTAAATGTTTGTTGAATGAAAAAATGAATCATCAACAGACATTAATTGGGCGCCTGCTCTGTGATCTCCATGGGCCCAGCTTGTCCCGGCCAGTTGTCTACAACGACCAAGCTGTCTTCAGTATGCTTGCTCCTGAAGCTTACTTCCTATCTTCTAATACTTTGGCTGAGGTTTTTTTGTGTAGTGCAAGGACAGCAAATAGACTTCATCTCAAGTACCATCTCCAATTGATTGATAGTGCCTGCTTGATTATATTTTATAAAATGGATTTTGAAGCCAGGTGTGAAAGAGGGTTATAACCAATTAGTGATGTTTGCTGGGGGAAGGGTACCATCACAAGCACCATATGTGTGTTATATTTGATAATATGTTTTCCATGAAGTAGTCTTGTTTCTATGCCTGTATTTTAGTCTTGACTACTTGCAGATGTTGAATAGCTGCTGCTACAGTTGGCTGCCGGTTGCTCCTTGGGTGGGACCAGAGTGATGATTGTCTGATCAGAAACTTCATCTTCACAATCAGGGGTTTGCTCCTGTGGCTGGTATTTACGGTTTTCCCCTTGCAACGTTACCTCCGCTATCCCCTTACCTACAGCCAGGTAGGCCTCCACTTTACTGTTCACAACTCACCATACTCATATTTCCTTTTTCTTATTTACCGTGATTAATGATTATTGCTTCATGAAAAATCTTCCTGTTTACAGATGTGACAAGTAGAATACATGTTAAACCATTCTTTCAGGGCCCAACAGTGAGTCAGAGGCTCTGTTTTAATATGAGAAAATATCGAGTGTGTCTGCAGACCATGGGGCAGGAGGAAATGATAAGGGAATCATTGTAGATGTGGGAGAGAGTGGTGATAACAGATGGAATAAGACCCTGGAAGACGATGCCGATGCCAGCAGGAATGGGGTGGTGAAACCTATGGATTTAGAATGTGAGTGGAGATTAGCCATAGATAATTTACCTTTCCACTGGAGCCCAGAGAGAAGGACAAGTTAGGAAGAATGCTTGATGAGGATGTTAAAGGGTTGTAATTGTCCTTGATGCAAAGGAAGCTGACCAGGGGGAAGATTATGGATGTGAACCAGAGTCTTTACAGAATTGTCAGGTCAAAAGGTTAGAGTGAGGGGGGGTCAATAACAAGAATTCTTCAGGTATCTCAGAGTGAGAAACTAGTTAGAAACTTGATTATAAACTGATTGATGGGTGGGTGGCTAGACAGAGAGGAATCACACAGAAATGGACGTGAGTATCCAGACAATACGGAAGGAGTTAGATCAGACATCAGCACAGAGCTGTAGTGTGAGCAAGATGGGTGTTGAGTAGTTTTGGTAAATTGCAATGATAGGACCTGTCATTAGAGAGTGGATTTTGAAATGTTAAGATTTCAAACTGGACAGGACATGACATCTCTGAAGCTAGAATGTCAAATGGCCATTTACATGGCTATTGAAATCACCTAGGATTATAGCAAAAGCTAGGCTAGGAATGAACACTGTGGACCAGATACCGTAGGCTTCAGAAACTGGGGAATGAGCAAGAGGTTGCACATGCAACTGTGTAGATGTAAGAGAAGAGTGACTATCATGGGAGCCATGGGGGATTATCAGATAATACCAAAGCTATGGTTTGCATATTGCACTGAGGTACTGGCTGGCAGAATGTGCAGTTATAATGACCTTTCTTTCCTTTATTGAATATTTTTTCTCTGCCGAGTACCTTGCTATGTGCCATTATTTATCCTTTTTGGGTGGGTCTGTCATGTTTTAGGTATAAGAGAATGAGCAGCAATCCCAGGGGACAGCAGCCAAGGGAGCTGCTTGCCCTTAGCAGTAGTGGAATCCTGTTGCCACTTTCTAATTCTTCGAAAGGGCAGCAGGTTGGTCAGCTTAAAGTAGCATAAAAAGATTTTTTTAGGATCAAATATTTTCCATACCCTAGACCTACCTTCATTACATGGTACAAGTTTTTCTTGTCTGTATCCCATAATGTACTCTGGCTTCTAAGCCTATGAAATAAGGAAAGAGTTTGTGCTGCTTTGAAAAAAAACAGGCAGATGACTTTTTTTAAAAAACATATATTAAGTAGAACAAGACATAGTCCTATTATCTAATTAGCTTTTTAATTAGATAAAACAAAGTTCACATCAATGGATGAATAACAAAATCACTTTGTGAAAGCTGTCCCAGGATCAGGATACATCTAATTTAGAGGTGCTGTTGTAAATGTTCTCTGATACTGGGCAGGAGGGCCAGAAACGGTTTCAGGAAAGATGGTTCTTAAGACTCAGAAAGTTATTTAAGAGAAGAGAGTTTCTGTGACCCCTCTGACACTGCATGCAGTCATTTTTCTTTTCTGCACAACTTTATTGGGGAGAAGATCTATGGCTTTTGTGATACTCTTCAAATGAGTCAATATTCCAATAAAGGTTTAGAGCTACTGTGTTAAGAGTGACAAGGCCCTGAGACAGCCTACCCCATCCTGTGGAGGCTGTTTTATATTTCTTCCTCAGGAGGAACTGGTGGAAGACTTCATGTGAGGGAGAAGAAAAGGCAAGCAGAGGACGACTACAGCCTTTCATCATCTCAGCTTAACAAAGCATCACTCAGCAACGGGATCACGCTCTCCAGAACACAGGTTGCTGTTTTTAGTTGTACTCTTAGTCCTCTCATCCCCTTTGTCTTTCCCGAAGTTGAATGCATATGCCTGACTTATATATCCCACAAAGAGCACCCCATGTTCATGGCAAAAAAAAGAAATCCCTAAAATATGGCATAATACTTGTCCAGCTAGGCCTCCAGTAGTCATCTGGGTCCCTAATGCTGTATATAAAGGCCACCAGAGATGACTCTGGATTTCAGCAACAAAGACTTCCTTCATGCAAGGAAGACAGTTAAGTGATTTGAAAATAACCCCCATACCTGCACTTATATTCAGCCTCCTGACTAAGCACTGATGAAAGCAAACAAAAGGCATGACTCCTTCCATGGGTCCTTTTCTGGCCTGTGCATGCTAAGGTTGGAGATGAATTTGTCATAGTTCATTGTGCAGTTGGGAAATACTCATCAGCATGGTCCTGCTGTCCACTGCCACCGGATTTCATGACAGCCACCAGAGGAACTAGCCAAGGCTGCAACCCTTTGGATCTAAGCCGAATGTCTCACTTGCTTATGAAGTACAGTTAGAGGGCTTGCCCCAAACCAGTCTTCCCTTCTGACTTGGTCATCAGAGCTTAGATATTGTCTTAGGACATGTGGAATATAAGGACAGAAATTTTATAGGTTAATTATAAATATCAGGAATCCTGATTACTTTTTTTCTCACTTGGGGGAGATGGGCAAAGTCTAATATGGGAGGGGTGTGGAAAGACTTTTGCCTTTCAAATACATCCTTTGTCATTCCTAGTACCTTTCCTTTCTTAGGAGTGCAAACCACCTTTCACTTCCTACTCCACCCTGATTGATTTCCGCAGTTTTTTTCCTTTTCTTCTTCCAGGCCATGTTACTGCCCCCATGGGGGTGGGGGGGCATTATTGTGAATGAGAAAATAAAGCCTCAGTGAGTACTGGAGTGACACTGTGATTTTCTCAGGATACAAGGGAAAAGTGGAGAATAGAGGTAAAGGAGAGGGAAATTACAACGTCTCATAAGGAAGGAATGAATGATTGTTGTCTTTAATGGATATTAGACCTAGAAATCTACATGAATGGAGGAAGCTAATTGAGATCGCTGATGTTTGAAGATAAGAGCAATCTCCTTATTGCCCTTAGGAATGGAGGGAGGGGAGAAAAGTGAGGGAAGTCATAACACCCTTTACTCAGTACCTTTACTCAGTGGAGGAGTTGCTGAGGCCCACTTCATAAGCCCACAATCTTTAAGGTGGATTGAAGATCATTTCTTGTACTGCAGTGCTGTTGCTACTTGTGAAAGTAACTGTCAGTCACTCTTCTCAGGTAGGGCTGCCTTGGTAGCAGTTTCTGTTGACCTCTATCAAGCAACAGCTCAGAACAAGGTCTGCAACTAACAACTCTTGAGTAACAGGTTGTTAAAGGGTTGAGGACAGAGGAGATAGCACAAATAGTGCCAAACAAGTTATTTTTTTAAAAATAGGCTCCACAGGCCAGAGGCAGTGGGTAGAATAGTTCTAGGTAACCTCAAACACCACTTATGGCATAAGGAAATAGTACTATGAAAGGTCAGCCGCTGGCTCTATTCTTCAGACTACGATGGAACATGAAGAGCTGCTTTGGAGAAAGGTTATAAAAGATTCTTTTATAGAAGAGATTTTAGAATAGGAGAAACTTCCAGTTATTTAAGATGGGCATTATAGGTTTTAAAGACATCTGTTTCCTAGATGGGTCATGGAAATTGATACCAGTGTCCACCTGTGGCTGGCAAAGTAAGCTAGGGATCACACTCTTGAGAGAGATGCTACCACTGTTTCTTGCGTTGTCAGGTGTTCATCTGCAAAGAGCACAGTACTTGAAGGAAAGAAAGGACAAGCATCCAATGGACAACAGTGTGGCCTTCTGACTAAAGATAGCAGCTGAAAAGATGATTGGATTGATCTGGGCTTATTTTTGCAAAAAAAAAAAAAATTTCTTGACAAAAATCACAGGTGATAATGTTAAAAAATAGGTATAAATTTAAAAGTAAAGAAGATCTATAGGTATTCTTATAACCTAGAAAACAGTATAATGTTTGAGTGTATTTCCTTTTCCTATTTTTTAAAAAGAATGTATATAACAATTTAAAAACAAAAACTGGCATTGTATATGTTCTTTCCAAATTTGTTTGAAAATACAAAAGCTTATTTCCATGTCATTAGCATTCCTTGAAAATACAGTATTAAATGTAAACTATGCAATTTAGTAACAATAACTTATTGATACTGGTTCATTAATAGTAACAGATGCATCATACTAATACAAGAGCTTAATAACAGGGTAAACTCAGTGTAGGAGTGGGGATATGTGGATGCCCTCCACTGTATCTGATCAACTATTCTATAAATCAAACATCCTAAAAATTAAAATATTTTAATGAAAAATAGAATATCAAGTTACGTAATATTTCAGATGGATTGAATAATTTAGATCCCATGCTGATGGTTATTTCAGAAATTATTAATTTTGCCTATAAAATTAAAATGAACATCATTGTACATCTCAATTTCTTTAGAATAAATTTCAACAATTGTAGTTACGTTGTTTCACTGATGAGAGCATTATTAGGTCACCTGAAAGTTGTTTGCTGAATTGCCCCCAATATAGTTGTCAGTGGTATATAAATGTGAATATTTCTCCAAGCATTCATCAAAACATGGTCTTCTTATAAATCTCTGCTCATTTGACAGGCAAAAGTATACATTAGTTGTTTGAGAAATTTGTTTCTAATTTACACACAGTAAAATGGCATTCATGGTGTATATAGTTTTACGCACCAATCCAGTACCATACAGAAGTGTTATCACTAATTTATCTTGATTGCTCTTTTGTTGTAAAACCCTTTCCCCATTAACAATCCCTGGAAACCACTGATTTGTTCTCCATCCCTTTGTTTGCTTTTTCCAGGTCATATGAGTGGAATCATATATGCAGTATATGTAATCACATACAATATATCATATGCAATATATAGAATGGAATCATGCAAAATGCAGACCTTTTGGTCTAGCTTCTTTTCCATAGTCAAGTACATTTAAGATTCACTCATAGTGTTATGTGAATCAATAGTTCATTTTCTTTTATTGTTGTATTTCACTGTCTGGATGAACCACACTTTTTTTAATCCATTCATTGATTGATGGACATGTGATATATTTCCAGTTTGGGCAATTTATGAATAAAGTTGCTATAAACTTTGTTACCAGTTTTGTGTGAACATAAATGTTCATTTCTATAGGGCAGAGGCTTAGGAGTGGGAGTGAATGCCAGCCTTTTCCAAAGGTTCTGTATCATTTTATATTCCCATCACAAAAGTATGAGTTCCACAGTTTCACCAGCACTTGGTATTATGTCATATATATTTTTAAATTTTAGCCATTATAGGTGTGTGTGGGTCTGCTAGACTTAAGCGGCCTGTTAGGTCACCTTTTTTTGTTTTAAAAGCTATGATTTAAGGATTTCTTGTTTCTGAGTAACTTGCAGCAAAAGGGGAAAAAAAAAAGGTGGCCAAACAGGCCGCTTAAGTCTAGCAGACCCACAGGTATGTAGTGATAGTTCATTGTTGTTTTAATTTGTAATTCCCTAATGACATGAGTTTGAACATTTCTGAATATATTGTTTGGTTAACTGTCTCCAGTTTTTGGTCCACCTTTTTATTAGATTGTTCTTTTGCTAACTGCTGAGTTTTTGGATTTCTTTATATATTCTTGATACAAATCCTCTGTCAGATGTTTTTTGAACATGGGCTCTCTCAGTTTGTGACTAGCCTTTCCATTAGCAGAACCTTTTTCAAAACATGATTTTAATTCTGATGAAGTTCATTTAATCAACTACATGACAACACAGGTTGGGATGTCATAATCCTCGCAATGTGCGGTCTCCCCTTAAATGTGGGCAAGTATCTGTGTCTTGCATCTAACCATGGGATATGGCAAAGGGACCAAGATGTCACTTCAATGAAAATGTTACATGTCATACATACACTTGAAATAGCCTCAAAATATCCAAAGCATTGGGCCTCCCCGGTGGCGCAGCGGTTGAGCACTGGGTTGTGAAGCTGCCCGCAGCCTCTGCAGTGCCGGTTCGATTCCCGGCTGCTCCCCGGCCACTGGAGGAGGGTCCCACATGGCTCGCAGACCTCTCCTGCCGCCCGCTGCTCCCCTCATCAGTGTACTTCGGTCCCTCTGCCTGCTCTGCTCCCTGCTCTGGCTCTGGTGAATTCTCTCACCCTCCCACGCTTCTGACTGTACCCAGTGCTTGTATAAATAAATAAAAATAAATCTTTTAAAAAAAAAAAAGATCCAAAGCATTAATTAATAGAAGTCCGCGAAAAACTGAGAAATCCACCAAGCAAGAGAGAGTTAAACAGCTCTTTTCAATTGCTGAGATCACATACACATATCAATTCCACACGAAATATTTACACAATACAACTTAACTACTTCGCCAAATTGAAATGGAAATATAACAAACTTAAAGAAGTGGTGTGATAAAATCTATGTTTTTTTACCATACTACAACTAAGTTACACATTAATAAAGGTAAATGAAACACATGTATTTTATAGCTTAAACCATATTTCTAAATATTTTAAAGATCAAAGAAATTATGAGGGGCATCCTAAAATAATTGAAATTTTTAAAATAATGAAAATACTACTTAAAAGAACTTGTGACACATGGTAGAAATGTGCTTTGAAGTAAGTTATAGCCTTCAATAGTTATATTTAAGGAGAGGGGGTGAAAATGAGCTAAGTATCCAAGCTAAGAATATAGGAAGAACAACAGGAGTGAAAACAAAATACAGCATATGCAATATATAGGATGGAATCAGACAAAATGTAGACTAAAAAAATCGACAAACATTTGGCATACTATTGAGATGAAAAGAAAAGGTATATAGAAATAAGGCGGCAAAATAACAAAAGAAAAAGACATTAAAGAACAATATTAATATATGCCAATAGGGTTGAAAATTAGAGGGAAATGTAACATCAAAGCTGACAAGAAAAAGTAAAAAGCTTGTAATAGTCATAAAAGATTAAACTGTTATCAAAATTTTCCACAAGACCCAACTATATATGCTTTCTATCAGAAACTCACTTTAATTAAAAAAAAACCTGTATATTATACAAGCACCAATCAAAACAAAGTTGGACTAGCTCTATTAATATAAAAAAAAAGACTTCAGAAGAAAGAATATTCTCCAGATAAAAAGGGACATTACATAATGATAAAGAGGGCAATTTACCAAAAACACATTATAATCCCCAAAGTAAAAATCGATAGAACTGCAAAGAAACATAGATAAATCCACAACTACATTTGGAGACTTGAAAATATATTAGAAAAATTAACTAGTAAATTAATAAGTATAGATATAAATTATAACACCAAGATGCACGTCTGAGGTTTGTAGAGCACTATACCCAAAGCAGAATTTATATGCCTTGCAATTGTACATGAAATGCTCTCCAAGATAAATTACATCCTAATTCATTAACTGAAAAAAAATAGATTAAAGACAGATTAAAGAACAATATTAATATATGCCGGTAGGGTTGAAAATTAGAGGGAAAATGTAATATCAAAGCTGACAAGAAGAAGTAAATAGCTTGTAATAGTCATAAAACATTCAATTGTTATCAGAATTTTCCACAAGACCCAACTATATTTGATTCTTTCATTAGCAATATGAACTAAATTTCTTCCCAGTCCTTTCATGTTTTTTATCCCTAAATAATATTGCATTTTATGGATGAATGACAGTTTATCCATTCACTTGTTAAAGAATATTGGCTGCTTCCAATGTTTTCGACCATTATTTCAAAGCTGCTATAAATTTCCTGTGTAGGTGTTTTTGTGTAATAAATTTTCACTCATTAGGATAAATACCTAGGAGTGCAATTGCTGGATGGTGTATGTTTAGTTTTGCATAAAACTACCAAGCTATATTCCAAAGTGGCTGTGCCTGAGGCCCTGCTCCAAATTCTTGACAGCGTCTGGGATTATCAGTATTTAGGATTTTAGCCATTCTAACATTGTTTTTAAGTTGCAATTCCCTTATGCTGTGTTATTGAGCAATCTCTTTCATATGCTTATTTTCCACATGTATATCTCATGGTGAAATGTCTGTTCAAATGTTTGCCCAATTGAAAAACAGGCCATGGGCCTCCCCGGGTGGTGCAGTGGTTGAGCGCTGGGTTGTGAAGCTGCCTGCAGCGTCTGCAGTGCCGGTTCGATCCCCAGCTGCTCCCCGGCCACCGGAGGAGGGTCCCACATGGCGCGCAGACCTCTCCTGCCGCCCGCTGCTCCCCTCAGCAGTGTACTTCGGTCCTTCTGCCTGCTCTGCTCCCCGCTCTGGCTCTGGTGAATTCTCTCACCCTCCCGCGCTTCTGACTATACCCAGTGCTTGTATAAATAAATAAATAAATAAACAAACAAACAAATAAATAAATAGAAGCTACTAGTCACTCTCTTTAAAAAAAAAAAAAAAAAAAAAACACAGGCCGTAAGATTAAAAAAAAAAAAAAGAGGAAAGAAAACAAACCAGGCTTTTCCTTATGGTTAGTTTTAAAAGTTCTTTGTATGTTTTGGGTAATGGTCCTTTATGGGGTATATCTAGTATTTTTCTCCCAGTTTGTGGTGTGTCTTCTCATTCTCTATCTTATGCAGAGCAGAAGTTTTGAATTTTAATGCAGTCCATGTTACCACTTCTTTATTTCATGGATCATGGCTTTGATGCTGTATCCAGAAGGCCATGTCCCCAAGGTCACCTATATTTTTTCTGTTATGTCCTAGATGTTTTATCTTGTTGCATTTTACATTTAGGTCTAGGATTCATTTTAAGTAAGTTTCTGTGAAGCATGTAGGTCTCTGTTTAGCTTCCAATCAAGGCTTACAATATCTCCCTTAGAGTAGAAGGCTGCTGACGTTTTTTTTGTCCCTTTCAATTCCAAGTTGAAAATGTTGTAGAGCAACCGTGATACAAAACAGGGTGCCCGACTATGGGTCCTCACCCGCGCGCTTAAAAGGACTTATCAATGCTCTACTGCAGGCACACGCGAAAGGTTAATAAAAGGTTTATTTACAAAGGGAAGGGGAAATGAGGAAATGTACAGCTCTGGGAGAAAAGTGGGAGACAAAGTTTTAAATGAGTCCTACCCGATCCGCAGATCAGGAATCCCAAAATGGCGCTCTGAGAGCTGGCCGCCAGCCAGGAGCCGTGAAGCCAGGAGGCCAGCGATCGCGAGCCAGAGACCCCAAGGCCCACGTGTTTGGTTTTTATATCCAACCTGGCTGCCCAACTCCACCCTCAGGTCCCAGCCACCCTCCCTTAGGTGGTGATGGGATTTGTCTTTCCCAATGTCTTGATGGCTTTAGTCTGGAGTGGGGGTGGGGTCCACAAAGCCTGCATGGGATTATCTCAGGACATCATTTCCCCCTAACAATTCCCCCCCTTTCACTTTTTGCTACCATTTCCATGGTGATGAAGATCAAACATATGGATGCTGGGATACAGTCTCAGATGAAAATTTTCCAGGGTTCCAGTGTGAAAGAAAACGAATCCCTCCAGGTAGTGTCCATTGTGGAAAGCAAAAGTCCTCCATTCCTGGAAAAACAGTTCATCAGTCCCAGTCGAAAGAAAACATCTGGAGGCATTAGCCAGAACAAGACAGCAGATATGTCAAAATCACAGGAAAAAAAATCTTAAAATGGTTCAACTTATGTAAAAACAAATTCTCTCAACCTTGATCCCAAATTTTTTAACAGCATAGCAAAAGTTTGCAAACTAAATCTACTTTTAAACCATATTGCCTATTTTTGCATAAAATCACAGGGCAGAATAACTAAGCAGCAATTTTTAGCTGGCTTCGTTGGAATACTCCATATAGGATTCAGAGCAAACTGTTGACATCCGGTCCGTGTAGGCTTCTGGAACAAGTTGGTCTCATCAGACTCCACCTGGGCTTTCCTCTTCTCGAGGGTACTAGGGACTTTTCGTTGGCTGGGCTGTCCAGTCCTGCCAATGGAGGCAAGCTTCCTCACCTTCCTTGGAGGTCTCTGGAACCCTCGAGAAGAGGAAGCCCAGATAGAGTCTGATGAGACCAACTTTGTACCTGAAGCCTACATCGACCGGATGCCAATGGTTCGCTCTGATCCTATATGGAGTATTTCAACAAAGCCAGCTAAAAATTGCTGTTAGTTATTTCTGCCCTGTGATTTTATGCAAAAATAGGAAAAATGGTTTAAAAGTGGATTTAATTTGCAAACTTTTGCTATGCTGTTAAAGTTTGGGATCAAGGTTGAGAGAATTCGTTTTTGCATAAGTTGAACCATTTTAACATTTTTCCCCTGTGATTTTGATATATTTGCTATCTTGTTTTAGCCAATGCTCCAAATTTTTTTCTTTTGGCTTGGATAATGGACTATTTTTAAGTAATGAAACTGTCATACTGGACATTCACGGACAATGCTGCTGACTAATTGTTGCTTCTCTTGCACACATTGTAACCCTGAAAAAAGACTGTCTCTAAGATTACACCATGAGATCTGTGCCACCATAGATATGGTGGAATAAAAATTAAAAGGGGGGATTGTAACAGGGTGGTCCCCAGGAAAGGGGGAGGTTCCCTGCCCCACCCAAGCGAGGGTGGAGCTGAGCAGGAAGAGGAGAAGCTGCAGAAGGGACTGAGGAAGGAAGCAGGATGGAGCCAGGAGACCTGGAGGAGGCGCATGGAGCCTAGAGACACGTGAAGAAACTGAGCTTGTCTTTTGGTCGTGGACTGGGTGACACAGATGTGGGTGAGACCCGTGGGGAGGTGACCATGGCAGCTTTTATCTTGATGTTGATTTTGCTCTTTTCCTTCCGGGCTTGCCTGGTTGTTTCTGACCCTTTGCTGTGGGTCCCCACTGGAAGATGCTTTAGACTTGTGGCAGGCTTTGGGGCCTTGCTCTGGGCCAATCCCATTTGGATGGACTTTTACCCACGAGGGGATGGGTAACTTTGGGTGCTTCATTTAGAAACTAGATTCTTTGCCTTTCCTGTATTGTTTCCTAATTAAAGCTCCTTCCCATTAAAGTCTCATATGTTTTGTGTTGATGCGGCGGATGGCAGAACCCATTTAGAATAGGCAGGTTTGCGGGGTTTTGGGCTGCCCCTTTCCCTGTCCTATAACAAAAAGACTAAATTCCTGGTGAGTGCAGCCAAGAGTCTAAGTCATTACTTCACTTAGTTGCTGATGGGATGGAGATTCTGCCCAAAGTATGGCAGGCCTAGAGTACTGTCAAGGGAGAGTGTTTCTATATCTCAGCTATGGTAAATGATGCTACGATGAATACGATGGTACAGATCTTTTCAAGTTAGTGTTTCTGTTTCTACTAAATAAATAACCACAAGTGGAATTGCTGGATCATATGGCAGTTTTTTTTTAATTTTTGGAGGAACCTCCCTACTAGTTTCCAACTTACATGTTCACCAACAGTAAACTTTCTCCATATGCTCACCAACACTTACTATTTCTTGTCTTTTAGATAAGATCCATTCCAACAGATGTGAGGGTGTTTTTGTGGAAATCAGTTGTGTCCATTTTCTTGGGTGGGTCAACTCTATGAAAAAGTAAAAGAGACTTTTTTAAAACCCTTGTAATAAGACCTCCCTTGTGTCCTAGGGGTTAAGTCTCAGCACTATCACTGCAATGGCCAGGCCTGAGTTTGATCTCCAGCCAGGGAGCTGACCCACAAGGCTCAGCAGACCTCTCCTGTCTCCCCCGCTGCTCCCCTCAGCAGTGTATTTCAGTCTGCCTGTTCTGTTCCCCACTCTGTCTCTGGTGAATCCTCTCACCACCACCACCCCCACCTCTGGCCTACACCCCAGTTCTCCTACACAAAAATAAATAAAATCTTTAAAAAACAAAACAAAACAACTCTTATAATAAAGGTTCTGCTTGCCCATACGAGAAAGAGGCGGCTCTGCCCTGCGATACCTGAAATAAGGAAAATCCACTGGCCTATTCTGGATCCTAGATATGCCAAAGGTGTCCCTTAATTGCACCATCCTGGCGCATGCAAGGCTGGTGGCCATGATTTTCAGCTTTGGAAAGCTGAAGACAGGCACAATCACCCTGTTTAGTGAGCAAAACAGACTCTGAATCTGTTTTAAAAACACCCTTCTGGGCCTCCCCTGGTGGCACAGCGGTTGAGCGCTGGGCTACGAGGCTGCCCGCAGCCTCTGCTGCGCTGGTTAGTTCCCTGGCCACAGGCGAGGGTCCCACAAAAAAAAAAAAAAAAAAAAAAAAAAAAAAAAAAAAAAAAAACACCCTTCTGTAGTGCCTTGAGAACACTGGAGAAGCGGAACGACCTGCCTGGTCACAAATGCCCACCAAAAGGGCTGTTCTCTGTTGAAAATTCTGTTGACTGAGCCAGATTCTGTATTTTTCTTTGCAGAAGCCAGACACATTCCTGGCTTGCTATTCCTGCCTAAATCTGTAAGTTGGAAGAGGACCAAATGACCAGAGGCGTAGACTTCCTTGGCTCTGGACAGAACCAAATCAGACTTTTAATCCCCTCCCTTGCATTTCTCACTCCAACTGTCATTGTGTTTAGCCTTCTGAACTTTCTAGAGTCTTCTCACATTTTTCCTGGTACACCTACAGCAGTCTGATGATCACAAAAATCTGCAAAGAGCTGATGAGACTCAGCAACAACAAAGAAAATAATCCAGTCAAAAAATGGGCAGAAGAGCTAAAAAGAAACTTCTCTGAAGAGGAAATGCAAATGGCCAACAGACATATGAAAAAATGTTCAACATCACTTGTAATCAGGGAAATGCAAATCAAAACTACCATGAGATACCATCTCACACCAGTGAGAATGGCACATATTAAAAAAACTAGCAACAACAAATGTTGGCGAGGATGTGGAGAAAAAGGAACTCTTGTGCACTGTTGGTGGGAGTGCAAACTGGTCCAACCACTATGGAGAGCTGTGTGGAGATTTCTGGACCTACTAAACATAGAGCTTCCATATGATCCAGCAATTCCACTCCTAGGTATTTACCCAAAGGACACAGAAACATCAATTCCAAAGAGCACCTGCACTCCTATGTTTATAGCAGCACTGTTTACAATAGCTAAGCTTTGGAAACAACCCAAATGCCCAAAAATAGATGACTGGATCAAGAAGATGTGGTACATATACACCATGGAATATTACTCAGCATTCAAAAAAGATAAACACATGCAATTTGCAGCAACATGGCACTGGAAGGGATCATGCTCAGCGAAATAAGCCAAAAAGAAAAAGAAAAATACCGGATGGTCTCACTCATAGCAGGAATTTAGAAAACTTAAATAAGGGACCAGGAAAATGAATATAAGAAAGTGAAAATCAAAATCAACAAAAACTATGAACCAGAGACACTTTTTGGGGGGTGGGGGGGGGCGGGAGGGGAAGGATTGGGGTCAGAATGGGGCTTTTGCAATTGTATGGGGGAATATAAAAATAAAATTTAATATTTAAAAAAAAAAAAAAAGGAAAAAAAAAATAAAATGGAAGAGGAAAAACAAAAACAAAAAAAAAAAAAAAAAAAAAAAAAAAACTATACCCATAAGGGAGCAGGAAAAAATAACAATAACAAAACGGCAACTATAAATCAGGGACATTCTGCAGGGGAGGAAGAGGGATTAAAACGGGTGGGGAGGGCCTCCCCGGTGGCGCAGCGGTTGAGCGCTGGGTTGCGAAGCTGCCTGCGGCCTCTGCGGCGCCGGTTCGATCCCCGGCTGCTCCCCGGCCACCGGAGGAGGGTCCCACATGGCGCGCAGACCTCTCCTGCCGCCCGCTGCTCCCCTCAGCAGTGTACTTCGGTCCTTCTGCCTGCTCTGCTCCCGCTCTGGCTCTGGTGAATTCTCTCACCCTCCCGCGCTTCTGACTGTACCCAGTGCATGTATAAACAGAACAAACAAACAAATAAATAAATAAAACATGCCTCTATTAAAAAAAAAAAAAACTGACATGTCTTAAAACGGGTGGGGAGAGCACAGGGGACTATGGTGATGGAACACGGCTGAATTGGTGGCGGGAATTTTATGGGAACTGCACCTGAGAGGAGAAAACATGCACTGTACAAAATGAACAATGATGTAAAATATATACAAATCAATTAATTAAAAAATAAAAATATCTATATCCAGAGAGGGCTGATATTCTCCTTGGCCTTTTTATTAGGACATTTCAAAGACAAAAATACATTAGACAATTAATTTAGAGGTCAAATTACCCAGATATTTAAGGAAATTGGAGAAATTAAATTTTGAGTAAAGAATAGATCATTTGGGGAGAAAAATCTAAGCATATTTATTGCAAGTCATACTTCAATAAAGGTTTTTCTTCAAAAGTAAATATAAAAACCACTAGGAAAAAAGAAAAATAAAATTAAAAACAAAATGGTATATATTTACTCAATTAAATTTACTTTTTTTTTTTTAATTTTATAGAGGCATGTTTATTTATTTATTTATTTGTTTGTTTGTTTTGTTTATACATGCACTGGGTACAGTCAGAAGCGCGGGAGGGTGACAGAATTCACCAGAGCCAGAGCGGGGAGCAGAGCAGGCAGAAGGACCGAAGTACACCGCTGAGGGGAGCAGCGGGCGGCAGGAGAGGTCTGCGCGCCATGTGGGACCCTCCCCTGGTGGCCGGGGAGCAGCCAGGGATCGAACCGGCGCTGCAGAGGCTGCGGGCAGCTTCGCAACCCAGCGCTCAACCGCTGCGCCACCAGGGAGGCCCTAAATTTACTTTTAAATAAAAAAAAATAGATCATTTGGAATGGTAGCAAAATGCATTCCACATGCATGTAGTTACTAAATGTAGCTTTACTGCATGCAGAGAAGTCAACTAAAACTATCACATGAGAGAGAGTTCGCAAATACATCAATTGAAAGGTAAAATTTGATCAGAGACAATTATCAAGGTCAGAATCTAATAAATCTGAAGTTTATAGAGGATGCCTACTTTTCCACTGAAACACAGTTTTTTTCTTGAGTCACCCTCTAGTTAAAAAATGTCAAAGAAAGGTTATTCTCATTCACAAAATAAGACTCTCCTTCTATTTGGCCAGATTATTTGTATAGGTATAGATATAATTATAACTTACAGTTTAGGTTTTCTTAAATTTACTTTCTTGGAAGTTGTAATAAAGAACTTCACATTGGACTTTTAAAAGCCTATTAAATCAAGATAATGAGAAGATAAGCCACACTCTAGAAGAAAATATTTACAAAAGACACAACGGCAAAAGAAGTGCTATCTAAAATATATAAAGAACTCTTAAAACTCAAAAAGAAAACAACCCAATTTAAAAACAGGCCAAAAGAAAAAGAAAATACCGGATGGTCTCACTCATAGCAGGAATCTAGAAAACTTAAATAAGGGACCAGGAAAATGAATAACTATAAGAAAGTGAAAATCAAAATCAACAAAAAACTATGAACCAGAGACACTCTATGGGGGGTGGGTGGCGGGAGGGGAGGGATTGGGGTCAGAATGAGGGGTTTGCAATTGTATGGGGAATATAAAAATAAAATTTATTATTTAAAAAAAAATAATAATAATAAAAAATAAAAACAGGCCAAAGACTTATTTTGAGAGAGGACACAGACACCTCACCAAAGAACATAAAGACATGAAAGTATATGAAAAGACATTCCAAAATAAGTGTTACCAGGGAAATGCAAATTAAAACAAGACACCATAATGCATATTCTGCCTAGTTTTTATTGGGTTGTTCTCTTTTTGTTGCATTGTATGAACTCTTTTATAGATCTTATTTTAAATGTAAAATTTTAACTAACCCATTTAAAAGGTAGAGATTGAACATTAGTGCATTAAAAAGCATGATCAGGGCCTCCCCGGTGGCGCAGCGGTTGAGCGCTGGGTTGTGAAGCTGCGCGCGGCCTCTGCGGTGCGGTGCCGGTTCGATCCCCGGCTGCTCCCCGGCCACCGGAGGAGGGTCCCACATGGCGCGCAGACCTCTCCTGCCGCCCGCTGCTCCCCTCAGCAGTGTCCTTCGGTCCTTCTGCCTGCTCTGCTCCCCGCTCTGGCTCTGGTGAATTCTCTCACCCTCCCGCGCTTCTGACTGTACCCAGTGCATGTATAAACAAAACAAACAAACAAACCAGCAAACAAATAAATAAAGCATGCCTCTATAAAAAAAAAAAAAAAAAAAAAAAAAAAAAAAAAAAAGCATGATCATACTATGTGCTGCATATAAGAAACATACTTTATATACAAAAAAATAAATAAGTTGGAAGTGAAATAAGGAAAAAAAATGTTTCATGCAAATAACCACCAAAAGACCCAGAGTAGCTATAGGAATATGAGAGAATAATGACTGAAATTTTAAAACTGTAAAAAAAAATGTATATTATATCATATATTATATATGATGTATATGTACTCTTACATATTAATAAGAGTAAATCTTTAAAGAGGATACAAAATCCCTAAGCATATACATACATAACAAAAGAGCGCCAAAATAAGTAAAGAAAAAGCTAACAGATCAAAGGAGAAACAGACAGTTAAATAATTGTTGCAAACTTACTTTCACAAATGGCTAGAACAACCTGACAGAACAATGCATTAACACCATCCTTGAATAGCATGGGAACCAACTAGACACAGCAGGCATGCACAGAACAATCCACCCCACACAGCAGACTGTACCACAACAGCAGAATATACACTATTTTGAAGTGTGTATGGAACGTTTTCCAGGATAGAGTAAATATTAGACAAGTCTCTTCTCTAACCACAATGGAATAAAACGAAAAATCAACAACAGAGAGAAAACTAGTAAATTTACAAATTGTGGAAAGTAAACAATACATACTTGGGGTTCAGGTTCAAGAAGGCAGGGCAAGAAGAAACTGAAATTAGCTGCTCTCATGGACACAAAAAATATATAGCTACATACAGAATAATTTACTTGGTAAAAGGCCTGAACAGGGCAAACAGAGCTTATACAACAAAGAATCAAAGGGTAGCACTAAGATGGGTAGAAGAGACAGAGCTGTGCTTGCTCTCTCCCAAAGAAACCCCACCCTGAGTGTGGTGATGAGCAGTGGAAAGAAAATTGATCAGGAACTTTTTTGAGGGGAGGGAAGGGGACTGGGATGAACTTTGTATCCTATACCAGGCTTCTTGGCCCTTAAATGCTGCAAAGAAAAGAGATGACCTTGGCGCCCTGAGGGAATGAAGTGCAAGAGAATCAAAGAACTGTAGGAAATCTGCCTTTAAAGGGCCTGCACTCAGATTCACCTGCCCTGGGCCCCAGCACAGCCATACTCTTCTGAAAGGGGCCTGACCCTCATTTGAAGGAATTTAACTAACTCTAATTTTTTAAATTTTATCATTTCGGATTTAGGTAATGTTTACATCAATGTCTAAGATTTAGAGATATACCCTCCCCTCTAGTAGCCTCAATTCTGTAGTCAAATTTCTAGTATTTTCTTTGGTTAACTTTGATCTGATCTGTGGTTTTGCTTGTTTATATACCACATGAGTGAAATCATGAGGTGTTTGTATCCCACCTTTGACAAATTATTACATGTAGCAGAATCTATTTCAGTTCTAACCATGTTGTCATGAAGGGTGAGATTTCGTGTTTTTTTTATAGCTGAATATTATTTCATTTTGTATGTATACCACATATTTTTACCCCTCCATCTGTCATTGTGGACTTAGATTGTTTCCATACATTTGCAGTTGTAAACAGTGCTGCCACGAACAGAGGGGTGCATATGTCCCTTCATATTAGTGTTTATTCATTCTTTGGGTAGATACCTAGTGTGGAATTGGTGGATCATGTGATAGGTCTATCTTTAATAGTTTGAAAACCCTCCATATTGGGGCCTCCCCGGTGGCGCAGCGGTTGAGCACTGGGTTGCGAAGCTGCCCGCAGCCTCTGTGGCGCCGGTTCGATCCCCGGCTGCTCCCCGGCCACTGGAGGAGGGTCCCACATGGCGCGCAGACCTCTCCTGCCGCCCGCTGCTCCCCTCAGCAGTGTACTTCGGTCCTTCTGCCTGCTCTGCTCCCCGCTCTGGCTCTGGTGAATTCTCTCACCCTCCCGCGCTTCTGACTGTACCCAGTGCATGTATAAACAAAACAAACAAACAAATAAATAAATAAAGCATGCCTCTATAAAAAAAAAAAAAACTAAGGCTACTTTTTAAAAAAAAAAAAAAAAGAAAACCCTCCATATTGTTTTGCATAGGTAGGAATAGTCTACATTCCTTCCAATACTACTCACCTATAAGATGAAATTTTGCCATTTTTTAAAAGATTTTTATTTATGCATGCAAGAACTGGGATGTAGGCCAGAGGTGTGGGGGATAGGGTAAGAGGATTCACCAGAGACAGAGTGGGAGCAGAACAGACAGTTCTGCTGAAATACACTGCTGAGGAGAGCAGGGAGCAAGACAGGAGAGGTCTGGTCTGCCATGGGGGTTGGCTACCTGGCCGGGGATCAAACTCGTGCTGCAGTGACTGGCGATAGCTTGATAGCGCTGAGATTTTCACACCTTCACCACCAGGGAGGCCCAAAAAATTTGCCATTTTTGACAACGTGGAAGGAAATGGAAGCAAAAAGAGTCTGAAAGAGAAAGACAAGTACTGGATGACTTCATTCATACATGTAATATAAAGAAACAAACCAAAGAAAAACCTTGAAGTCTGACTGAAGAACTGAAGCAACCAGAAGGGGAGGGACTTAGTGGACCAGAGTGGATGACTGGGGCTGTGGTAGCAGGCATGGTGTGCTAAAATACATGTGCAAAGATGTAAACCTATACTACTAAAACGTATAATTTGTAAGCCAATATTACTTCAATAAACAAAAATTTAAAAGAAACAGGATTTAGATTAACACCAAAAAGAATGTAATAAGTAGTAATAATAACCAAGGAGGTGAAAACCTGTATGCTGAACCCTAAAGTCCCTATTGTTGGACTATGAAGAATATAGGAACAAATACAAAGATATTCTGTGTTCATGTATTGGAAGAATTAACATTGTTACGGTGGCCATTATTCCTAAAGCAATAAACAGATTAAATGAAATACCTATTTAGAATCCCAAAGCATTCTTCACATAAAATAAATTTTAAAGAAATCGTGAAATATGTTGGAACCACAAAAGATTGTGACTAGCCAAGGACATACTGAGAAAAAAAGATAAAGCTGGAAGGATCAAACTCCCTGATGTACTGGATTAAAAACAGACACAGATTAATGCAACAGAGTTTAGAGAAGAAATAAACCTCACATATATGGCAAAATATGGCCAACTAATTTGTAGATAACAAAAAAGCAAGTGCAACGAAAAAAAATTCTTTTCAATAAATAATAGTGGGAAAATTCAACAGCCACGTGCAAAAGAAGAAAAATTGAGCACTACTTTACATCATACAGAAAAGTTCATTTAAATAAAGATTTGCATTTTTGGAAGATTACTGAAAAGAAAAAAAAGTTTATGATCACTTATTAAGAGCAGACCAATAATCCAAGGAAAGTTTGATCTTTTACCAGAAGAAAATCACATTTTTATGTTGCACCAGCATATGTTTAATATTAAAATTTGTTTTTTATAGCCAGCTTGACTGTATGTAAAATCACTGTTTTTAAAAAAGATTTATTTTAGGGCCTCCCCGATGGCGCAGCGGTTGAGCGCTGGGTTGCGAAGCTGCCCGCGGCCTCTGCGGCCCGGGTTCGATCCCCGGCTGCTCCCCGGACACTGGAGGAGGGTCCCACATGGCACGCAGACCTCTCCTGCCGCCCGCTGCTCCCCTCAGCAGTGTACTTCGGTCCTTCTGCCTGCTCTGCTCCCTATTCTGGCTCTGGTGAATTCTCTCACCCTCCCGCGCTTCTGACTGTACCCAGTGCATGTATAAACAAAACCAACCAACCAAACAAACAAATAAATAACATGCCTCTATTAAAAAAAATTTTAAAAAAAGATTTATTTTATTTATTTATGCATATAAGAGCTGGGGCGTAGGCCAGAGATGCAGGGGGTAAGAGGTTTCACCAGAGAGAGTGGGAAGCAGAACAGGAGGACTGACCAAATACACTGCTGAGTGCAGCAGTGGGCAAGACAGGAGAGGTCTGCTGCGCCTGGTGGGTCACCTCCCTCGCCCCACGATCAAACTCGTGCTGTGGTGGCTGCGGATAGCTGCATAGTGCTGATACTTAATCCCTGGTGCCACCTGGGAGGCCTTGTAAAGTCACTTTTTAGAGATTACTCCTCCCTGGTGGCGCAAGGGGTTAAGCACGGCACTATGAAGCAATCGAAGCATCTGCAGCACGAGTTCGATCCCCGGCCGGCCAGGGAGAGACCCACGTGACACGACAGACCTCTCCTGTCTCGCCCGCTGCTCACCTCAGCAGTGTATTTCAGTCAATCTGCCTGTTCTGTTCCCCACTGTCTCTGGTGGATCCTGTCACCCACCCCCATCCCCCCACATCTCTGGCCTGCACCCCAGCTCCTGTATGCATAAATAAATCAATCATAAGAAAAAGATTAAAGATTACTTTCCCGTTTAAAAATGAACAATGGTATAAAAAATTTTTTAAAAAGATTACTTTCCCATCAATGTTTTGTAACTTCATTTTTACATTGAGAATACATCTTATGTCTTTAAATAATTAGGCTCACTTTAGGACAAAATAACTTTCTTTTCCCTCAACAAAAATAAGCCTCCATTTGCATGTTATCCTATTGAAAGCTACATCTTACTTTCTTCATATAAAGAATATTTCCATTATTTTAGTAGTTCTAATATATAATTATATATGTTAGATATCTTAACCTTGAAATACTTTAATTTGAAATGGGTGAATTATGTAGTATATGCGTTATATTTCCATCAAGATGCCAAGAGAAAAGAAAGGAAAAATTAAGAAATTCACAGATTTTTCAAAAGCTGATTTCATTTCTAAAAAAACTGCCCTATAAGAATTACCAAAGGGAGTTGTTTAGACTAAGATGGAAGGACAATAGACAAAAAGTCAAAAGTATATGGAGAAATATAATACTTAATACAACTATTAGAAAGTTTCCTTTTTTGGCCACTATGTTTTGTTCCATTAAATATAAGTTATTTGAAAAAACATATATGAAAAAATTAAAAACATGGGTAAAAGTAACTACATAGGTAACTATAAAAATTACCATTAATTTTTATTAAAAACCTTAATTTTTAGTGAGAGCCACAAAGTGATTGTACATTGTTACATCAGCATAATTTATGAATACATTTTATAATTTCTAGAAACAGGCATTCTAATATTAGTATATTTTTAATGTGTCACAAGATGTTTACTAAGAGATGAAAATATATTTGATCTTCCTAATGAGAGTTCAAAAGTAGGTAAACAGACTCAATTAACCATTACTCTGGCAATATTTCATTTTACTTGGATATGATCTAGACATTCAATGAATTTAGGTGATGTTTTTAATAATAAATATGTATGGTGTTCGTATATTTAATTAGTTTCCCAAATCTCATTTGGTTACTTACACACAATAAACAATATTTTTAAAGTTAAATGAAATGATGAAGATTCAATTTTTATTTAGAAACTTGAGAGAGATGTATTATTTTTCTTATACTATTAGTATTCAAGGAAATGTCTGTGAAAATTAACTGAACAACAGGGTAAAGAAAGAGTAACCACCTGTGACAAGAAAGTTAGCCTTTGGAAAAATAACTTGGGAAAGTCACAAAATAATTAGATGACTAAGGACTCCCCACAATCAAGAATTGCAAAATTCCCAATGATCAAGGAAAGCACTGATTTACAGATTTTTCACTAGATATTCAAATGTCTCCTTTGTAACAAAGCAGCAGGAAAAGTATGGCTGGTCCATTCAGAGGAAAACTATGTTAATAGTGTCCCTGAAAGAGCACAGATACTTAACAAAAGCCAAATCAAAAATTTTAAATGTGCTAAAATAGTTAAAAGAAACCACCAAGTAAGGAAACCAGGAAAATAATGTCTAAATAAAATGAGATTATCAACCAACAGATTTTAAATTTATATAACTAAAACAATGTATATTTATATAATTATGGGAAAAGTTTTCAATTAGCAATAATCGCGCCTCGGATAAACCTCATTGGCTACGATACTGCCACTGCGCAAAGCTTATTTATATAATTATGAAAGAGAAGAAAATGTGAATTCTACGGATGGGAAGCCTAATAACCGAAAGGAAAAAAAAATAACTAAAGGGTATCAACAACAGCTTTGATAGGCAGTAGGCTCAGCAACATGTAATAGAACAGTTTAATTTCAACTGTAATTTCCAGTCTGAGGAATAGAAAGAAAATAGTTCAAGGTGAAAACCCGCTGCGCCACCACCGCCCCAACCCCCAGCCCCCAGCCGGGTCTACGCAACTCCCGGGCTCTCCTAGCAGCCGTCGACGCGCCAGGCTCTCTGGCTTAGCTTTCTCCATCTGTTCCTGCTGAGCCAAAGTTAGGAAACCATTTCCGCACTTACTGTTTCAATGCAAATGTTTAATGCAAGATTAAGCTCCGTCCTGCAGCGCTTCTCCGCCCGCGGCTACGTCGGGACCCCCCAAGAGCGCCCGCGGCCCCGCCGCCGCCATTAGCGCCCGCCCCCGGGCACGCCCTCCGCATTCTTGCTGAGTCACTTCCTTGAGGGAGCCGGTCCCTACTTAAGCCCGCAAAACGCGCGTGCCAGCCCCTCCACCGCAACTTCGCCCGCGTTGAGGTCACCCCTCGGGCGCGCCAAGCAGCGGCGAGAGGAGCGGGCCGGCCCCCGGGGCAGCTGCCGAGCTGCCGAGCCGCCGAGCCGCCGAGCCGCCGCGGCCAGTACCTGCAGCACCGGCCGGGATGGGGACACGCCAAGCCCTGGAGCCGAGCGCAGCCAGTCTGGGCCCCAGGATCGGCGGCCACAGCGCCAAGCGAGCGAGCCGGCCCGTGCTCCTGGGGCGCCTGCGCTCGCTAGAGCGGTTTGAAAATCAGTGAACAGAAAACTGTCACTCTCCACGGCCAGCTTGTTCGTGGTGTACACTTGTCTGAACATCCAAAGGTAAACGGAAAAACAAATATAACTTAACCATTAACTAAGATAACCTCTACAAAAAGAAACAAAAATAACTTTTGGCCAGATTCTGTTTCAACTGATTCTGTTTTAACTGAGAATGTTAAAAAAGTGCATTTGAAAAAATCTGCATTTGTAACTGAAGTGAGCCTAAAGGAAAATTAGGCAGGGGCAAAGTTCAGCGATCCACCTTCTGGTGTTCTTTCAAAGCCGCCTAGTCACTGCGTGGGAGCACTGTTAAAAATTCCAACCAAAATAGGTAGTTGATGGCAGCATTTATTTATTTTTTTAGAAATGGGGTACAAGCCAGAGTCGCGGAGGGTGAGACGATTCACCAGAGAGAGTGGGGAACAGAACAGGCAGATGTACAGAAACACACTGCTGAGGGGAGCAGCAGGCGAGAGGTCTGCAGCGCCATGTGGGTTGCTCCCGGCCGCAGATGGAACTCGCACCGCAAAGGCCGCGGACAGCTTCACAGGGCTGCGCTCAACCCCCTGCGCCACCAGGGAGGCCCGAGGGCCGTACATTTAAAACTAGATTTCGGTAAGCTCAAACTTAAATTTCAGTAAAATAGTAAACACTTTTTTCCAAAATCACTGGACTCTTGAGAAGACTGGTACAGAAATGCAATATGCAAAAGATGAGCTTAAAAAATTACAGCCTGGGGGCCTCCCCGGTGGCGCAGCGGTTGAGCGCTGGGTTGCGAAGCTGCCCGCGGCCTCTGCGGCGCCAGTTCGATCCCTGGCTGCTCCCCGGCCACCGGAGGAGGGTCCCACATGGCGCGCAGACCTCTCCTGCCGCCCGCTGCTCCCCTCAGCAGTGTACTTCGTCACTCTGCCTGATCTGCTCCCTGCTCTGGCTCTGGTGAATTCTCCACCCTCCTGTGCCTCTGGCCTGTACCCCAGTTCTTCTATAAATAAATAAATCTTAAATATATATATATATATATTTATTTTAAAAAGATGTGATTTGCCATTGCTGCCGATCATAGCACAGTTCAAAGAGAAGCTTTCTGGAAGTAAAAGCAAAATGTTAAAACTAATACCTTTGAGAGCGATTTAAATTAATGGCTATCTCCAGTTGATTCCTTTTTACTGCTCAGTACTATTCCATACTGTGGACGTGCCCCTGTATGAACCATTCAATTGTGAAGGCCATATGGGTTGCTTTCAGTGGTTAGTCCAAATAATACTGTTGGCGAATATAATATTCAAATACAAGTTTTTGTGCAAATGTTTTCATTTTTTCTAAGATATGGCTGTCATTACTGAGTTTATTGTGTTAAGTTTAAAAAATACTATTAAGTTTTCAAGATTGTCCACAGAAATTAAAGAACTAAACAGGAATGTATGAGAATTTCAGTTTCTGCACTTCTGAATTTTGTATGGTCAATTATAAATTTTAGCAATTAAAAAGTGTATAATGCTATCTTATGGTGCAATTTGCATTTCTGAATTAGTAACTTTCAACATATTTACACATCCTCAGTGACATTTCTGTAGCCTCATCAGCCAAATATTCATACATGCCTCTTGTCCAATTTTTAATTATATAGTTTGCAATTTTTGTTGAGTTTGACAGTTCTCACATATTCTAGGAATCAGTCCAATGGCATGTGATTTGTGAATGTTTTGAGAACACAGGGTGAATTTCCATTTTCTCCATAAGGAGTTAGGCAGAGCAAAACAATAAAGCTTAATGACAATTTATTAGTTCATTTTCTTTTATTAGTTCTGCTTTACTTGTCATAACACTTTGCTAAAGCCTACATGCAACACATTTTCACCTATATTTGCCACTAAATTTTTTTTTTTTTTGGACCAAACATTTTATAGTTTCGCATTTTGTATTTGCCTGTGATTCTTTCGGAAATTAACTTAAGGCAGGTAATGTTCCCCTTAGGATGAGGTTTATTTTGAAATGTAGGCATATTTAATAGACACAGAACCTATTGTTAAAGATGCACTTCCAATCCATTATAGCAACTTATTAAAGTGAGATTGAATGAATCTCTGTGGGTCATTTTCTGAGTTTGATTAATTACTCTCTTGTTCCATCAAAACCATGCAGACTTAATAATGGTATCAGGTTAATACCTTAAAATCGAGTGAGCGGAATACTCACTATATAAATATTTTAATATTTTTAAGCCATTCTATTTAAATTGTATTTCAACTTGCATCCAGAAATGAGTTTTTTAACTATTATTTTTTTTAATTTTATATATTTTTTTACATCATTTTTCATTTTTGCACAATGTATGTATTTTCATCTTGGCTTATGGTCTCCATACAATTTCCACTCCCCCCCCCCCACGCCTTGTTTTGATCCTACTCCCTCCTCCCCCCATGTAGTGTGTACTCTGGTTTATAGTTGCTTGTTGATTTTGATTTTTACCTTATTATAATTAGTCTTTTTCCTGGTCCCTTATTTTGATGAATAAAACTGATACAATTATACATGTGTATATAAAATTTCAATTCCTATGGATAAGTATCAAGAAACACAACTATTGGATCATATTATTTTTCTGAAGAGAACCGCACAGAGGTACAATTGACATGCAATAATAAAATGTACCATTTTGGGTGCACAGTTCCATGAGTTTGGACAGATGCATAATGATGTAATAGCTACCACCACAATCAAGATATAGAAGAGTTTCATCATCCCAAATTTGTCTCCATTGACCCTTTGTAGCCAATCCTTTGTCTGACTCTTTGTACTTGGTAAAGACATATGTTTTCTATTTCATGAGTTTGCAAGATAACCAGTCCTGAAGTGAGGATATTGTCCTCCCACCATAACCCCTTATAATCCCTCTCCCTCCGTGACCTGAGAAACTTCATGAATGTCCGCTAGTGTTTGCATTTTACATCATCAAATTTTCTGCTTCACAAATATCTGTCATTCTGACTTGTGTTACTACATAATTCACTTTAACTCCTTCCATTTTTACTGTAATAGGCAACACTTCATCTTTCCTTATGGCAGACCAGTATTCCAAAACGTGGCTATGCCATCTTCTTGATCCAAATCACTCAGTGGACACTTAGGTTGTTTCCATGTCTTAGCTAACATAAATAATGCAATAAACATAGTAGAGCATAGTTATTTAGATTGGTTTCACTTACGAATAGATGGCCAATAGTAGAACTCCAGTGTCATATGGTATTAATATTTTGTTTCATAGTATAAATCCAGATTTGTGTCCCAAATGGTGAAACCACTTTACATTCCCACCAACATTGTAATAGGATTCCTTTTCCTGCATCATCTCCAGCAGATATACTTAGCAGTCTTTTCACTGTATACTATTCTCATTGGTATGAATAACTATCTCATTATGGTTTTCACATAAATCTATCTTTACAGGACTAATGATAAATAATTTTACATGTATCTATTAGACTTCTGGATATCCTCCTTGGTGAGTTATCTATTCAAATCTGCTAATACTTTATTAAAAGGGTTGTTTTCTACTGTTAAATATTGTATTTTTAAAAATACCTTGAATATTAACCTCTCAATTATGTAATACAAACTAATATATGCTTTCTCCCTTTCAGAAAGATCTTTTAAACCTAATATTTACTTTCACTGTGTAAAAGCTATTTAATCTGAACTAATTCCAATTGCTTGATTTCGCTTTATTTAACTCACCATGTCAATTTTCCAAAGAAATTTTTATCACTGACATCATGCACTATATAGCTAGTATTTTCTTTACATTTTATTGTTGCAAGCCTCAAATTTAAATTTTTTTAAGATTTATTTATTTTTGCATACAAGTGCTGAGGTGTAGGCCAGAGGTGCAGGAGGTGAGAGGATCCACAAGAGACAAAACAGGGAGCAGAACAGGCAGATCTACTAAAATACACTGCTGAGGGGAGCAGCCAGTGAGACAGGAGAGGTCTGCTTGCACTGTGTAGGTCAACTCCCTGGCCAGGGATTGAACTCATGCCACAGTGGCTGGCAATAGTTTGATAGTGCTGAGTCTTTAACCCCTCTGTACCAAGGAGGCCCCCAGGGCTTTTGATTCTTTTCTATTGACCCATGAGTATACTTTTAGGCCAACGTATTATTTTTACACTTGTTTTACAATATAGTACAAAGTCAGGAAAAGTGATGCCTTCATTTCTCTTGTCCAAGAATTGCATTAGTCATAGTAGGACTTTCATGATTTCATTCTTCTTTGTTCAATGTCAAAGAATAATGTTGGTGTTTTGTTGGGAATTTGTATGTATCACTTTGGGTAGCACAGTCATTTTGATTACATTGATTTCACCCAGTCCATGGGCATAGGATGTCTTTCCATCACTTCAGTAACTACTTTTGTAACATCTTGCAGCTATCTTGAAATAGGCCCTTAACCTACTTGGTTAATTCCAAGGTATTTAACTATTATTTGATTGTGAATAGAAGTACTTTAACTTCTTACTCACATCTGTTGTTTGTGAATTAAAATGCTAGATTTTTCTGTCTTGATATTGAAACATGCCATGTTGTTGAATTCATCTACGGTTTCAAATAACATGATAGTTTTAAGGGTTTTCTGTAAATGATAGTGTGAATAGTAATAGATTTACTTGTTTTCAACTTTGGATTCAAACTATCTCCTATATAAAAAATTCAATAGTAGTTGTGAAAAGGGGCATCCTCATTGTTATGGAGATTTAAATGAGTTTCACTCTCAAATTTTAAATGGGCTGTTGGCTTGTGAAATATAGCTTTTATTATATTAGGTTAGATTCCTTCCATTTCAATATTGTTTTGACTTTGTATCATAAGTGGATGCTGAATCTCATCAAATTGTTTCCATGCACAATTGTTGACATAATGTATTAAACTGCTTGAAATGTGTATATAAAAAAATCCTTGCATTCCAGCAATAAATCCTAGATCATGGTGTATAATCTGTATGATGGATTGTTGAATTTGACTTGTGTATATTTTGTTACAAGTACTTGTAACAGTATTCATTAGGGGCACTGGTCTGTAATTTTTCATTTTGTGTGTCTTTGAGATTTAGTACTAAATATTATCATAAAATGTATTTGGGAAAGTTACTTGTTCTTATATATTTAGAAACAACTTGAGAAAGATAGGAACAAGTTCTTTAAAGCATTGATGTAATTCACTAGAGAGCCCTTTGGCCATGGACATTTCTTTTGGGGTAAATTATACTGTTCAATTTCCGTGCCTGTGATGGGTTGAAACAATGCTTGTGTTAATTCCTGGATTAGGCTTAGAATACTATACTCATCAAGAAATAATACCAAATTTATTGGCATGTATTTGTTCATAGTAGTCTTTTATGATTCTCTGTATTTTGATGCCATAAGTGGTAATTTCTCCTTTTTCATTTCTGATTGGGTTTATTAAAGAGATCTTTCTTTTGCACTCTGGCTAGAGATATATTGGTTTACTTTCCTGAAAATCACCTGTTACTTTCATTGCTCTTTTGAAGTCCTTTTGATCTCCATTTCACTAATTCGCCTTTTTTAAAGATTTTTTTTTTTTTTAATAGAGGCATGTTTTTCTTTATTTGTTTGCTTGTTTGTTTTGTTTATACATGCACTGGGTACAGTCAGAAGCACGGGAGGGTGAGAGAATTCACCAGAGCCAGAGCGAGAGGCAGAGCAGGCAGAAGGACCAAAGTACACTGCTGAGGGGAGCAGCGGGCGGCAGGAGAGGTCTGCGCGCCATGTGGGACCCTCCTCCGGTGGCCACGGAGCAGCCGGGGATTGAACCGGCACCGCAGAGGCCGCGGGCAGCTTCGCAACCCAGCGCTCTACCGCTGCGCCATCGGGGAGGCCCACTAATTCGCCTTTTTAAAATTTCCTCCCATATATTAGCTTTGGATCATGTTTGTTCCTCCTTGTCAAACTGCTTTAGGTGTAGTATTAAATTACTTCTTTGGGATTTGTCATGTTAATGTAGGCCTGCATTACAATTATCTTCCTTTGTAAGAATTCTTTTCCTGCATGCCATGAATTCTGAATGCTTGTAACCTCATTTTCATTGGTCTCAAACTGTATTTTGAATTCTACTTTAATTTCCTCTTTGATTCAATAGCTATTGTGAAGGATATTGCTTTATTTCTTTGTATTTTTAATATTTCCAGGTTCTATTACATGTGATTTGTAGTTTTATGGGATTGCTGCCAGAAAGAGAACATGGAATGATTTAAATCTTTAGTTTTCAACATTGACTTCTGTCCCAACATACAGTCTCTCCGTAAGTATGTTCCAAGTGGACTTGTAAAATAAAAATGTGTATTTTAACAGTTTTAGAGTAGTATTCTGTAAATATTAAGTCTGTGGTCTATCTCATTTAAAGGAGCTATTTCCCTATTTATTTTCTATCCCTGATATATCTATTCTTTTAAGTAGAGTATCAGAAATCCCTGGTATTATTGCATTGCTATTTTTTTCTTTAGTTGTATTGTATATGTCCTTAATAATAATGGATTTTCTCTATCTCTTACTGGGCTTTAAACTGGTTATCTGTATAATCTGATATATACATGGCTGTCCCTTATTTCGATAACCATTTGCATATAGGATTGACTTCCTGCCGTTAAACCTGAAGTCTCTTGCTTCTCTTTGTTAGTATGACAGATTTTGTGAGAATAGCATTAAGGTTGGACATTGTTAAATAGCACATTCAGTAACTCTATGCATTTTTGCTGGTGAATTCAGGCCACTTAAGGTGATTATTCAGACATAATTGCCCACTGCCATTTTTGTATTTTGTTTGTATTTTAATGTTTTATTTGGTTTATATTTGTTTAGGTTCCATTCCCATTGTCTTGAATGTTCCACTTATTTTTATTTGAAGTTTCTTTTGAGGTTAGTGTGTGAAGGCTTCTTATGCAGACTGTTAGAATTCTAATCCAAAATTGACTCTGATTGGCCATATTGTTCCTCTCCATATCCATCCTGTTTAACTTTGGTGACAGTTACATCACTATTTGTTGTTCTGTTACAGTACAATAATCCTTTAGCATTCTTTTATTTGTGGTTAGGTATTGATGAAATTCTTTTACTTTTCAGAGGATCTACTTACCATTTCTTATTTCTTAAATGTTGATCTTACAAGTGAAAAGATTCTAGACTGGAAATCTTTTCTGTTGAGTATATTAAAAAATCACCTGTGGGCCTCCCCGGTGGCGCAGCGGTTGAGCGCTGGGTTGCGAAGCTGCCCGCAGCCTCTAACGGCGCTGGTTTGATCCCTGGCTGCTCCCTGGCCACCGGAGGAGGGTCCCACGTGGCGCGCAGACCTCTCCTGCCGCCCGCTGCTCCCCTCAGCAGTGTACTTCGGTCCTTCTGCCTGCTCTGCTCCCCGCTCTGGCTCTGGTGAATTCTCTCACCCTCCCGCGCTTCTGACTGTACCCAGTGCTTGTATAAACAAACAAACAAATAAATTAAAAAAAAACCAACATGCCTCCCAAAAATAAATAAATAAACTTTAAAAAAAAAAAAAATCACCTGCCATTCCCTTTTTTTTTTTTTTTAATAGAGGCATGTTATTTGTTTGTTTGTTTGTTTGTTTGTTTTGTTTATACAAGCACTGGGTACAGTCAGAAGCGCGGGAGGGTGAGAGAATTCACCAGAGCCAGAGCGGGGAGCAGAGCAGGCAGAAGGACCGAAGTACACTGCTGAGGGGAGCAGCGGGCTGCAGGAGAGGTCTGCGCGCCATGTGGGACCCTCCTCCAGTGGCCTGGGAGCAGCCGGGGATCGAAACGGCGCCGTAGAGGCCGCGGGCAGCTTCGCAACCCAGCGCTCAAGCGCTGCGCCACCGGGGAGGCCCTGCTATTCCCTTCTTGATTGTAGTGTTTCCAGTGAAACACTGGACAATCTAGTAATTGTTCATTTATAGGTTATCCTTTTTTATGTTTTTAAATTCAGCACTTGTCATTTGTTTTCAGTTTTATTATAAAATATCTTGGTGTATGTCTTGTCTGGTGTTATTTTTGAACTCTTTGCCTCTTGGATCAGGATATCCGATTTCCCAGGTTGAGATAGTGCTCAACATTTATTTAAATAAACTTTCTATGCCTGTGACTTCCTCCTCTTCTGGCATCTCTACAATATAGGTGTTTTGTCACTTTGTATTATCTTAACACAAAGAATGTTAACACTTTAAGAATGTTTTAATTTTTATTTTGTTGTTGATGTATTTGTGTTCTGACATTTGCTTTCAAGCCCACAAAATCTATTGCTTGTGTTTATCTGCTGTTCAGACCCTGCAATGCATTTTTAGATTCATATTGTTTTAGATGCATATTGTTATATCCACTAGTTCTAATTTTAAGTCTCTCATTTTCTACTTATTCTGTTCCTTTCTTATTCCATTCATTGTTTTGGTTAAAAAAAAGACTTATAACTACTTTCTTGAACTCCTCTGCAGGTATCTTCTGCAGTTTCATTGGATTGAGACTTATCTCCAGGTATCGTTGCTCCAGCATTACTGATATGTTCTGTCATTTCATTATTAGTTCTTATATTTTGCAGTAAACTTTCAGATCACTGCTGTTGTACCTGCTCAGGTAGCCAAAGAACTGTTAGCAACAAGGGGGTAATAGGTAGAGAGGGAGTGCGGCAGTAGGGCAACAGAAGGTCGCTTACAGTATCAGGAATTCAAATTCATACCATGCTCTCAAACCACAGTTGTGTGGTGCAGAACAGTGGTCTCCTCCTGTTGCTAAATCCTGAGCATGTGTATCTCACATAAATTCATGCTAGGCTCAGCCTTTAGTTTATGTGTGAGCACTAGATGGATCGTTGGAAATATATCACAAGGACAAAAACTGGGCATTCTTCTTAGCTTTTACAATGCAAAGTATTATCCTAGCGTGCTTGTTCCTGTTGTTAAGATCTAGGTGCTTAAACTGTGGTTACTAAAAGCATTTTGTCAGTTTTGGCCCTGCATCGGGAGGGAGGCAGTTTTTATTTTATTTATTTATTTATTTACTTATTTATTTATTTATTTATTTATTTATTTTACTTTACCAAGTCATGGTAAATCTTTTTTTTTTTTTTTTTTTTTTTTTTTTTTAATAGAGGCATGCTTTATTTATTTGTTTGCTGGTTTCTTTGTTTGTTTTGTTTATACATGCACTGGGTACAGTCAGAAGCGCGGGAGGGCGAGAGAATTCACCAGAGCCAGAGCGGGGAGCAGAGCAGGCAGAAGGACCGAGGTACACTGCTGAGGGGAGCAGCGGGCGGCAGGAGAGGTCTGCGCGCCATGTGGGACCCTCCTCCGGTGGCCGGGGAGCAGCCGGGGATCGAACCGGCGCCGCAGAGGCCGCGCGCAGCTTCGCAACCCAGCGCTCAACCGCTGCGCCACCGGGGAGGCCCTAAATCTTTTTTTTTTAAGATTTATTTGTTTATACAAGCACTGGGTACAGTCAGAAGCACGGGAGGGTGAGAGAATTCACCAGAGCCAGAGCGGGGAGCAGAGCAGGCAGAAGGACCGAAGTACACTGCTGAGGGGAGCAGCGGGCGGCAGGAGAGGTCTGCGCGCCATGTGGGATCCTCACCCAGTGGCCGGGGATCGAACCGGTGCTGCAGAGGCTGCGGGCACCTTCGCAACCCAGCGCTCAACCGCCACACCACCGGGGAGGCCCGGGAGGCAGTTTTTAAATATCACAGACTGAAGATGTGAGTAATAACCTCTTCAAGAAGACATAGGTAGTCAAACCTGGTACTTCAAGACAGTTTGACCTATAGCTGTTGTATATTTCGAGCCTAAGGTCAAGCCAATTATCACTCTACAACACTGCTCATTTGGTTCCCCAAGAACACACCCTCTTCCTTGAACACCAACTCTGTTCTTCTCATGCACAGCAACAGGTCCCCAAAGACCCCAATGTAGGCACATGGCTCTGTATGGCATCCACATCTACCACTTGTGGGTTATATTGTCTCAGTATCACTGCAAGCAGTTCAATGAAAGGTATGTTTACTGCTTCCACGGAACCTCATGTTACATATTATAGTTCATTTTCCTGGGATTATTTGTTCTACTGTAATTTGTACATATATGAAGTAGGTGAGTCCAGCATCTTCACACTGTAGCTATTCTGCTGGATTATTGGCTTATATCAGATAATAGTATGTCGAGTTTTAAATCTATTAAAATATACCTCAGATTGGTTATACTGTTCATGTTCCACCAGCAATGGGTAAGAATTAGTTCTTCCAGATTCTCAAAAGAATTTAATTTTTTAAGTGTTGTGGATTTTTATTCTGATGTATACAGTAGTATCTCCTTTTAATTTGCAATTCCTTCATGAAACATTTGGAGCATCTTTCATATTCATATTTCCAACCTCTACATATAGTCTGGTGACATGTAAATTATCTGGCTTACTTTTAAACCAGATATTGAGTTTTAGAGATTTTAGGAATTTTGGATATTTCAAATGTTTATTTTGCAAACATTTCCTTCCAGTCTGCACCTTGTCTTCCCACTGCCCTCGCATTCCTTTGACGATAATTTCTGAACTGTAATGGGATAAGCTTTTTAATGATCTGTCATGGATAATGTCTTTCGTTTTATATTATAAAAGCAATTGCAAAAAAAAAAAAAAAAGAAAAAGAAAGAAGAAAAAGCAATTGCCAAAACAAGATTACATAGGTTCTCTCCTATATTACGACTTAGGAAATCTCAGTTTCAGATTTAGGTATCCAGTATCTATTTTGTGTTCATTTTCATGAGGGTATATTCTGCGTTCATTTCGTACATGTGTGATTCCAATTATATTAACACTTAGTGAAGACACAGTCTTACTTACCTTGTATTGCATATGCTCTTTCATGATAAAACAGTTGATTAATCCATAGTAACTTTTATATTGTCTCATTGTTCAGGATTTTCACATCTGTATGTTAAAGTGACATTAGTCTGTAGCTGTTCTTTTTTTTTTTTTTTTTTTTAATAGAGGCATGTTTTACTTATTTATTTGTTTGTTTGTTTTGTTTATACATGCACTGGGTACAGTCAGAAGCACGAGAGGGTGAGTGAATTCACCAGAGCCAGAGCGGGGAGCAGAGCAGGCAGAAGAACCGAAGTACACTGCTGAGGGGAGCAGCGGGCGGCAGGAGAGGTCTGCGTGCCATGCGGGACCCTCCTCCCGTGGCCGGGGAGCAGCCGGGGATCGAACCGGCGCTGCAGAGGCCGCGGGCAGCTTCACAACCCAGCGCTCAACCGCTGCGCCACCGGGGAGGCCCTGTAGCTGTTCTTTTTTCCTGTCCTTGTAAAAATGGTAATACTGGTTTTATAGAATGAGTTGGATAACATTTCCTTTTTATTTCCTAGTGATCACATAAATCTTGCAAAAAGATTCTTTACATATTTGGTTTAACTTTCCATTAAATATGTGTTCGAAGATTTCTTTTTCAGATTTTAAGTTATGAATGCAATTTACTGCATTGGTGTTGGGATACTCATTTTAGCTTCCGTGTTTAGTGATTTATGGTAATTTGTGGTTTTTGGGAAACTGACTCATTTTAATAAGTGTATAAATTCAGCATGTCAAATTAGTTTCCCATCATAGTCCCTTTAAAGTCTTCATGGTTTATCATTTTATCTTGCTTCATTAGTATTATTGATCTTTGGCTTCATTTTTTGTCCATATTGATAGAGGTATGCAAGTACACTTACCTTTTTTTTTTAAAGATTTATTTATGCATACAAGAACTGGGGTATAGGCCAGAGGTGCTCTTTTGTCTCCAATTGTTTGGAAATTTCCCCATTAACTTTCAGTTATCTGTTTTTACTTTGATACCATTCTGGTCACTTATGATCAAAACTCCAAAAGACATGTTGACATTAGCTGTGTAGATTGAAGTATATATTCTACATGGCTTATAAGTAATTAAAAAGAGCATCTACTGTATTGTTCTTGGGTGGACACTTGCATATATACCAACTAAGTATGGGTAATTCGTAGTGTTGTTTTTATGATTTGGGTTTTTTTTAGTTTGAAGTTTTGATGAGGTTTGTATCCTACTTTTTTTCATTTAATTCCATCAACTACTGAGAGTATTGTTACTTTTTTTTTTTTTTAAGATTTCTTTATTTATGCATACAAGAGCTGGGGTGCAGGCCAGAGATGCTGTGGGTGAGAGGATTCACCAGAGACAGAGGGGAGAGCAGAACAGGCAGATGTATTGAAATACACTGCTGAGGAGGCAGCAGGCGAGGCAGGAGAGGTCTGCTGCGCCATGTGGGTCACCTCCCTGGCCGGGGATCAAACTTGTGCTGCAGTGGCTGCGGATAGCTTCATAGTGCTGTGTCTTAACCCCTTGCACCACCAGGGAGGCCCCGAGAGTATTGTTACTTAGCAAATCTATTTGATTTCATGATTTCTATTGCATTATGTATTTTGAAGGTTTGCTGATAGATCAATAAAATTTATGTTGGTTATATATTCTTAGTTGATTATTGTATTATGCTTTGTATCTGCTCTGGGTAACTTTCTTTGCTGTGAAATCCACTTTGTGGGAATCATTGGTTTCTGTTAATGTCCACATGGTTATTTTCATTTTTCTACTTCCATACTACATGCATCATCATATTTGAAGTAACCTGCTGATATACAGCATATGATCATGTTATCTCTGCCATTATTTATGTTGGTATATATAGAACATTTGTATACATTTTTGTATGATTAAAATACTATACATAGACCATTTATATACATTTTATATTTTGTAAGATTAAATCTGTAATTTAAATTCTTTTAGTTTTATGTATTACTCATTCGTTTCTCTATCCTAAGGTTTGATACTTTTATTTCAATGTATTCCAACATAACCATTTCTTTTTTTGTGTGTGTTTGCTTTTGAGCATATCACATTAACGATATTTAAGACCTCTGGCAACATAGTATAGAGGCATAACATATCACAATTTAATAGTGTTTATGAATTAAAGAGCTGTGTAGAGACCTTCTCCATCTTCTGAGTCTTAAATATTTTTACTAAACAGGATGATTGGTTGAAAATAACATCATGGAGACCAGCAGTTATCCATGGGGAGAGAAGAACTATCCATTACTGCTGGATGTGGATATAAATCCAAGATGCATACAAAGTCTCTGCTTATGCCATGATGTAGATTAGTGATGTCACTGTGCCATAAAGACTTGGCTGTTAAAAACTTCCTCTGATTCCATCCTAATATTAGTTTTGAGGGAAGGGTAGAAATATATGATCTCCACTCCACATTTGCTGATGGGATAGTGAATAAAGTTTGGATTTTATCAAGCTATTTGGTGTGATGAGGGCAATATTGTCTGAAAGTTGTCTTATTTGATGGGTTGCATTGGGTAGAGAACCCTTTTCCTATAGTTTTCCTTGGTTTTGTTTTTAAAGCTGGCCTATAGGACTTTCTCTATATTTCTAGCACATAGCCTGAGATATATTAAAGAACACACACACATGCACACAAAGACACAGACAACTCAATGATTTTGTTTAACATAGTCTTTTGGTGATTTCCATTCAACACTGTTTCTCAATTTATATTTTCTTTATATATAATGTCCAGGGTTTGTTTATTTGTTTTTGAATACTTTTTTATTTTTTTAAAGATTTTATTTATTTATGCATACAAGAGCTGGGGTGCAGGCCAGAGGTGCAGGGTAGGGGGTGTGAGAGGATTCTCCACAGAGTGGGGAGCAGAACAAGATTGACTGAAATACACTGCTGAGGAGAGCAGTGGGTTAGACAGGAGAGGTCTGCTGCGTCATGTGGGTCAGCTCCCAGGCCACCCAGGGATGGCCGTCTGGGAATCCAACTGGTGCTGCAGTGGCTGCTGATAGCTTCATAGTGCTGAGACTTAACCCCTTGCGCCACCAGGGAGGCCCTATTTTTCATTTTTTTGAGATTTTTTTTTTCATAGAAGAACTGGGGTGTAGACCAGAGGTACAGGGGTGAGAGGATTCACCAGACACACAATGAGGAGCAGCGGGTGAGACAGCAGAGGTCTGCTGTGCCGTATGTGGGTTAGCTTCTTGACCAGGGGATTGAACTCAGGCTACAGCAGTGACAGCACTGAGACTTTACCCCCTAGGCCACCAGGAAGGTCCAAATGTCCAGGGTTTAAATCAAAAATCAAATTGCACCTACTTCAGTAATAATAATGCAAAAGAATCAGATCATGTAAAACATACATTTGGTGACATATCAATTCTCTTATTTGTTTCTCCTTTATTTCTTACTTTTTTGTTTTATTTTAGAACATTTGAATGTTACAGAATTCCATTTTAATTTAAATATATCAAAATTTTGAGTTCCCACAAGGATTACAATATTCATGCATCGAAATTTTTTGCCTAACAAAAAGCTTATTACTTCAAATAAAACATGAGTTTTAGAAACATTTGGTCACATTAACGGTCACATTTTAGAAACATGATTTAGTCACAAATCATGAAATATATGTAATTTTCTCATACATGCAGGATAAGAAGCTTAACAGTTTTATGAATTCTGGCAAGAAATGAGAATTATGCATCAGTGACAAAAGATTTTTACTAATCAAGACACAGTAGGCAGCAAGAGCATCTCCTTGATGATTTCATGAGGAATTCACATTAATCATTAAGTTCCCACCTCATTCCAAGAGGGCAATGAAGTGTGCTCTAGGTAGATTCTGCACACTGTATTATATTGGCATTGCAGCTGAGGAATCCCTACTTTAAATATGAATATCTGGTTTTCTCAGTATATATGAACAATCATGTTTACAATAGGCCCAAGGCATTAATCCATGTATTAGAACATTCACTAGTGACTGCAGAGGCTCTGCCTTTGCCTGTAAAATGTAACTTCGGTAATTTTATTATCCAAAACAAAGCTGGCCAATGACATGAGGCTGACATGGCATCCTTCCAGGAATTAGAGGGAGGAATCTTTCTGAATTATAAACTACACTGGATTAAGTTTTCTTAAAGCTTTACAAATGTTTATGTATTATGCATGATTTGTAAATATAGTTCTCATTCAGTAGGTTATCTTCTTTTTTTAATTTTATTTAGTGATTTTTGTGTAGACTGGGGTGCAGGCCAGAGGTGCATGGGGTAAGAGGATTCACCAGAGACAGAGTGGGGAGCAGAACAGGCAGATCCACTGAAACACTGCTGAGGGGAGCCGCCGGTGAGACAGGAGAGGTCTGCCCTGCCATGTGGGTTAGCTCCCTGGTGGGGCATCAAACTCATGCTTCAGTGGATGCAAATACCATCATTGTGCTGAGAGTTAACCCCTTGCACCTCCAGGGAGGCCCTATTATCAATATATAATGTCAGTTTAGCTGATTCTACTGTCTATTTCATTGACCCAATCTACATTATTTTCTTAGCATTAGGTTCAATATTCTCTTATATTTCAAATTTTATAGGTATAAAATTAGGTCATTGATTTGGAATATTTTGTTGTTACTAATATAAATTTTCATGACAATATGTCCTCTGATATTTCTTGCACTGTATTCCAAAAAAATAGGCTTTTTATTTAATTTCCACTCACCACCAGTTTCTAAGATCAAGACATTAACTCAAATTTCCACATAAATATTAATTTTTCAATTTTTATCCTGTAATTGATTTGAGCTTGATTTTACAGAAGATACTGTGTATGATTCAAAGTTTTAATAACTATTTTGACATTTGCTTTAAAGCCTGGAGAAGATTGCACAGACATACTGAAAGTCATGAATTTTGCTGTTATGGCTTGTTCCTCAACATCTGTATTTGTTCATCCATAGTCAACATTTTTGTTAAAATTAATTATTAAGATAATACTGATTTACAGTTCATCTAAGTTTGAGTGTGATCATTAAATCTTAACTTTTATATATGTCATGATCACCGCCAAAATTCTATTGTCCATCCATCAACATACAACTGAAACCATATAACCATTTCATGAAAAAACCTTACCCACACCTTTCCCCTCTGGTAAACTTAAAACTGTTCTCTGATTCTTAGAGATTTATCTTATTTTTTAAGTTGGCTTTGATTATTTTTTTCCACTTATGTGTGGTATCAAATGTTATTTATCCTTCTGAGTCTGCCTTATTTTACTAAGCATGATGCACTAAAGGTCCTTAAGATGCTACTGGAAAAGGCAAAATCCCATTCTTTCTCATAGCTAAATTTCTCATAGCTATTTTGTGAATATAAATACCATAATGTTTTTCTATGTGTACTGAGGATTTTTTCAAATGTGGTATATTACAAATAATGCTGCAATAAGCACAGTGGGGCATATACCTCCTAAAAATAAGTGCTTTTGTATTCTCTGGATAAATAATAGCTGAACCATTTGGTAATTCTATAGTTCATTTCTTAAGAAAACTCAATCATGTTTTCAATTACATTAACACATTGATTTTTTTTGCACCACCATCTACTTTGACCCTCTCTCCCAGCCCCTTCCTTTTAACCTCAGGAGCCTCACTTTGCTTATTAGTGTCTGATAAATTTTATCAGTATTTTGCTTGAATTATCCAATATGTATTTACCTTGTAACTCTAACTTGTTTTACTACAGAGTTCCTTTAAACACCTTCCATTCTCTTGTAAATGTAAACATTACTTGGTGCCTAATGGCTGAATATGTGTGGATGTAGTTCATCCTGACACAATTAACTATGGGCCCTGGCTATTGTAATAATACTGTGGTAAACATTGTAGAGCATATAATTTTTTGAGTTGATGTTTTTCTTTGGAGAGATACCTAAGAGTGGGATTACTGGGTCATACAGTATTTCCATTTTTTAGTTTTTGAAGGTAAATCTTGATTTCTTTCTGAAAGGTCTATACCAGCTTAAGGTTCCACCAATGGTGTGACAGGGTTCCTCTTTCTCTACATTATCGCCAGGACTTGTTGTTGGGGTTTGTTTTAATGTGTGCCATTCTCTTGAGTGTGAGATATGACACTGTAGTTTTGACCTGCAGCTCCCTTGTGAAAAGCAACGAGGAACATTCTTCCTTTTGTCTACTGGCCTTCTGTATATCCTCTTTGGTGAACTGTCTCTTCAAATTTACTACCCATTCATTAATTGGGTTGTTACATTATTAAAATTGTATACATTTTTTATTTTATTTGAATACTAACCCTTAGGTGGTTGTATAATGTGTAAATATTTTCTGGCAATCAATGGGATGCCTTTTCAATATACACATATTTTCTTTCACTATGTAAAAGCTTCTGAAATTGAGGAAGTTCAAACTATTTACTTTTTATTTTCCTTTCCATAGGAATCAAATCTTCAAAGACATCACTTGTGGAACACGTCAACAATGTTTCCTTTATATACTTTGTTTCAGGTCTTATATCTAAGTCTTTAAACCATTTGATTCCTTTTTGTGCAAGGAGTTAGAGCAATCCAACTTTATTCTTGTACATGTGGTCATCCAGTTTTCCTTGCACCACTTGTTAAAGAGAGGCTTCTTTGACCCATTACATGGTTCTGGCTTCTCTGTCATAAATTAAGTATTGCTATATATGTGGATTGATTTCTTTTCTTTTTTTTTTTAAGATTTTATTTATTTATACAAGAACTGGGGTACAGTCAGAGGCACAGGAGGGTGAGAGAATTCACCAGAGGCAGAGCGGGGAGAAGAACAGGCACACAGACCAAAAACACTGCTGAGGGGAGCAGCGGTCGAGGCAGGAGAGGTCTACTGCGCCATGTGGGTCACCTCCCTGGACGGGGATCAAACTCATGCTCTAGTGGCTGCCGAATACTTCATACTGCTGCATCTTAACCCCTTGTGCCACTGGGGAGGCTCAATACTAAATTTGTAAAGAGATTTTCTGCCCCCTTTCTCTCTATTAATTCTGGTATTGCCATAATTCAGTTGCATTTTTGATGTTATCCCATATTTCCCCTTGAGACAATTTTGGTTTTCAAATTTGGGTTTCCATTTGCTGCTCTGTTTATGTGAATGCTGTATTTTTATTATCTAGCTTGTCTGTCTGTATCATAGTTTCATGAAGTCTGAACTAAATCCCCTCTAATGTATTTTTTAGTTAACCTATTGTATTCTGTAGTTCTCTGGCTTCCATTTGGAATGTATCCATTCTAATAATCTCCACCTTTTCATTAAAGTTTAGTACACTAACATTTTATGGATTATTGATATGATTGCTTAGATCTTCTGTTTAATTGTTGTCTATTTGCCCACTCAGATACTTAATGTTTGATTTCCTCCTCACTAACAATGTAAGCAGGGACTCTGTTCAAATTACAATTTCAGTACCTGCACGGTATTAAGACTCATATTGAGGTAGCACTCAGTAAAAATATAGAAGAAATAAATGAATAAAACTACATAATTCTAAAATGTAAATAAAAACTTATCAAAAGGCAAAATCACTCAACATACACACACAGAAAATAATATACATATTAACATGAAAAAATAGAATAATTTATATTCAGTTTTGGAGGATACTTAAATATTATGATCATCTTATAGGCCCAGAAACTTAGAGTATTTTATATATTATAAAACAAAACAGAAAAGTACTTATTCTGTGAAAACAGCAAAGAACCTTAATTTATTTGCTATTTTCCCCACTCAATTTTTGTGACTGACACCATCATTTCTCAAAATGATAACAAATCTTAACAATTCCAAATGAGCTTGTTCTATTTTTAATTCACACCTTTTCTAAAATGAAAGCTATTTTGCTAATAAGATTTTCCTGTTTATTCCTTTTTTAAGAAAGAATTTTTTAAAACATAAGAAAGCTAACTTTTTGAAATCAAATCATGCTGAAAAGTGCTGTTAGAAAAGCAAGAAATTATGTTTTTAGTAACAGGTTTAACATCTAATGAACATTTTTTGGAAACTTCTCTGCACATGCTTTTTAAAAATATAGACATTTAAAAATAACAAATAATAGGATTATATCATAAATTGCTTTTATGGAGAAGGAACTGACTAAAGGAGCACAAAGGAAACTTTGGAAGTAATGGAGATGTATTCTTTTTTTTTTTTTAAGCTTTTTTTTTTAATTTTTTTTTATTAAGGCATGTTTTATTTATTTATTTGTTTGTTTGTTTGTTTTTTTATACAAGCACTGGGTATAGTCAGAAGCGCGGGAGGGTGAGAGAACTCACCAGAGCCAGAGCGGGGAGCAGAGCAGGCAGAAGGACCGAAGTACACTGCTGAGGGGAGCAGCGGGCGGCAGGAGAGGTCTGCGCACCATGTGGGACCCTCCTTCGGTGGCCGGGGAGCAGCCGGGGATCGAACCGGTGCCGCAGAGGCCGCGGGCAGCTTTGCAACCCAGCGCTCAACCGCTGCGCCACCGGGGAGGCCCTGGAGATGTATTCTAAGGTAGGCTTATATTAGCTTTCATTTTTAATTGCTCTATTTTATTTTACTTGATTTAAAGGTTAAAAAAAATGACGGTAAAGAAAGTGAAGTTAGGTGCTAGCACATAAGAAATCTGACCTCCAAAAGGACACTATAATCAGTTTTTAATGAAAAATAAACGAGAGTGCAAAACATTAGATATTTTTGTACCACATGTTAACTTTAAAGTATTGACACTATGTAATGAATAGCCTTAAGAAACTAAAAATAAAAGCAAATTAAAAGTAAACAGGAAAGGGCCTCCCCGGTGGCGCAGCGGTTGAGCGCTGGGTTGCGAAGCTGCCCGAAGCCTCTGTAGTGCCGGTTCGATCCCCGGCTGCTCCCCGGCCACCAGAGGAGGGCCCCACATGGCGCGCAGACCTCTCCTGCCGCCCGCTGCTCCCCTCAGCAGTGTACTTCGGTCCTTCTGCCTGCTCTGCTCCCCGCTCTGGCTCTGGTGAATTCTCTCACCCTCCCGCGCTTCTGACTGTACCCAGTGCTTGTATAAATCAATCAATCTTGAACAAATAAATAAATCTTTAAAAAAAAAAAAAGTAAACAGGAAAAAGAAAATAAACATCACACCAAAATCAATAAAATTGATAATATGAAATGTAACAAAATCAATGAAACGAAAATATGGATCTTTGAGAAAGGCAGTAAAAAACTGATAAATCTCTAGTTAAGCTGAGGTAGAAACAGAGAAACCAAGACAGCATCATCACAAATGAGAAAGTTGATGTCACCAGAGATTATACAGATATAAAACATATCAGTGTATTTTGTGACCTTTATTGTCAATAAACTAAAATGAGGGCCTCCCCTGGCGGCACAGTGGTTGAGCGCTGGGCTGCGAGGCTGCCCGCGGCCTCTGCAGCACAGGTTCATTCCCCGGCCACCGGCGAGGGTCCCACAAAAAAAAATAAAAAATAAAATTAAATAAGACAAATTTCTTAAAAGATGCAAACTGTCAATGTGCACTGATATACATATATATGTACAGTAACTGCATACCTCTAGATCAACTAAAGATATTAAACTAAAGGTATAAATTTTCCAAAAGGAAAACATTAAGCCAGGATCGAGTCACTGGTAAATTCTAACAAACACATAAGGATGAAATAAAATGGATTCTACAAACATTATTCTAGAAAACAAGAGGGGTTAACTTTCCAACTCATTTTATTAAATTATATAGTCCACAATCACCCTGACTCTAAAAAGTCACAAAAACATAACAGAAAATTGCAAATTAGGATGTGGCTGGAGCTGTTATAGAGCAACCCCGATATTAAACGGGTTCCTGGCTGTGGGTCCTCACCCGCGCGCTTTAAAGGGACTTATGAATACTCTACTACAGACACATGCAAAAGGGTTAATAAAAGGTTTATTTACAAGAGAAAAGGAAATAAGGAAAATGTACAACTCAGGGAGAAAATAGGGAAATAAAGTCTTTAATGCGTCCTACCCGATCCGACGACCTGGAAACCCCAAAGTCACTCTCAGAGCTGACCGGACGCTGCTGCTGGCCAAGAGCCCAAAAATGGAGAGAGCCCCAAAGCCCACGTGTCTGCCTTTTGTATCCACCTGGCTGCTTAACCCCACCCTCAGGTCCCAGCCACCTTCCCTTTGGTGGTGATGGGATTTGGAGTTCCCAGTGTCTTTGGCTTTGACCTGGGGTGGGGGTGGAGTCCACAAAGCCTATATGGAATTTGCTTTGGGACATCCTTTTCCCCCTAACAATTCCCCCCTTTCACTTGTTGCCACCATTTCCATGGTGATGAAGATCGAATATATGGAGGTTGGGATGCAGTCTGGGACATCCTTTTCCCCCTAACAGGACTTCACAGGCCTCACACTACGTTTGACATTTTCAATTTCCAGTATGTGTTGAGTGTAATCCTGCTATTTATATGTACCTGTGCTTTCATCTGTTTTTTTGGCACCCAGCCTCCTGGATAGAAATAAAACTGGTTAGCTGGGTATATTCTGAAAGTGTGTCAGAACTGGTGACAGAAAAGTCCTGATGAAGCAGTAAGTTGTATAGTGATATCCGTTAACATCATCTTCATACATTAGCTTGACAAAATGCTAGAATGTAATTGCCGTCAGATTTTAATACTAAAAGGGGACTTAAACTATATGTAAAAAAATGGAAAATATGGTTTATCTTTTTACCTCTGAACAGTGAATGATATAAAGTTCCAACTACTGTTCTCTATTTTTGTTATTAGACCAATGTCCTATATGAATAGAGTATAACAATTCAATACTAAAAGAATTAATATGTAACAATAGACCTCAGTACTGTTGCTACAATATTACATTCTACAAAAGTCATTCTGTTGTGGTAGATACCAGTTTTTAAGTAAGGTATCTCAAAGCACATAGTAAAAGACAAAATTAAGTAAATTGCTCATGTTCCTTTCACTGTGATTTAGAAATAACTCTTTATAAAATAAGACTGTTTTGGGTGGCTATTTGTGTTAAGTTTTACATTCATATTTAATGTAGGGCTTGCATTCCTCTGGCCACACTATTTTGACATTAACCACAGTGCCTCTAACCTTAGCCAACTTTATGGTTTATTACAAGTGTTTAAACTATTTAAAACAAGTCTATACAGGTCAGAAGAAAGAAAATAAGTGAGATGTAACTAAAGAGTAGTATTGAGAACAAACTTTTAATATAAAAGTACATACTTTTATGACATGAAAGAATACACTTTTAAGAATATTAATATAAAAGAACATAGTTTTAATATAAAAGAATTTTAATAGCTGACTAGCATAGCAGCCTATGAAACCTTTCTTGACAAATATGAATTAAGCACACATTTGACCAGTTAACTATTGTTCTATTAAAAAGGCTACATTGTTAGTATGAAAAGAACAAAACAGAACAATTACAATTTAAAAAAAACTATAAATCAATTTCCCTCATAAACGTAAATGCAAAAATTCTTAACTAAATTTTAGTCAATCTGTTCTCATAATCTATAAGTAGGTAATGTAGAGCAACAAAATAGAATTTATGACAGAAATGTAGGCATGGCTCATAATTCCAAAATTAATACCAGGCCTATAGCCCCAAGAGATAAAAGCTTACATACATATAACCTGGGGTCACCCACAGGCAGAAACCACATGTAGGTCAGGGGAGTGAGAACAAATAATGCTTTAGCCCTGGAGGAAACACTAATAAATGTTAGGTATAGCATTACATCTGAAGGTGAAAAGGACATATTAACAGATACTGTGTAAAATTAAAACACACAGGGAAAGCTGAAGGAGACAGACCCTCTCTAGGGAGCAACACAAAGGCGGAATTCCAATGCTAAGCAGGGTCCAAAAGCAAAGTATCATTAGGTTTGAAGTATGTTAACTGAGGGAAACCATAGGAACGAGATTAGAAACTATCCCATCCCGACTAGTTCAACACAAAATTCTATATTAAGAACCTAGACAAAATATAAAGGTGTATTTTTCTTAAAGAATAAAAAATATTGGGCCTCCCCGGTGGCGCAGCGGTTGAGCGCTGGGTTGCGAAGCTGCCCGCGGCCTCTGCAGCGCCGGTTCGATCCCCGGCTGCTCCCCGGCCACCAGAGGAGGGTCCCACATGGTGCGCAGACCTCTCCTGCGGCCCGCTGCTCCCCTCAGCAGTGTACTTCGGTCCTTCTGCCTGCTCTGCTCCCCGCTCTGGCTCTGGTGAATTCTCTCCCCCTCCCGCGCTTCTGACTGTACCCAGTGCATGTGTAAACAGAACAAACAAATAAATAAATAAATAAACATGCCTCTTAAAAAAAAAAAAAAAAAAAAAAAGAATAAAAAATATTTACTTTAGTACCTACTGCCTTATATAACATGTCTGTCCTTCAACAAAAACTATGATATCTGCAAAAATAAAGGGCAAAATGTCTAGGGGGGTAAAAATTACATTCTTCAAAACTTGATGCAGACATAGGAGTTGTGCAACAGAGAATTTTAAGTAACTAGTATATGTTAAAAACATAGACAACAGGCAATATCACATAGGTAATATCAGAACAGAGATGGAAACTATAATACAAATTGGCAGTAAATACAACCTTCAATAATCATGTTATTGTAAATGGCTTGAATTCACCAGTTAAAATAAACAGAGTGGGTGGGGTTTTGGGAGAACATTTTTGCACACAACACTAATGATAAAGGCTGATCACAAAAATCTACAAAGAGCTGATGAGACTCAACAAAAACAAAATAATCCAGTCAAAAAATGGGCAGAAGAGCTAAAAAGACACTTCTCTGAAGAGGAAATGCAAATGGCCAACAGACATATGAAAAAATGTTCAACACCACTTGTAATCAGGGAAATGCAAGTCAAAACTACCATGAGATACCATCTTACACCAGTGAGAATGGCACATATTAAAAAAAACTAGCAACAACAAATGTTGGCGAGGGTGTGGAGATAAAGGAACTCTCCTGCACTGTTGGTGGGAGTGCAAACTGGTCCAACCACTATGGAGAGCTGTGTGGAGATTTCTGGACCTACTAAACATAGAGCTTCCATATGATCCAGCAATTCCACTCCTAGTTATTTACCCAAAGGACACGGAAACATCAATTCCAAAGAGCACCTGCAACCCCTATGTTTATAGCAGCACTATTTACAAGAGCTAAGCTTTGGAAACAGCCCAAATGCCCAAAAATAGATGACTGGATCAAGATGTGGTACATATACACCATGGAATATTACTCAGCATTCAAAAAAGATAAACACATGCAATTTGCAGCAACATGGATGGCGCTGGAACATGCTCAGTGAAATAAGCCAGAAAGAAAAAGAAAAATACCGGATGGTCTCACTCATAGCAGGAATCTAGAAAACTTAAATAAGGGAACAGGAAAAAGAATAACTATAAGAAAGAAAATATCAAAATCAACAAACAACTATGAACCAGAGACACTCTATGGGGGGGTGGGGGTCGGGGAAAGGAGGGCTTGGGGTCAAAATAAGGGAGGTGTAATTGTATGGGGAATATAAAAAATAAAATTTAAATAAAAAACAAAAAATAAATAAAATAAACAGAGTGGCTAATGTGATTGCAAATCAAAATCCAACCTTGAGCTGCTTACAAGAACTCATTTTACTCATAAAGACAAGCATTGGCTTAAAGTCAAAAAAACTGGAAAACAATCAACAATCAAATGGTAAAAAAAAAATCAAGAACAGCCATACTTATACCCAATGAAATAGATTTCCAGTTAAAAAGTGTAGTGATAGGATGTAAAACAGCAGTACATTAATAATTTTAAAAAATAATAGAATTTTTTAAATGTGCATTTCTTTTTTTAAAGATTTATTTTATTCATTTATGCATACAAGAGCTGGGGTATAGGCCAAGAGGTGTGGGGTGTGTGTGTGTTTGTGTGTGTGTGTGTGTGAGAGAGAAGATCTACCATAGACAGAGTGGGGGAGCAGAACAGGTGTCTCTGCTGAGGGGAGAGGTCTGCTGTACCATGTGGGTAGTTCCCTGGCCGGGGATGGAAATCATACTGCAGTGGCTATAGATAACTTCATAGTGCTGAGACTTAACCCCTTACGCCACCAGGAAGGCCCTAAAATTTTATAAAGTGTAATATGAAATAGAGATGGACAAAGTATTGTGATTAAGTGCTTAGTAAAACAACAAAAGGTAACACTTAAAAATATACATATTTGTGGCCTGCCTGGTGGCACTATGAAGCCATCAGCAGCCACTGCAGAACAAGTTTGATCCCCAGCCTGGGAGCTAGCCTACATGGCGCAGCAGACCTCTCCTGTCTTGCGCGCTGCTCCCCTCAGCAGTGTATTTCAGTAGACCCACCTGTTCTGCTCCCCACTCTGTCTCTGGTGAATCCTCTCAGCCCCATGCCCCACACAAACACCTATGGCCTATACCTCAGCTCTTGTATGCATAAATAAATATAATCTTTAAAAAATCAACAAACTATGGAGCACCAAGATAGATGAAGCCTGTACAAACAGAACTAATGAAATATCTCGGCAAAACCACCATAACATTAGAGAATATTATTGTTCCACTTATAACAATGGACAGGTCAGCAACACTGAGAATAAATAAGGAAACAACAGCCTTAAATGATGAGCTAGATCAGATGGTCTTATCTGATAGAACACTTCACACACCCCCTCACCAAAAAAAAAAAAATAGCAGCATAAACATTTTCTCAAGTACACATGGAATAGTTGGAAGATTAGATCATATGTTGGGTCACAAGTCAATAATTAATGAAGACTGAAATCAGAAAAAGCACTCTTCTGATGCCATAAAGCTAGAAATCAACTATTAAAGAAAAACCAGAAAAAAACTTAAATACATGGAAATAAAATAACATGCTACTTAATAACCACTGGCTCTATTGGAGGAATAGTTCAGAGTCAACTAAGACAGCAAATGACATCCTAAATGAACTCTATCCCCTGCTGATGTTACAGACCTCAACACCACCCTCCCCACCCCCATGTCTCCATGCCAAAGAGATATCAGGAGCCAAGGATTACAACTCCCTGCACACCATGAACCTGGCTACCTGAAGAGGGGGACCACTGGGAACTAGGGACAGAGCTAAGCAGTAATTCTTGACTTATAATTGAACACATTAATGCTCTTGCTCTCTTGCTTTTCTGGCTTGGACTTACACCCTCATACTGCTAAGAGGAGATATGTAGAAGAGAGACATGTAGAGACACTTGGAAGAAATAAGAGTGTCTCCTCCTTGGTTCTTGGCAGAGACAATGGCAGCCATTATCTTGTTGTGGTATATTTTGAGTCTCTCCTTCCATCCCAGTTCTCTGGGACCTGCCTATCCCCTTTCTGATGGTTCCCCTCCAGAAGATACCTTAAAACCTGTGGCAAATTTTCAGGCTTCAGGAGTCCCACTTCAGGGCAAGCCTGTTTGGCTGGGCATTTGCAGACAAGGAAGCAGGTAATTTGGGGAGGGTTTTTTTTTTCTTTAAGATTTATTTTTATTTATGCATACAAAAGAATTAGGTAGGGCAGAGCTGGGGGAGGGGGGTTGAGAGTATTCACCAGAGACAGAGTGGGGAGTAGAACAGGCAGGTCTACTGAAATACCCTGCTGAGGGGAGCAGGGGGCCTGTGCCATGTAGGTCAGCTCCCTGGCTGGGGATTGAACTCATGTCCCACTAGCTGGTGATAGCATGAGATTGCTGAGACTTTAACCCCTGCGTCACCAAGGAGGTCCAATTTTCTGAGTTTTAATGGGAATCTGTTACATTAAATCCTTTCTACTCTCCCTTTATATACACCAATTCTACTAAAATTCTATTGTTGCACTAAAAGTCTGTTTCCTTTGTCTTTATGAATACAGATGGCATCCCGTTTTGAGCATGTACCCCTCAATGGTTTGCAGTTCTTAGGTATCCCTTGGTCACCCAGTAACAGCCAAGGAAGAAATTAATGAAGAAATTTAAAAAAAGAAAACTGTAGGGGCCTCCCTGATGGCGCAGCGGTTGAGCACTGGGTTGCGAAGCTGCTCGCAGCCTCTGCAGCGCCGGGGATCTCCGGCCACCAGGCAAGGGTCCCACATGGCGCACAAACTTCTCCTGCCGCCCGCTGCTCCCCTCAGCAGTGTACTTCGTCAGTCTGCCTGTTCTGTTCCCCACTCTGGCTCTGGTGAATTCTCTCACCCTCCTGCGCTTCTGACTGTACCCAGTGCTTGTATAAATAAATAAATCTTTAAAAAAAAACCTGTAATTTAATTAAAAATAGTACACACACTATCAGAAATCATGGGATGTGGCAAAAGGACTTTAAGAAGGAATATAATTACAATACAGGCCCAAAATAAGCCCCCAAAATCCAATTTAACAACTTAATATTATATCAAAAGCAATTTTAAAAACAAACCACAAGTTAGTAGAAGGAAAATAAGAGTAAAAATAAATAAAACAGAAAGCAAAAAAAGACTGTAAAAATATCAATGAAAGTAAGAGTTGGTTCTTCAAAAAGATAAATCAATAAACCTTTAGCTTCACTAATAAGGAAGATATGGGTGCTTTGTAGATGGGAGCTCTATAGTAACATCACTGGAAAGGGGAGGAGGGGAGACCTTATACTTTCACAATACAAGCAACGCAAATCAACATGACTTCAAAAATAAACACAGAGAAAACTTTAATAGAATTAGAATCAAAGTGAAATAAGAGTTTACAATTAACTATATAACAAATTCAATAACCTTGAGGAAATGGACAAATGTCTAGAACAATAAAGTTTACCAAGACTATACCAGGAAGAAATAGAAATTAATAGACCAATCACAATTATGGAAATTGAAACTAATTAAAAATTTCCCCAAAAGCAAAAGCCCAGAACAAGATGGCTTTACAAGTGAATTTTAATCAAACCTTTAAATAACTGAAGCCCACTTCACTCAAATTATTCCAAAAATCCAAAAAGAGAGAATACTTCCTAACACATTCACAATGCCAATGTTACCCTAATATCAAGATCAAACAAAGATAGCACAAAACAATAAAACTACAAACAGGTATCTCTGAACATTGATGCAAAAATTCTCAAAAACTTTACTCCAATAGATTAAGATGCATGTGGAAAATTCAACATACTTTTCATTAAAACTCAGAAACTTGGTTTTATTTTTATTTTATTCTGAAAATAGAATGGAAAGCACTAAACCTAATAAAGGATATTTGTGAAAGACATATAGCCAATGAAGTTTGGCAAAAACTATGGGCCTCCCTCTCTACACTAGTCAACATTATATTGGAAGGCATTCAGTTCAACTAAGCAAGAAAAACGATTAGGCTCCTCTTGGAAAGGAAGAAATTTAAAAATCCTTTATTTACAGAAAACATTATTGCACTACGTAAGATTAATAAACAAAAGCTAATCATATTCCTAATTTATGACAGCACCCCCCAAAAAAGTGCTTATGTATAAAATAACAAAATATGTGCAGGACTTACATGCTAAAAACATCAAAATATTAAACAAATTGAAAAAGAACTAGATAAATAGGAAGAAATACCATGCCCAGGAATCAGAAGACTCAGCAACATAGCAAATATCCCAAATTTCATATACAGATTCAAATTCATCCCAATCAAAACTTTAGCAACCACTTTTTCAAGATTTTTGAAAGAAATTTTTGTAGATAAGAGGGACGATGATACGGAAAGAGACTTTCTCTGAGACACAGCACAAAGGGAAGACTTAACTGGAGAGTAACATAGTCATTTAGGAAAACCAGAGGCTAATTTCCTAACCAAACAAGTCTGCTTGTTACATAAGGTGTCACTCTGAGAAAAGCAAGTTACTTCCCTTACCCTCTGCTCCAGGGTAGCATTGCAGAGGTTGTGCCAAGTGGCAGAGGCAACTCAAAGGGTATCTCCAATGAAATCAACTTATTTGGAATACAAGGGGGTGGAGGGTTCCAATCCTAAAAGCACTCACCAAAACAGTAGAAATTTTCACAGTTAGTATTAAAAGAATGGTAAAACAACAAGGGAGCAACAAGCTAAAAAAATACAGATTAAAAGTTTACCAGAGAGGGCCTCCCCGGTGGCGCAGCGGTTGAGCGCTGGGTTGCGAAGCTGCCCGCGGCCTCTGCGGCGCCGGTTCGATCCCCGGCTGCTTCCCGGCCACCGGAGGAGGGTCCCGCATGGTGCGCAGACCTCTCCTGCCGCCCGCTGCTCCCCTCAGCAGTGTACTTCGGTCCTTCTGCCTGCTCTGCTCCCCACTCTGGCTCTGGTGAATTCTCTCGCCCTCCCGCGCTTCTGACTGTACCCAGTGCATGTATAAACAAAGAAAGAAAGAAAGAAAGAAAGAAAGAAAACATGCCTCTATTAAAAAAAAAAAAAAAAAATTAATTAAAAAAAAAAAAAAAAGTTTACCAGAGAACCAAGGAAAGAGACAGGTAAGAATCCCAGGGTCTGAACAAACCTGAAAGACAATATTTAAATAATACTTCTGCAAGAGCACCCAAATTTATATAAATCACACTGTGGAGCACACTATGCTCCAGGGTATGGTAAACAACAATAGCCTAATAGGCATGCAGTTACTGCACACTGCTAGTTATGTGTAACCATGACAAAGACAGGCAGCTTAACAGTGTGAAGAGATAAAGCAGGCATTAGTACCTTACTAATATATGGCACAGATGTTGGAGTTATCAGACTAGGAATTTAAAACAACTGTAATTACAATTAATGCAATTTCACTTTCAAATAACACTCTCTTGCTTCATGGCTATTGTAAGTATCTTATAATTTAAAATAATTCTTAATCCTTCCTGGTATCTCTTGTGACCTATACATATTACATTTATAAGATACAATCATTAAATACATTGTTGCCATTATACAAAAAATAAATAATAGATAGCATGCAAGGACATGAGCAATATAAGCAGAGAGGGGGAAATTCTAGAAAATAATAAAAAAGAAACACTAGAAATCAAAAACACCATGACAGAAACAAAGAATGTCCCTGGTTTATTAAGGAACAGCACACAGCTGTAAAAATAATCTATGGTATTGAGAGAATATGTGAATAGAAAGTGCCAAACTGAAAAGACCAAAGAAAAGAATGAAAAACTTAAAACAGAATATTCAATAACTGTGGGTAAATCACAAATAGTATAAAAGTTCATAAGACAAGAATATAAGAAAGAAGCAGAGGCAGTATTTCAAGGAGTAATGACTTGACTGTAACATACCAAACCACATGTCCAGGAAGCTCGGAGACCACCAAGCAGGATAAACACTAAAACATGCTATAACTATCCATATCATCTTCAAACAAAAGAAAATCAAAGACAATAAATCTGGAAAGCAGCCATAAGAAAAAACAGCTTACCCACAGAGGAGAAGATGTTAACAACTGCATTCGGCCCTCAGAAACCACAAAAGCAAGAAAGATAAGTGAAATACTTCAAGTGTTCAGAGAAATTTCATTAGAGAAAATAAAAATGACATTGGTAAGAAATCTGGAATTACATAAAATGCTAAAGAATAAACAAAGATAAAATGAAAATTGGGTTTTTTTTTTGTTTTTTTTTTTTTTTATGGGACCCTCGCCAGCGGCCAGGGAACGAACCGGCACTACGCAGCCTCGCAGCCCAGCGCTCAACTGCTGCGCCACCAGGGGAGGCCCTGTTTTACTTATTTTTAATCTATTAGTTATGTTTCTTCTGATAATGGTAACAATGTATTTAATGATTATTGGATATAAGTGTAATATATATAGGTTACAAGAGACAGGAGGAAGGAATAAAGAATTATTTTAAATTATAAGGTACTTCAAATAGTCATGAAGCAAGAGAGTGCTATTTGAAAGTGAAATCGTATTAGTTGTAAATGCATACTACAAACCCTAAAGTGTTTTTTTTTAAAATCATAATTGAAATGCTAACAAAGAAAATGAAATGATGCAATATACACATAAAGCATTTTATTAAAAAACCACAAAAGGCAGAGTAAGAGTGAAACACAGAAATAGGAATAACAAGGGCAACAAATAGAAAAACAGTAACAAATATGCCAGATCCAATTATATCAATAATCACTTTAAAAGTCAGTGATTTAAATAGCAATCAAAGCACAACCATTGTCAAATTGGATGGGAAAAAACAAGGCACAAAACCACTTTAAATACAAAGACACAGCTGTATGAAAAGAGACGGATGAAGAAAACCATGCTAACACTAATCATCAAAAGAAAGCTGGAAGGGCCTCCCTGGTGGCACAAGGAATTAAGCACCGCACTATGAAGCAATCTGCAGCCTCTGCAGCATGAGTTTGATCCCTGGCTGGCCAGGGATCGAACCCACATGGTGCAGCAGACCTCTCCAGACTCGCTTGCTGCTCCCCTCAGCAGTGTACTTTGGTCAATCTGCCTGTTTTGTTCCCCACTCTGTCTCTGGTGAATCCTCTCACCAGCTGCATCTGTGGCCTGTACCCCAGCTCTTGTATGCATAAATAAATCTTTTTTTTTTTTTTTGGTGGGACCCTCGCTGGTGGCCGGGGAACAAACTGGTGCTGCAGAGGCTGCGGGCAGCCTTGCAGCCCAGTGCTCAACCGCTACGCCACCAGGAGAGGCCCATAAATAAATCTTTTTTTATTTTTTTTATTTTTTTTTTAAGATTTCTTTATTTATTTATACAAGCACTGGATACAGTCAGAAGTGCGGGAGGGTGAGAGAATTCACCAGAGTCAGAGCAGGGAGCAGAGCAGGCAGAAGGACCGAAGTACACTGCTGAGGGGAGCAGCGGGCGGCAGGAGAGGTCTGCGCGCCATGCAGGACCCTCCTCCGGTGGCCGGGGAGCAGCCGGGGATTGAACTGGCGCTGCAGAGGCTGCGGGCAGCTTCGCAACCCAGCGCTCAACCGCTGCGCCACCGGGGAGGCCCAATAAATCTTTTAAAAAAAAAAAAACTGGAATAACTACATTAATTTCAGACAAAACAGACTTACTGTAACAGATAACAATGGGCACTACATAATGATAAAGGAATCGATTCTCAAAGAAAACATAACAACCTTTATCATGTGTGCACCTTGTAAGAGAGCATCAAAATTGAGGCAAAAAGTGGCCTTAGCCCGGAATTCAAGAAACTCTCCACCCACTGACCTTAATGAAGACTTGTGCCTAGGGACTACTACTCTCTGGACATTTACCCTGCCTGGACCTCCCCCAGAGAACCCCTCAGGGCTTCCTGACAGCACCTGTGAATAATAAAACTCTATTTCAATTTCTCTTGTGGTTTCCAGTTGAACCAAGACTCACCATTCAACAAGCTGAGACACTAATTAAATGTTAATTTAACAAACAAAGATACTATTTGTTTAGCCATTTACCCATTAAAAGACATTTTAGCATTTCCACATTGTTACTATAATGAATAAGATGCTTTTAAACATTCACTTATTCTGGGACTCCCTGGTGGCTCAAAGGGTTAAGCACCTCACTATGAAGCAATCCACAGCCTCTGCAGCACGAACCTGGCTAGCCAGGGAGAATCCCACCTGGCGAAGGGGACCCCTTCTGTCTTGCCCGCTGCTCCCCTCAACAGTATTTCAGTCAGTCTGCCTGTTCTGTTTCCCACTCTGTCTCTGGTGAATCCTCTCACCCTCCTGCATCTCTGGCCTGTACCCCAGCTCTTGTATGCATATAAATAAATCTTAAAAAAAATATTCACCTATTCTGTTGAAAAACAGATTTCCTTCCTATAGGATTTATTTTTTAACTTGAGTGTAAGTGCTGAGCCATATGGTGATTGAATGCTTGGTGTGATTAAGAAACTGCAAAACGGCCAAACTTCCAGAATGGCAGAACCATTGTATAATACATTCCCATCAGCCAAATACGAGTAATCAAGATTCTCTGCATCCTAACCAGTATTTATCAGAGATACTGGTCTATATTATTTTTGTTATTTTGTCATTTCCTTGTGTGCTTTTGATATCAAGAATGTTAGATTCATAAAGATTTCAAGATTGATAACCTATTGTATTTACACAAATAAATATTAGTTACTGTTTCTTCAGTCTAATGATTCAGGTTTTCTTTCTGATAGTTTCTTTCTGCATGAGAAAGTTATGTTAGCAAATTTTTAAAGAGAATATGCTATATATTCTTAGTTTTTTCACCATCTGACAAATGTCTTCATTTTACCTTCAAAGCTGCAAGTAAAGGACATTATTGGCCTCAGTAACTTTGTTTTTTTTTAAAGATTTATTTATGCATACAAGGACTGGGGTACAGACCAGAGGTTTGGGGGTGAGAGGATTCACCAGAGACACAGTGGGGAACAGAACAGGCAGATGTACTGAAATACACTGCTGAGGGGAGCAGTGGGTGAGACAGGAGATGTCTGCTGCTCCATGTGGGTTAGCTCCCTGGCCGAGGATCAAACCCTGCCCAAGAACTGCCCATAACTGTCTAAAATGAAGTATTTGATAAACAGGTTTGACTCCTCCTCCATGTTGACAATCTTTTATTAATTATTCCCAATCTACTCACCATCACATTCCTTACACTAATTGAACAAAAAGTATTAGGCTACATATAACTACATAAAGGGCCAAACACTTGGTCTTTAAGGTCTACATGCCAACCTATTGCCCATGCCATTGCTGAGGTGCAGAAATAAATCATCCCATATCCCTCTTGGGCTGGATGACTAATCAAAATAGCATCAGATGGGTTAGCAAAGGATAAACAATCAATGAAATAATGTAGTGTATGGAATATATGGTTGCAAATTCTAAAGAATACTGGAGGGGTACAAATATTTATCCTATGTTTTAGGACCTGGGTCATCAAGGACTAAGAAGGGGAGACTTCACATGACACAAGGAAAGGGTAACCTTATCTTACTTATTCTAAGAGTAAAGATGAGATTCTTAGGTAAAGAGAACAAGATTACTGACAAATCTAAAACTGGATGAGACCCAAACTACTTTCTTCTGGGTCATAAAAAGGAGAGCAGTGATTGTTTCTTCCTTTAGGAAAAGTGCAGGACATGATGATCATTAACATTGAGGAAAGGCTAAGGAATGAGGCAAAACTGAAATTTCTCCTAGCCTTCACTACTATCTATTCAAAACAATTTACATTCTTTAAGTAATGGTAATAGCCCACCCAGAGCTCACAGGGTCCTACTTGATCCCTTGTTCTCATATCAAGATGATGAGAGGCCTACATTGGGCCTACTGAGAAAAGTCTATCTAACTCTTTTGGGGAGACTTAGTCCATAACATCAAACTAATTCATTAAAGAACAATTATCACCAGTAACATCATCAGTACCTATACTTACCACTGCACCAATCCTAGCCCTCACTTCTTTAGCTGTAATAATATGAACTCCATAACCCCTACCATATTCAATCATCACCATAAACCATAAACACAGGCAGACTATTTACATTAGCCATATCAAGCCTAGCTATATATTCTATTCTATAACCATACTGAGCTTCAAACTGAAAATATGCATTTTTTTAATTTTTTAAATTTTTTTAAAAGACTTATTTATGCATACAAGAACTGGGATACAAGCCTGAGATGGGGGGGGGGCGGTGAGAGGATTCATCAGAGACAGAGCAGGGAACAGAACAGGCAGACTGACTGAAATACACTGCTGAGGGGAGTAGCAGGCAAGACAGGAGAGGTCTGCCTCGCCATGTGGGTTGTTCCTTGGCCAGCCGGGGATTGAACTCATGCTGCAGAGGCTGTGGATTGCCTCATAGTGCTGTGCTTAACCCCTTGCGCTACCAGGGAGGCCCCTGAAAATATGCATTAACTGGAGCCCTGTGATAAGTAGCACAGCTGATTTCATATGAAATAGCACTAGCAATTCAGTCCTATTAATAAATGGATATTTTACATTTTCAATATTAATTATTATCCAGGAATATCATTACCCCAGAATATCTATTACTGATTTTACGGATTTTCCTCTCTTAACGAATAGCCTTAATAAAATTTATTTCAACTCTAGCAGAAAGCAGCCAACCTCCATTTGACCTAACAGGAAGAGAATCAGAACTTGTTTCTGGCTTCAACTTTGAATATGCAGCAGGCTCACTCACCTTAATCTTCCTAGGAGAATATGCTAATATTATAATAATATATATTCTTACAACAATCCCATTCCTAGGAGCATTTTACAACCCCTACATAACAGAAATATATTCAGTTAATCTTGTAATCAAAACACCCTTCCAAATTCTTTTTCCTATGAATTTCAGCATCCTGCCAATTCCAATGTAAGTAATACATACATCTTCTATAAGACATTTTTAACCACTAACACTAGCCCTCTGTATAGGATACATACTCATATCAAGCATACTATCACATATATTAAAAAATGTCTGGGCCTCCCCGGTGGCGCAGCGGTTGAGCGCTGGGTTGCGAAGCTGCCCGCGGCCTCTGCAGCACCGGTTCAATCCCCGGCTGCTCCCCGGCCACCAGAGGAGGGTCCCACATGGCGCGCAGACCTCTCCTGCCGCCCGCTGCTCCCCTCAGCAGTGTACTTCGCTTCTGCCTGCTCTGCTCCTCGCTCTGGCTCTGGTGAATTCTCTCACCCTCCCGCGCTTCTGACTGTACCCAGTGCATGTATAAACAAGCAAACAAATAAATAAATAAAAACATGCCTCTATAAAAAAAAAATAAAAAATAAAAAAAAAAAAATGTCTGACAAGAGTTCCTTTGATAGAATAAATTAGAGATTTAAATCCTCCATTCTAGAATTCTAGTTACTGAACCTATTTCCAAGAATTTTAAAAAATCTCTATGCTACCATAATGAGGCAGCTTGGGTAGAAGAAATTGCAAGCCAGTAAGATGATCTGCCCTAAGTCCTGTTTGAACAGATGGAGTAAATCATGGACTGGCTAGTCCTGTCCAAACAATATGGCCTACCACACTGACTATAAGGCACCATGATAGATAAAAAGCATTAGATTCTGACTGATGAGTACTTCACAAAACTTCCTGGAAGGAGAAAGCTGAGAGCCCACATGCCCGGTTGGAAGGTAACCAGTCTGCACATGCTGGGATAACCCAAGCGAGAACAAGCTAGATGCTGCTCTCCTCCTCCCCACTTCTTGGACTTACCTTTTAAATAGCTCCTCCTAACTCTCTTCAGGGAGCCAGGCTATATTCTCCTTTCCCAAACTGGCTCCTTCATGCATGAGTCTCTCTAATAAAGTTGCCTGGTTCAACTATACCTAGAACTCTCTGGTGAATTCTTTCCCTACAGGGCAAAGGACCCACTCTTTTGGGTCAAGGCCCTGTAACAATATTGCACCATATTCTATAGTAAGATCAGTGAAATAAATTATCGGTTTAACCAATAAATAATTCATCAATAATTAATAAAGTATCAATAGATTATTAAATAATTATTTATTTAATCAATAATTACTAAATTATTGCTTTATTATTAAACCAATACCCCCCAAATGTTGGTTTATATCCTTCCCATACTAACAAATACCCTTATTTATAAATCCCACCATTTCAGGAACTATAGTTATCATAATAAGCTCACAATGATTAATAATCTAAATTGGCTTCAAAATAAACATACTAGCTAGCATTCCAGTTTTAATTAAAAAATTTCTTTTTTTTTTAAAGATTTATTTATTTATTTATACAAGCACTAGGTACAGTCAGAAGAATGGGAGGGTGAGAGAATTCACCAGAACGGGAAGCAGAACAGGCAGACTGACGAAACACACTGCTGAGGGGAGCAGCGGGCGGCAGGAGAGGTCTGCGCGCCATGTGGGACCCTCCTCCGGTGGCCGGGGAGCAGCCGGGGATCGAACCGGTGCTGCAGAGGCTGCGGGCAGCTTCGCAACCCAGCGCTCAACCCCTGCGCCACCGGGGAGTCCCTTTAATTAAAAAATTTCAACCCATGAATCATGGAAGAAAACATCAAACCTTTTTTTAACATAAGTCACTCTATGGTAACATAATATAGTAACAAGTATAACAATATAATATAGTAACAAGTATATTATAATACACTTACAATATATAATATACCTATAATAGCATATTATTAATCTGACTAATGATCAATTACAAAAAAATTGACTACGACAGCATCAATTGAAATAGGTCTTGTCATAACACTTGGACTCTCCCCATTTCACTTTTGAGTAAATACCCAAATTTACACACTACATCAGGCCTAATTTTATTAATGTGACAGAAACTCATACCACTGTCAATTTTACAAATTTCATCATCCATTAACCTAAATACGTTACTAATCATAACTATTCTATCAATTACAAAAGGGTGATGAGAAGGACTCAATCAAACCCAACTATGAAAAATCATTGCCTTGTCAGTTACTCACACAGGTTGAATAACAGCTATAATCTGTATCGAACCACATTAATTCTAATTTATTAATTTACATCACATAACACTACACTCATATTATTTATATATAATTCATCTACCACAACACTCTCATCTATATGAAATAAAACACCTGTAATTATTATATTTATTCTCACTATTATATTATCACTGGGAAGCCTCCCACTGTTACAGGACAGGGAAGGGGCACCCCAGAACCCCCAAACCTGCCTGCTCTAAATAGGTTCTGCCATCTGCCACATCAAGACAAAACATAGACTTTTAATGGAAAGGAACATTAATACAATTAGTGTTTAATATACACTAATGACAAAGAATATAGTTATAGTTTTGGGCCTCCCTGGTGGCACAAGGGGTTAAGCACCGCACTATGAAGCAATCCACAGCCTCTGCAGCACAAGTTCCATACCTGGCCGGCCAGGTGAGGCAGACCTCTCCTGTCTCACCAGCTGCTCCCCTCAGCAGTGTATTTCAGTCTGCCTGTTCTGTTCCCCACTCTGTCACTGGTGGATTCTCTCACCACCACCACCCTCCCCTACCCCCCGCATCTCTGGCCTGTACCCCAGCTCTTGTATGCGTAATAAATCTGTTAAAAAATATATATATAGTTTTTAAATCAAGTTACCCATCCCCTCGTGGGTAGAAGTTTACCCAAACAGGATTGATCCAAAGCAAGGCCCGAAAGCCTGCCACAAGTCTAAAGCACCTTCCGGCGGGGACACATAGAAAAGGGTCAGAAACAGACTATCTGGGAGGAAAAGAACAAAATCAAAACGAAGATAAAAGCTGCCACTGTTAACCTCCCCATGGGTCTCTCACCCACATCTGTTTTAACTAGTCCAGGACCAAGAAGCAAGCGCAGTTTCTTCCCCTTTTCCTGGGGCCCACCCTGTTACACCACTACTCTAAGGATTTCTACTTAAATGAATAATTATCTAGGAGATAACAAAACATAGTATTATTTTACCAACCCTAATATCCATTATAGCACTGCTTAATCTGTATTTCTACATACAACCCACTCAATGTTACTAACCAAAGGAGGAGTCAGTCCTCAGTGGTTTTTTTGCAGGTCTTTTATTGGGGTTACCAGGTACACAGCAGGCAGGGGTGCTGGGGGGCTGGGAGGCTGGCAGGCTTGCCAGCCTCCCAGCCCCCCAGCAAGTCTCCACTCTATCTGGGCTCTCTGGCCTTCTCTGCTTCTCTTGGCTTCTGCTGCTTCTCCTCGGCTTCTGCTGGCGTCCCCGTGACACCGCCCTTAAAAGCACAGTCTTAGCCCAGGTGAATCCCATCTACCTATGCCCACACCCTACTCCAGGTGCCCGCCATCAGGCATGCATTCAGGACTGTAGAGATCCATCATTAATCCTAATGGCGGGAGGGCAGAAAAGCCTGACATTTTCTTTACCCTACACCCACCTCCATTACCCCTTCCTTTCCTATAACCACTAACTATCCTTATGATGTTTTATTTAGGCCTGAATAATCTTTTTATGATCACTGATCATAATATCAACATTACTTCTTCCATTAAACACCAATATTATCAGTACTGAATTAGGAATTTAGGTTAGCACTGACCAAAAAACCCGGAACAAATATTATTCACTTAATTCCTGAAATTAAGCGTTGCCAGGACCATCCTATAACTGAATGCAAATCAAACACTTTTGAGCTAAATACAGACTAAATCGGTGGGCTTCCATCCCAGGAAATTTTAGTTAACATCTGAATATCCTCGTTAACTGGCTTCAGTCCCTTTCTCCAGCATTTAGGAGAGAAAGAACTGAAGCTGTTACTTTGAATTTGCAATTCAATACGTTATTCACACCAGAGCTTAGCAAAGTGAGGGCTCAACCTCTGCCTTTAGGTTTAACACCTAATGCTTGCTTAGCCATCTTAACTATGATCATAAACCACTGATGACTCTCAACAAACTATACAGATATCAGTATTTTATATCTGCTATTCAATGCCTAAATTGGAACAATAGTTGCCTTAAGGCTTTTAATCCAGGTCGAACTAGGTTAACCTGGAGCTTTGCTAATCAAATCTACAATGCAGTTGTAACCGCCCCTGTATTTGTAATAATTTTCTTCACGATTATGCCCATTATAATTGTAAGATTTGGAAAATCATTAGTTCCATTAATAATTGGAACACCACAAATAAATGTGAGTTTCCACCATCACTCTTACTTCTACTCTCATCAATAGTTAAAGCAGGTACTGTAAAACAGTACACCTAACAATCCAACTCCTGCAGGAGCTTCCACAGACCTAATTGACCTAATTATTTTCCCCCTTCATTTAGCAAGGTGTATCCTCAATTTGAGGTGCGATTACTATTACTAAAGTTATTAATATAAACCCCTCAGCCATATTAAACATCATTATTTATTTAATCCATCCTAATTATGGCCATATATAATCACTCCCCATCTTAGCAACCAGATGCCAGTCAGTGCATCATTAACAGACCACAATCTAAACACCACATTTTTTATGAGAATGGTTTGATTCATGACTCTTCTTTCCTACAAATTAATAAATGTAAGAAGGTGACCATTGCTTGATTAAACCAAGAATCAAATTATAGCTTTAAGAAAACATTTTTTTCTTCATAATCTTGACTCTTCTACTTTGATATCCTGTTCCAAGGATGGCCCTGTACAAACAATTCTTTACTAAGAATAATAATGATTGCTAACACTTCTTATATGCAGGCTTTTCTAAGCTCATTACACATATTTATATCTCAAAACAATCCTAAGATATAGTTATGACTGGGCTTATCCTACAGACAAGGAAACTAAGGCACAAGAGTCAAATAACTGAAAGTCTCACATCTAGAAAGTGGTGAAACTGACAATTGATTCTAGGCTGTGTGGTCCAAGTCTGCAACAATAATCTTCAAATTCAGACTATCCATGACAAGAAAAAATTCTGTATGTGCAAGCACAACTTTCTCTGATCTTGAGGGAAGAGATCTAATTTTATATCAACGCATATTCTGATCCTTCAGTTATCCAGAAGTTTATATCCTTATTCTACCAGGCTTCAAGATAATTTCACATATCACTATACATTATTTAGGAAAAAAGTATTTGTCAGGTATATAGGAATAGCTTGTCATGATATCTCTTGGTTTCCTAAGCTTTATTGTATGAGTCCACTACATAATTACAGTAGTAATTACAGACAATGAACATATTTTACATTACCTACTACAATTATTGCCATCAAACATGAATAAAAGTACTTAGTTGACTAGCAATCCTCCATGGAGCCATGTTAAATGACTACCAGCCATACTATGAGCCCTAGGACGTCAATAATCAAGTAGTTCTACCTATAAAAAAAATTCAAATATTAATTTTGCCTGGAGACATCCTACATTCATGGGTTGTTCCCTCCCTAGGCCTACAAACAGATGCTATTCCAGGGTGCCTTAATCAAACAACCCTATTCTCAACATGACCAGGTTTATACTACAGACAACACTCACAAATTATAGTTCTCAAATTAGTTCAACTAAATTATTTTTTAAATGATCTGCATCTAGAATATGAAAACATTAAGTCAAATAGCATTACCCTTTTAAGTTAAAGACTAAGAATTTTAACCTTCCCTAAGTATGCCACCAGCTAGATAGAGCAACATGATGCATTACATATCACCAATATATCAATAATTATAGTGCTATTTATTACATTTCAATTAAAAATTTCCCCAAAATTTAGCCTTCAAACTCAGAAATAAAAACAAACAAAACATCAAAATATCGCACTCCTTGACCAACAAAATGAAAGAATATTTTTCTTTCATTACCAACAATAGTGTAGTAAGCTCCCCTCCACTTCTCGACAAGAAAAAAAAAACTTCCCATATTTTACCTGACAAACAGGAATGTTGTGGCCCAGTGGCAGCCATCCAGAAAATAAATGAGGGGCAATCCCGACCCTAAACTGTATTTCCACACCAGTTCTTCTATCTTTCATTTCTACCTACTCTTTCCCCCTCCAAAAGATCCCCTGAAAAATTCTACCACAGGACCATTCCTAATAGTTATATACTTACTGCCACCCAAGGAACATGCCTTTCTAGAGGAGGAATGTTGTCATTATGTTAACCAGGGTGGATAATGTCCAACATAAAAAAACTTTAAGAAGGAGCCACCAGAGTTGGAGAGACATGCCCTGGGAGTGGAGGAGAGCTACAAGGGGGCCCTGCAATGGCTGCTGCCTTTCCTGGAGCCCTCGGGTGCTGTATTTCTTATTCTCCTCATTGGACATTGCATGCTCAATTTTATTGTTAAATTTATCTCCTCTCAACTGGAGACTATTAAATGCCAACTACCTCTCCAAGAATGAAAACTGTCAGCCAAAACACCCCACCCGTTGGACTGGGATCCTACACCTCCTTCCAGAACCAACAGGAACAACCAACTGTCAGAAAAACCATATCCTAGGCCCCTTAGGAGGGGACAGCTCCGAATCCATCCCAGCCTGAAGCAGTTACAGAAGATTAACTCCCCAAATGATTTCAGGCTGGTTATGTTGGGATGGAGGTGGGTGTGGGGGTATTCCTGATGGAAGCTTAGATCAAAAACTGTAAGGTGGAAATTTCACAAGACCAGGAGCCAGAGGTGGAGCTAGGAATGATCAAGCTAATGGATAAGCAGGCTACTGAGGGCCTGCCTCCTTGGTGGTGTAGGGGTTAAGTCGCAGTGCTATCACCACTATGACCTGAATTCATCCCTGGCCAGGTTGTTAACCCAGTGTTAAAATAAAAGAATATTTAGTCCACTCCCTGCCCCAAGGAACATCCATCCCATCCTACTTATTTCTAGCTTAGTAATTATCAAAAACATTAGTCTATTTATTCAACTAATAGCAAATCTCAAACATATACTTTAGGCCTCATTTATCACAATTTCCCTAGAGATTTACTTCATATTATTGCAAGTCTAAGAATATCACAAAACATCATTCACCATTTCAGATGAAGTTTATGGTTCAATATTCTTCATAATCACAGGTTTCCATAAACTACATGTAATTATTGAATCTATTTTTCTTATTGTGTTCTTCCTATGTCAATTAAAATTCATTTCACAGCTAATCATTACTTTGGATTTGAAGCAGAAGTTTACACTGACATTTCCTAGATTAGTTTGACTATTTTTATGTACCAATCTATTAATGAGAATCATATTCTTTTAGTACTAAATAGTACAACTGACTTCCAATCAATTTCAGTAGAATCCAGAAATAATAAATCTCTTAACACTATTCACTAATACACTACTAGCTTCACTATTTGCATTCTTTGCATTCTGACTATGACAAATACACAGAAAAATCAAGCCCATAATATCATGCAAAAACATCAGCACACCACACCCTACCTTTCTCCATAAAATTCTTCCTATGAGCTATTGCATTTCTAGTATTTGATCTAGAAATCACCTTTCTCCCACCCTTATCTTGAGAATCTCTAACAAGGAACCTAAAAATTGTAATTGCCATAAGATTAAAATCTCATCACCAGCTATAAACTTAGCTTATGAATAAATTCCAAAAGAACTAGAATTAACTAAATATAATTAGTTTAACTGAAACAAATTATTTCTAGGGCCTCCCTGGTGGCGCTGGGATTAAAGATAGCACTATCAAGCTATCGCCAGCCACTGCAGCATGAGTTCGATCCTAGGCCAGCCAGGGAGCTACCCACATGGTGCAGCAGACCTCTCCTGTCTTGCCCGCTGCTCCCCTCAGCAGTGTATTTCAGTCAGTCTGCCTGTTCTGCTCCCCACTCTCTCTGGTGAACCCTCTCACCTCCCGCACCTCTGGCTTACACCCCAGTTCTTGTATGTATAAATAAATAAATCTTTTTAAAAAAATAAAACAAATTATTTCTGCTGATTAAAATATAATAAATTTCATCATTATCAAATGTCCTTAGTTTATAATTAACACTATTCTAGTATTTACAATAACTCTTCTCATGAACAGTAACATATCAATTCCATTTAATATCTTCATTACTATGCTTAGAAGACCTAACATTGCTATTCATGATGGGAACTATTATAATTCTAAATACTCATTTTACATTAGCCAGTATAATACATATTTTTTAAGATTTATTTTTTTATTTATTTATGCGTACAAGAACTGGGGTACAGGCCAGAGGTGCGGGGGGAGGGTGAGAGGATTCACCAGAGACAGAGGGGGGAGCAGAATAGGCAGATCTACTGAAATACACTGCTGAGGGTAGAGGCAGGCGAGACAGGAGAGGTCTGCTGCGCCATGTGGGCTAGCTCCCAGGCTGGGGATAGAACTCATGCAGCAGTGGCTGGTAATAGCTTGATAGTGCTGAGACTTAACCCTTGCACCACCATGGAGGTCTACTACATATTATTTTATTAGTATTCACAGTCTGTGAAGTCACACAGTAGGAACATCATTATTATAGTGCCTGATACCTATGGTATCAAAATGGTATGGTATCTAATTATTATGGTGCCTGATACCTATGGTATCAAAATCTCCATCTTCTTCAATCCAAAAGATCATTATTCCAACCATTATATTAATATCACTAATAGGATTATCAAAAATAATATAATCTAAATTAATACTATAATTTAGTTTATTATTAGCTTTACCAGCTTGACCTAAATCAACTTAATAACAGCCCTAACTTTGAACTTTTCCATTAATCTTTTCTGACCTCCTATTAGAACCGCCACATACATTAGCAGCATGACTTCTTCCACTAATACTCACAGGAAGTCAATTACATTTGTTCAAAGAATCACCCACCCCAAAATCTTTATATTACAATACTAATTCTATTACATTCTTACTCATAACTTTTAATGCAACAGAACTGATCTTATTCTATATTTTATTCAAAGCTACATTAGTCCCAACCTCAATTATTGTTAGAAAAAAAATCAAACAAAATTATTAAATGCAGGGTCTTACTTATACACTAGCAGGCTTACTTCACCTCTTTTTTTTTTTTTGTTGGTTTTTTTTTTTTTTTTTTTTTGAGACATGTTTTATTTATTTATTTTATTTGTTTGTTTGTTTTGTTTATACATGCACTGGGTACAGTCAGAAGCGCGGGAGGGTGAGAGAATTCACCAGAGCCAGAGCGGGGAGCAGAGCAGGCAGAAGGACCGAGGTACACTGCTGAGGGGAGCAGCGGGCGGCAGGAGAAGTCTGCGCGCCATGTGGGATCCTCCTCCGGTGGCTGGGGAGCAGCCGGGGATCGAACCGGCACTGCAGAGGCTGCAGGCAGCTTTGCAACCCAGCGCTCAACCACTGTGCCACCGGGGAGGCCCCGGTTTTTTTTTTTTTTTTTTTTTTTTGTGGGACCCTCGCCGGTGGCCAGGGGAATGAACTGGCACTGCAGCGGCTGCGGGCAGCCTCGCAGCCCAGCGCTCAACCGCTGTGCCACGAGGGGAGGCCCCTTACTTCACTTCTTGTAGCACAAATCTTTATTCAAAATTTTCTAAGTTCATTAAACTAATAGCTCAATGTTGAACTCAAACACTATCATTTGATCTAATATTCCCTAAAACTAGCCTGCATAACAGCATTCATAGCAAAGATACCTGTCTATCGCCAACCCTTTTTACCACCCAAATCACATCTAGAAGCCTCCATTGCTGGATCCATAATGCCTGTGGTCTTATTACTGAAATTAGGTGACTCTGGTATATTGCTCATTTCAACAATACCAAATCCCTTAACATTACACAGTGTATCTTTTCCTAATATTAACAGGCTCCATTTGTTTATGTCAGACATAAAATCACTCATTGCATAGTCCTCTATCAGTCACACAGCACTAGTAATTATAGCTATTCTTACCCAAACACCAGGAAGCTATATAGAATAATTGTTCATTGTCTTTCATCATCATCATCATTATTATTTTGCTTGGCAAATTCAAACTACAAATTTACAAACTATAACCTAGCCTATGGATTACACACACTGCTTGACTAAGGACAGCATGATGATTAGTAGAAAGTCTCACTAATCTAATAGTCTAGGCTTACATCGAACAGTCAATCCAATTGGAGATAATCAGTAGTAATATTCTCATGGTCTAACAATCACTATTATTCTAAAAAGAAATTAACAGAGTAACCACCTTATATTCCCTCTACATATTAATCATAACGTGAAGCACATCTTTTACATGAGAAAATGTCTTCATAACCTACATCTGCTACTCCTTCTACTTTTATTACTTAACTCCAAAATTATTCTGGGGTCTATATACTACAGGTATAACTTAACAAAAACATTACACTGTGGATCTAACAATAGAAATGTAAACCTTTTTTTAAAGTTCTTTTTTTTTTTTTTACATTTTTAAAAAAAGATTTATTTATTTATTTATACAAGCACTGGGTACAGTCAGAAGCGCGGGCGGGTGAGAGAATTCACTAGAGCCAGAGCGGGGAACAGAATAGGCAGACAGATAAAGTACACTGCTGAAGGGAGCAGCGGGCAGGAGGAGAGGTCTGCGCGCCATGTGGGACCCTCCTCTGGTGGCCGGGGAGCAGCCGAGGATCGAACCGGTGCTGCAGAGGCTGCGGGCAGCTTCGCAACCCAGCGCTCAACCACTGCACCACCGGGGAGGCCCAGTAAACTTTGTTTTGATTGATTAAACTTTTTTTAATTTTCTTACATTGTTGTTCAGAAATGTCAACTTCTTACCTACTGAGAAAGTATGCAAGAACTACTAATTTCATGTACCCATATGTAATAATACAGCTTTTTCAAACTCTTAAAGGATAAAAACTAGGTTATAACCAAATACCAATTCAGATGAGGAAGACTCCACTCAAGACTTGCAGCCAGGAACACAAGGTTCCTCTCCCCTGCAGCCCCATTCACAAGATTTCCTTTCCAGTGAAACTATGGTGGTCATGATGGTCGATTTGTATTTCTGCTTATCTTACAAGAGGAGCAGGGCAGGTTTACAATAAAGGGACAAAAATACTCCTGCCCATTTTAAACAAGGCAAATAAATAAATAAATAAAAGCTCGGCAAGCTGTGTTTCAGAATGCAGGCCCAGAAGAGTGTTCACTGTCGAGGTGACTTCTCATTGCTTGGACGGAAAATAGCCATGGAACACAGAACTAAGATCCCTGACTCATGGTTAGACAGACAACATTCAGAAGTGAGGCATACTCTAGATCCTAATTCTAGTTACACCATGATTTAGCAGAAAGGAACAGACTATCAACAATGGTTCTTCAACCCCATAAGCACTGCCCAAAGCTCCATCCTGATTTGAGAGCCTTGCCTCCAGTCTCCTGCCAGAGGACCTCAAATTAAACCAGTTCTTTTCTCAAAAACTGATGGCATGTTTTTTGGCTTCTGTGCCATGGGGTAGTGGGCCCAAGTTCAGTAACACCAGGAGGAACAGGGCATCAGAGTTTCTCATGCAGTGACCCTACTTGCCTGTTGCCAAGGCAGAATCCGGGGGAAGTATGGTAGAAAGATAGGGGTTCCTTTCTGCCAAATAGCCTCCACTGGTTTAACCCCCACTGGTAACCACAGACTTTAACTGGGCCCTGATCATGCTTGCCCTATGTTGTGAGGAGAAAGAGGTTAACAGAGAGGAACTTTGGCAGCACCTTTCCCTCCACCAAGCACTCTGCTAATCAAAGACAGCTGTCAGAGAGAAACTTGCCATTCTCCCTACCCTCACCTTCAGAGACCAGGCTGAGTTTTTGCTTAAGGGAAGAAACAGACTTTAACAAAGATAGCTCCTAATCGCTTCCCAAAGGAAATTCATTTGCAAAATCATGGAGAAAGTAAAGCCTAGAAAAGTCCTGAAAAATGGTGAGGTTGTAGTAAGAGAGAAATGGGAAAAGATTCAAAACACTAACCTCTAGGTCAGCTAATGTGCAGGAGAGAACTAAGGATTAAGGAAACTGGGAAGAATCCTTCAGGGGTCAGAACAAATATCAAATACTGACCTCAGAAATGATTCCTTGAAAGGACCCTTAAGTTGATGGGGTTCAGTTTTAGAGTAGTTTATGCCCCACAGCGTTATGGAAAACAATCAGTTCACAGTAAAATGGGAGTTTGACAGCTATGTGCGAGCAGAGAGGACTAACAAAGCCAGTGACATCCGGGGGTGATTTGTGGGTGTATTCAAATTGCATCTTTCTGTGTAGTAACCTGTATCTGATGAGTTATGATGCCGTACCTCTGAATCACACAGTGTTGTAAACCAATGTTACCTCAATTAAAAAAAAAATGCACCTAAGGAGCAACATCAGGGGAGTAACCTATGCGAAAGCACACCCAAATGAGATACCCTTCACACCTACAGGGATGGTGAGAATTGGATGAAGTCAGATAATGACAAGTGTGGATGAATTAGAGGCCTCATTCACTGCTGATATGAGTGTAAAATGGGGCCGCCACTTTGGAAGAGTTCAGGGGTTTCTCAAACAATTAGAACAACAATAACGTGTTGAATATACACCTAGAGAAATGAAACATGTCTACACAGAAACTTGTACATGAACATTTTCCAAAACCATTCTTAATAGTTTAATGGTGGAAACAATCCAAATGTCCATCAATGGATAAACAGATAAACAAAATGTGTTATATTTGTACTATGGAATATTATATTATATTAATATTCACTAAAACAGGGATGAACCTTTGAGCTTTTTTTTTTTTGAAGATTTATTGCTTACAAGAACTGGGGTGGGGCCTCCCTGGTGGCACAAGGGGTTTAGCACAGCACCGTGAAGCTATCCGCACCCACTGCAGCATGAGTTTGATCCCCGGCCAGCCAGGGAGCTACCCACATGGCACAGCAGACATCTCCTCAGCAGTGTATTTCAGTCAGTCTGCCCTTTTTGTTCCCCACTCTGTCTCTGGTTAATCCTCTCACCCCCCCCCCACACACACACGCCTCTGGTCTGTACCCCAGTTCTTATATGCATCAATAAATACATCTTAAAAAAAAAAAAGAACTGGGGTATAGGCCAGAGGTGTGGGGTGTGAGAGGATTTATCAGAGACAGAACGGGGCGCACTCAAGGCGGATTCACTAAAACCTTCTGCTGAGGGGAGCAGCGGATGAGACAGGAGAGGTCTGCTGCGCCATATGTGGATCAGCTCCCTGGCCAGGGATTGAACTCAGGCCATCAATGTGATAGCACTGAGCCTTAACCCCCAGGCCACCAGAGAGGCCCTAAGTGTTAAGCTAACTGAAATAAGTCAATCATAAAAGATGATACATGATTCCATTCATATGAAATGTTCAAAACTGCTAAATCAATAGAGACAAAAAATAAATTAGTGGTTGCCTAGGGCTGGGCAAATGGGGTAAAGGGTTTTGGGCCTATGGCTAAAGCATATGGACTTGTTTAGGTGATGAAAATGTTATAAAACTGAGTAGGGTAATAGGTGCACATCTACTAAAAAGTAATGAATTGTACATTTTAAATGAATGAACTGAATGGTATATGAATTACATTTCAATAAATATGTCAAAGAAGAAATTAAGACATTTAGATTTTTAAAAAGCTGAGGGAGTTCATCTCTAATAAGCCTTCCCTACAAGAATTGCCAAAGAGCGTTTTCAGGCTAAGATGGCAGGACAATACACAGTAACTCAAAAGTACATGAAGAAATCTCACATTTAATCCTCCATTAGAAAAATCTTCTCTGGCGCGCATCTGCGCTCCGGCTGCTGCTGCTCCTGCTGGCCCCGCTGCTGCGGGCCGTGCCCGAGGAGGACCTGAGCCACCGGAACAAGGAGCCGCCGGCGCCTGCCCAGCAGCTGCAGCCGCAGCCCGCCGCGGGGCAGGGCCCCGAAGCCGCCCGGGCCGAGAAAGGATTTACACCAGTTGCTCCAGTTCATGCCAATAAAGAAGATCCAGCTACACAAACTAATTTGGGCTTTATCCATGCATTTGTCGCTGCCATATCAGTTATCATTGTGTCTGAACTGGGTGATAAGACATTTTTCATAGCCGCCATCATGGCGATGCGCTATAACCGATTGACAGTATTGGCTGGTGCTATGCTGGCCTTGGGCTTGATGACGTGCTTATCCGTTTTGTTTGGTTATGCCACCACAGTCATCCCCAGGGTGTATACATACTATGTCTCAACTGCTTTATTTGCCATTTTTGGCATTAGAATGCTTCGGGAAGGCTTAAAGATGAGTCCAGATGAGGGTCAAGAGGAACTGGAAGAAGTTCAAGCAGAATTAAAGAAAAAAGATGAAGAATTTCAACGAACCAAACTCTTAAATGGACCAGGTGATGTCAAGACAGGTACAAGCACAATGATACCTCAGAAAAAGTGGCTGCATTTTATTTCGCCCATCTTTGTTCAAGCTCTGACACTGACATTCTTAGCAGAGTGGGGTGATCGCTCCCATCTAACTACAATTGTTTTGGCAGCCAGAGAGGATCCCTATGGTGTAGCTGTGGGCGGAACAGTGGGACACTGCTTGTGCACAGGACTGGCAGTAATTGGAGGAAGAATGATAGCACAAAAAATCTCTGTCAGAACAGTGACAATCATAGGAGGCATCATATTTTTGGCGTTTGCATTTTCTGCACTATTTATAAGTCCTGAATCTGGTTTTTAACAAGCTACTTGTTCATTTGTATTTAGTATAAGATAGGTAACTCTATGTACATAGTGTACATTATAACTAAAAGTGATGGAAAAAACTGTATTTTGTAGCATTGATTTGTGAGTTTGACACATTTAATGAAAGTATTATGTCCTAAAGAAATAATCATTGATTCTATTTGCAACATGGATTTTGAAAAGAAACCTCATGTCTAAGTGTGGATTTCTCTTTTCTCCAGCATAATTATGTTCCTTTTATTGTTTGGGTGTTTTGTTTTTTGGGGTTTTTTTTGGAGGGGGGGAGGGATATGCAGAACCATTGTGCAGTGGGGTCTACCACTCAATTTTCTTCTAGCACTGACCCCTTTGTAAGGAATATAAATTTTCTCTTGGATCAGAGAGGTGTTTAAGCTGTTGACCTTAAGATTTTTCTTGGGAAGAATGAGTTTCTCTTTTAAAATCTTTCCTTGAGCCAATAAGCAGTAGTTTAATCAGAAACCTTTTCAAAATTAGCTTGTTATGTTTTAAAAAAGGCAAGAGAGATGTATTACTGTAATAGCAACATGACACAATTGTTTGCCAGGCCATTTGCTTTTTTTTTAAATTGGGTCGGAAGCCCAATATAAAAACAGTCAATATTTGACAATGTGGAATTACCAAATTAAAAGGAATGCTATGAGTGTATTCATATTTTTTTCTATATTGAATAAACAATGTAACATAGATGCAATGTAAATAAAAGTGGTATGACCAGTGGAAAAAAAAAAAAAAAAAGAAAAAAGAAAAATCTTCTCTGGCGCGCAGACCTCTCCCGCGGCGCCCGCTACTCCCATCCCCATCAGTCTGCCTGTTCTGCTCCCCGCTCTGGCTCTGGTGGAGTCTCTCACCCTCCCGCGCTTCTGACTGTACCCAGTGCTTGTATAAATAAATAGATAAATAAATAAATAAATCTTTAAAAAAAAGAGAGAAAGAAAAATCTTCTCTCTTTTTTTTTCTTTTGCCATTATGTTTTGTTCCATTAAATAGAAGTTATTTGCCCAAAAAAAGTATATGAGAAAATAAAGAATATGGGTAAGGGTAACTACAGGGGTAACTATAAAAACCACTATTATTGGGCCTCCCTGGTGGTACAAGGGATTATGCACCACTAAGAAGCAATCCGCAGCCTCTGGTTGTTTCCCGACCAGCCAGGGAGAAACCCACATGGCGCGGCAGACCTCTCCTGTCTTGCCGGCTGCTCCCTTCAGCAGTGTATTTCAGTTAATTTACCTGCTCTGCTCCCCACTCTGTCTCTGACAGATCCTCTCATGCCCCGCCCCCCCGCATCTCTGGCCTGTACCCCAGAACTTGCATACATACATACATAAATCTTAAAAAAAAACCACTATTATTGTATTTTTGGTTTACAATTCCTTATATTTTTCCTTATAACTGCAAACGAGATGGAAAAATTCACATGAATTGCAAGAAGCTCTGAATAGCCAAAATAATATTGAAAAAGAAAAAAACAGAGTTGGAGGACTGATACTATGCAATTTTAAAACTTACCACTGTCTACAGTAATCAAAATGGTGTGGTACTTACCACTGTCTACAGTAATCAAAATGGTGTGGTACTGGCATAAAGATAGGGACAAATGGAATAGATTGAAAGACCAGAAATAAACCCATACACCTAAGGGCAAGGAATTTAGATAAGGGTGCCAAGATCATTCAATGGGGAATGAATGAATACTCTCTTCAATAAATGGTGCTTGGAAAACTGGCTATGTACATGTAAAAAAATGAAGTTGGGGGCCTCCCCTGGTGGCACAGCGGTTGAGTGCTGGGCTGCGAGGCTACCCGCAGCCTCTGCAGCGCCAGTTCGTTACCCGGCCGCCAGCGAGGGTCCCACAAAAAAAAAAAAGAATGAAATTGGACTTCACATCATATACATAAAATAACTGAAAATGGATCGATTACATGAACATAAGGGTTAAAACCATAAAAAGCTTAGAAAAATACATAAGGGTAAATCTTCATGAACTTGGATTTGGCAAAGAATTCTCAGATTTCACACAAAAGGAAAAATTGGACTTCAAATTTAAAAAATATGTACACCAAAGGACATTATCAAGAAATTATTTTTAAAAAACCCTACAGAAAGGGGGGCAAGGGATTGCAAATCACATATATAACAGTCAACTATCCAGAATGTATAAAGAATTCTTACAACTTAACAACAAAACACCCAAATTAAAAAATGGGCAAAAGACTTAAAGAGACACTTCTACAAAAAAATATATAAATGGCTGACAAACACTGGAAATGTACTCCAAATCGTAAGTCATTAGGGAAGTGCAAATCAAAACCAAACAAAAGACCACTTCAAACACACTAAAATGATTGCAGTTTTTTTAAAAAACCAAAAACAGTAAAAAAGAAGTGTTTGTTAGGAAATTCTGTTTAACTTATGGTGAAATCACCAATTTCTCACAGATAAATGGCTGTATCATTTTGTAACCCAGCAATAATGTATGAGAGTTCCAATTTCTCCAGGTCCTTTGCCAACACTTATTTCTGGTTTGTTTGTTTGTTGTCAATTAGATTCTGCCCTCAATTTAGAAATTACTGATTCCAGGGCCTCCCCAGTGGCGCAGCGGTTGAGCGCTGGGTTGCGAAGCTGCCCGCAGCCTCTGCAGTGCCAGTTCGATCCCCGGCTGCTCCCCGGCCACTGGAGGAGGGTCCCACATGGCGCACAGACCTCTCCTGCCATGCCCGCTGCTCCCCTCAGCAGTGTACTTCGGTCCTTCTGCCTGTTCTGCTCCCAGCTCTGGCTCTGGTGAATTCTCTCACCCTCCCGACTGTACCCAGTGCTTATATAAATAAATAAATAAATCTTTTAAAAAATAAAAATAAAAAAATAAAGTATTTGACAATTTGAAAAAAAAAAAGAAATTACTGATTCCAGATGAATAAAAACTCATCTTTTTTATTGATTTTTTAAAAAAATTTCTTTAAATTTGTAAACAAAAAACCCATGTTAGAAGTTCATATGTCAAAAAGTTCAGAAATGCAAGGAAAAAATAATCATTGTTAAAAATAATAGTTACCAGGTCTCCCCGGTGGCACAGCGGTTGAGCGCTGGGTTGTGAGGCCGCCCACAGCCTCTGCAACACCGGTTCAATCCCCAGCCGCAGGGGAGGGTCCCAGATGGCCCTCAGACCTCTCCTGCCGCGCCCGCTGCTCCCCTCAGCAGTGTACTTCTTCATCAGTCTGCCTGTTCTGCTCCCCACTCTGGCTCTGGTGAATTCTCTCACCCTCCCGCACTTCTGACTGTACCCAGTGCTTGTATAAATAAATAAATAAATCTTTAAAAAAATAAATAATAGCTACCTCTGCGGATGAGGGAAGAGAGCGATGCAATCAGAGATGGGCACAGAGAAGTTCAACTATAATAGTAATGGAGTATTTTTCTGTTAATTTTATTTATTTATTTTAATTTCTTCTTTAATATTTGTTTTTTTAATTTTTTATTTTAAAAAAAAACATTTTCTTGGGCCTCCCTGGTGCCGCAAGGGGTTAAGCACCGCACTATGAAGCAATCTGCAGCCTCTGAAGCATGAGTTCCATCCCTGGCTGACCAGGGAGCTACCCACATGGCGCAGCAGACCTCTCCTGTCTTGCCCGCTGCTCCCCTCAGCAGTGTATTTCAGTCCGTCTGCCTGTTCTGTTCCCCACTCTGTCTCTGGTGAGTCCTCTCACCCCCCACACCTCTGGCCTGTACCCCAGCTCTTGTATGCATAAATAAATCTTTAAAAAATTTTTTTTTTCTTCCCCCAACCCCCTCAGGTTGAGTTCCCATAGAATTTCCTTCCGTTCCCCAAGGCACACCTCCACCATCACCACAGTCTCCTGTTCTCCTGCCTCCCTCCCCCTGATCCCTCTCCCTCCTCCTCCCCTGCAATATGTCTCTGATTTGTAATTCTCTGTTTTTCCTTTGTTGTGTTTTGTACTTTTTTTTTTTTTTTTACACTGATGTCTTATTTGGTTCCCCTATCATTCCTGTTACAAGTGAAACCATCCGATATTTTTCTTTTTCCTTCTGGTCTGTTAATTTTTTAAAAAATTTCTTGGCTGGTGAGAAGTTTTCTTGTATTATTCTTTTTATGTGTTTCTGTAAATATCTGCGTGTGTGTCCTAATATTCATAACATACCAAAAGCCTCAAAAAGAAGTTAATCTAACATTCTTTCACAACCCCTCCCCCACAACCATCACCACTAAAAACATAGGCCCATACCAGGGTATTCTGCAACTTATTTTTCTCACATAACAATCCATTATAGCATTCTCTAGATCAAGAGAGTAAGGAGGTAAACTGTTACCACCGCTACAAAATATTTCATAATAAGAATGTTCCATAATTTATTCAAATATTCTCCTTTTTATGGAAATACAGGTTGTTTCCAGTTGTCACAAAAACAGAGCTGCAAAACATTGTTGTTCATGCATCTTTATATACTGGTACTTCTGTTTTTGCAAAATGGTTTTTTTTTTAAGATTTATTTATTTATGCATACAAGAACTGGGGTACAGGCCAGAGGTGTGGGGGTGAAAGGATTAACCAGAGACAGTGGGGAACAGAACGGGTGGAATGACCTAATATACACTACTGAGGGGAGCAGTGGGCGAGACAGGAGAGGTCTGCCGCGCCATGTGGGTTGCTCCCTGGCCGACTGGGGATCGAAGTCGTGCTGCAGTGGCTGCAGACAGCCTCATAGGTTGTGTCTTGACCCCCTGCGCCACCAGGGAGGCCCCACAAAATGGGTTTTTAAAAGTCAGACTAGGTTCGAGTATTGAGTGAAGTGATATCTTTGTTTTTTTTTAATTTCCCTAAATATTGCCAGATTACTTTTTGAAAGGGTTGCAGGAATTCATTCTCCAGCAACCTATGAGTGAGACCTGGGCACCTCTTAACTGAAATTTCTTTTAACCACATGAGGATTTAACAACAAATTAGAGGTCAATTTTTACTGTCCTCCCCAAATAGTAAATATTAACATAAATTTATTTCCACCAGGAGGTTTTAAATATTTTTCTTACTCATGGAGCAGTGCAGCTAACAATCCACAAAATAACAGAGCAATTCCTCCGAGAGATGACCTGAATACTTACGTACACCCATACACACACCCTACTGAGATGCTTCCAGAACATATATTAAATAGTATATGCCTGAAAATCCTCATTTGTTTATACATAAAGGGCATAGAAAAAAAATTAATCTAGCCCATAACGAATATGCCACAAACTGGTTAGTTTATCAGAACTACTTAGGTTGCACACGCAAGGCAAGTAAATAAGAACGGGTAGGCCCAGGAGGTTAGGCTGTTCCTGAAAGCCCGCAGGGGAGATGGAATCTTCCATTTTGGTGCAGCGTGGTGTCAATAAAAACCCATTTAGTCAAGGAAAAACCATAGAACGACCCAGAATCCCTTCTAGGCAACCACCTTGCCTTATCAGTGGTGGTAAGGTGATGAAGGAGAAAGAAATGATTCTCCGATATTTTGAAGAGAGGCGAGACAAAAAAACGAAACCAAGCCGGCTCCTCCCCCCACTCAGGCAGGCCACGCGATTCCGAAGTGTGTCGCCTCCCGAACAGCCACATCTCGAGCTGCTGTGAGGCCCAGCACTCACCACAACACAAAAAAGGGGCGAGCTTTCTGGAATTTCCTTAGCAGATTCGTCCCTTGGACGCCTTTCCACACCCGCTACGCCCGCAGAATTTGTCCCAGTACAGGCGCCGCCATCTTAGGTCCTAGAAGAATCCGGGGGTACAGAGTGATGAAAGCCTGGGGGTGGGGGAGCCACAGGCAAATAGGCCCAGAGCCCAACCACCGCGCGCTACCCAAATGGCTCCGCCGGCATTGCGACCAGCCGCCCTGGGCCCCTCCCCCACTTTTCCTGACCGGTTGCTCTTCCTCAGGGTTTAGAGTCACTGGAATTCCCTCCTTCTTCCTCCTTTTCTTTCCCTTCATCTCTTTTTTCCTTTTTAACCACAAATTTATTTTACTTTTGCCCCGACTCCTCCTTTTCACATTTCTTTTTTTTTTTTTTTTTACATTTCTCAAAGTGAGGGAAAGTTTATTGCGCCCCGGGCGGACCTCACAGACCCAAGGCGGGGGTCAGTGCAGTCGCGCCCTTTTCACATTTCTAAGTCGCTCTCATTATTCTCAGCTTTCATTAACTTCACAAATACATAGCATTTTACAGTAGACAAATCTTTGGTTTTTTACTAAATTATCATTTTATAAGGAAAACTAAGGAGTGACTTTTCCGATTTCATAGATGAGGAAACTAAGGCCCAGAGAAATGAGCCAATTTCCCAAAAGCTGCAACATCTAGTAAGTTTTAGAGTGGACCAGAACCGAGTATTTTTCACTCCAGTGAGCTCCCTGCTCCAATAGATTACCATCTGCTTCAACCAACTAGTGATAATTGGAAAGATAGGAAAACTGAAACCAGAGATGGGAAGGGTTTGGGCCTGAATTCATAGAGTGAGTCAGTGACAAAACTGAATTCAAAACAAGCTACTTCCTTATTTAATTCTCAAACACAAAGCTCCTTCACAAAGGGATTTGGGATGCAATTCTCCGGCTTAAAAAAATCATTTCTCTTCTTATACTCATCTCAAATCCTGACGCCTGTAAGAAACCTCTACTTTTATCAAAACCTTTTGCTTTTTCAGCCCCTTTCCATGAGGGCAAGGACACTAGCTGGATGCCACCCCCCAAATCCTAAAAAATTTTTTTGAAAACTTAGAAGGCTGAAACTTGTTGTGAAGCGTTATAAGTGAATGGTGTAGAAGACTAGTGGGGGAAGTTCCGCCCTGCACAGATAGGGAAAACACGATTTTTTAAATTATTATTAATGTAGGGACCTCCCTGGTGGCACAAGGGGTTAAACACCGCACTATGAGGCGATCCGCAGCCTCTGCAGCAGAAGTTTGAGCCCTCGCAGGCCAGGGAGCAACCCACCTGGCCTGGCAGACCTCTCCTGTCTCACCTGCTGGTACCCTCAGCAGTGTATTTCAGTCAGTCTGCCTGTTCTGTTCCCCACTCTGTCTCTGGTGAATCTTCTCTCCCCCCCTCACCCCCCGCATCTCTGGCCTGTACCCCAGATCTTGTATGCATAAATAAATAAATTTTTTTAAATTGTTATTTATGTAACATTCCCTAAACTGAATTCAATGAGTTCTTCTTTTGGTGGATATCTGGGCCAAATAAAACACCCTACCAAGATGGATAACACACAAGACAAGTATCTATTTTCTTGTGACAAGAAAAGGAGACAACTAACCCAGGTTTCCAAAGAAACTATCAATATTTCACAGAAAGCAGTTAGTAAAGTTACACAGTATTGTTCAGTGTGCAAGGGGGTCTTCAGGAATATCTTTGTTCCTGCTGCTTGCATTTTCTGATCTTTACCTTCAACCAGGGAGGCCTGTGAAAAACATACCTCCAGGAGAAAATGAAAGTTTGTCATATACTCTATTCTTATCTCATCTAGGTTTTTTTTAAAGACACATTTATATAGCTTCATGTTCAGACTATTACATTTTGCAATCAATAGCTTAGGTACCAAAAAAAAATCTATACTAAAACCCTTTGTGGGCCTCCCTGGTGGCACAAGGGGTTAAGTGTCAGCACTATGAAGCTATCCTCAGCTACTGAAGCACAAGTTCGATCCCCGGCCAGTCCTCAGCTACTGAAGCACAAGTTCGATCCCCGGCCGGGGAGCTACCCACATGGTTTAGTAGACCTCCCTTGTCTCCCCCACTGCTCCCCTCAGCAGTGTATTTCAGTCAGTCTGCCTGTTCTGTTCCCTACTCTGGTGAATCCTTTCACCCTCCACACCTCTGGCCTATACCCCAGTTCTTGTATGCATAAATAAATCTTTAAAAAATAAAATAAAATGTGTCTTCTTTGTAGCAGCTAGGCCTTGCCACCTCTGTGCTTGGCTGAGTTCACAAAGCTATTGTAACCTGTAGCTCCACTGTCATTTTTCTGGCTCTCCTCTCCTGCTAAACTTTATTTTTATTTCCTTAATTAAAACCTTCTGCCACTGCTGCTGCTGGGGAACCACCATAGCCACTTTGCTTTCCTGGTTTGGCAAAGTACTGGCCTTCCCCACAGGGGCCAGAGCTTTTGCCTCCAAAGTTTCCTACTTTCAAGGTTCAAAATTTGAACATTGAGATGGCTTCCCTGGTGGCGCAAGGGGTTAAGTCTCAGCACTATGAAGGTATCAGCAACCACTGTAATAGGAGTTTGATCCTGGGCCAGCCAGGGAGGCCAGGGAGGCCACATGGCACAGCAGACCTCTCCTGTCTCAGCAGACCTCTCCTGTCTCACCCGTTGCTCCCCTCAGCAGTGTATTTCAGTCAGTCTGCCTATTCTGTTTCCCACTCTGACTCTGGTGAATCCTCTCTTCTCTCTCTCTCTCTCTTCTCTCTCTCTCTCTCTCTCTCACACACACACACACACACACACACACACACACACACACACCACCTCTGTCCTGTATCCAAGTTCTTGTATGCATAAATAAATAAAATAAATCTTAAAAAGAAAAAACAAAATTTGAAGATTGATTGTTGTAATTGCCAAAATCACGGTAGCTTCCACCACCTCCAAAATTGCTTCCATCATTGCCAAATCAAATCCATTATAGCCATCCTCACTGCTACCATATCTTCCTTATTCCTCCACAACCCCCACCACGATGGCTGCCACCAAAACCACTTCAACCACTGAAGTTTCCTCCACCACGCAGGTTGTCATTCCCACCAAAACCACCTCCACAACCAGCACCAGTTTCCAGAACGAGGTGCTGAGAATGTGAGTCAGTGCTTGGGTGGGTCCCTGCCTCCTGCCCTTGCCCCCTACAGCTTTCTGTTGTGGCCTTGGGCAATGTGCACATCTGAAAGCCTGAAGGACTTCCAGGCTTCGCTGAGGTAGATGGCGCCTTCAAAGAATCGACGCTTTCTGACCACTGAGGAAAACCTGTGGTGCTCTTTTCCTACACACTGAACTTCACCTTTTTGTGCCCCACAGAGATCATCAGTTTCTGAGAACATGCAGAGCCTCCACAAACTAGGCTGCGAAGTTCTGGGGGTGTCTGTAGATGTAGACTCTCAGTTCACTCATGTGCCTTGAATCAACACCCCTGGAAGAAGGGAGGTCTAGGCCCCCTGCACATCTCCCTGATGGCTGACACAACCACAAGTCTATGCCAAGATTAAGGTATGCTGAAAGAAGATGAGGGCATCATCTACAGGGGCCTCTTTATCATCGATGGCTCCGGTGACCTTCAGTAGATCACTATCAATGATTTGCCTGTTGGGCATTCTGTGGATGAGGCCTTGCAAACTGGTCCAGGCCTTCCAGTACACTGATGAGCATGGGGATGTCTGTCCTGCTGGCTAAAAAACAGTCAGTGATACAATCAAGCCCAAGGTGGATGACAGCAAAGAACTTCCCCAAACACAACTATAGTAGATACATGGCTTTGGCTCTTGGCCCCTGCCTGAGTACCCTGTGCTGACCCAGAAAAGGCCAGACCTGCCCCTTCAATCCCCATAGTCTGTTACCCTGAGGGGTAGGCCAAGGTCTTCCCATGCTCCCAAATGGGAGTATGAGAGCCCTCCACACAGCAGGCACAGGCCTAGAGGTAACTAATAAAGTATTAGAGATGGTGAAAAAAAAAAGTTTCCTGGATGACTCCGACCTCTTCAGCTGGATGTAGCCCTGGCCATTTCTTTTTTCTTTTTTTTTTTTTTTTAAGATTTATTTATTTATTTATACAAGCACTGGGTACAGTCAGAAGCGCGGGAGGGTGAGAGAATTCACCAGAGCCAGAGCGGGGAGCAGAGCAGGCAGAAGGACCGAAGTACACTGCTGAGGGGAGCAGCGGGCGGCAGGAGAGGTCTGCGCGCCTTGTGGGATCCTCCTCCAGTGGCCGGGGAGCAGCCAGGGATCGAACCGGCACCGCAGAGGCTGCAGGCAGCCTCACAACCCAGCGCTCAACCGCTGCGCCACCGGGGAGGCCCAGCCCTGGCCATTTCTAGCTTAGTTAGGGCTTTCCTTGCTTCACAGTTGTGGCCATTCACAGTGTGGCATTTCTGAATGACAATCTTGTCTACAGAATCATGGTCATCAGAGGTTATGAAAGCAAAGCCTCTCTTCTTGCCACTGCCCCCATCAGTCATGATTTCAATCACCTCAATTTTCCCATTCTGCTCAAAATAATCTCTAAGGTGATGTTATTCAGTGTCTTCTTTAATGCCACCAACAAAAATCTTTTTCACAGTTAAGCAGGTACTGGATCTTTGAGAATCTTCTCTTGACACAACCCTGTGTTCCACACTCTTCCATCCACCTCGTGTGGCCTTGCATTCATAGCTACATCCACCTCCTTCTCCGATGCCTAAGCAGCAAGCCCAAAGCCTTTGGATTGCTTGGTGTTTGGATCTCTCATCACCACACAGTCTATGAGCATTCCTCATTGCTCAGAATGGCTTCTCATCTCCCATCAGTGGTTTCAAAGCTTAAACTTCCAACGAAGAACATCCGCGGCTGTTGGGGCTCTTTGGGAGACTCTGGCTTAGCCATGATGGTGGTAGAAGGGGAGACTTTTAAGATGCTTAATTGTAGGCATCCTCAGGCAGAAAGAAAAGGCTCTCATTTAGGTTTCATTTTATAGTCCAGAGATTTGAGAACAAGGTGATCTATGCCGGGTGACCTGAGCCAGCAGGAAAAATTTCTTCACTCTTACTCTCAATGTGCTCATAGTTGGTTAAAAACAGTATATAGATTTTAGGAATTCAGCATTATAAATCAACATCTGTATATACTACATTATGTTCGGCACTAAAAGTCTAGTTTCTATCCTTCCATAAAATGACCCCTTTTAGAGAAGTCTTATCCCTTCGCAAAAGCGTAGTTTCTCTTATAAGTTCTAATGTTACCTTTGGCTTTCTGCAAGTACCTAGCATGGAACACCTCTTATTCTATTCATTTGCACCATCACCTTTCCTTTATTTTGATATTGTCACTTAATGGTAGATAATTGTGTGAACATTTGGGCCTACAGGTATGGCCCAAAACACTGCTTGTCAGTGATACATGTACGTGAGGTGAAGCAGTCTTTAAGCTTAATGTTTATCATCTCCTGGACATTTTTAAGTACATCTTGAAAACTGGTGAGGCAGACACCAGAAGTCAATTGCAAAAGAAACAGCTGAACTTTTGAGAAAGAACACATCCTAAGACCTGAGAGTATTGAGTCTGAGTATTGCAATGGGTCTGTGACTTCATTTTTTCCCCATCAGGGGGCATATCTCTTGGTTGTACTACAAAATGTACTGATTTTGATCCACTGCACCTTGTGCAGTGCTTTACTGGTAAGTAGAATGGTGAAGAAAAATGAGTAAAACTTGTGGCCTTATTCTGGTGGTTTAAGCCTTTGGAACAAATGAACATTGGGTTTTAAAGAAATGCATATAAATAACCAGCAGGAAACATTAGTAGAACAACAGGCTTGTGGAGCTGCTAGTCAATTTCAGGGGGGAAACCCTGAGGCACCAATTTTATTTAATGGTGTTTCAAATTAAAATGAGCTAGACCCAGAGAGCTAGGGACAGAAAAACTCTGTTAATTCACAGCTAAGGTAGAAACTTCACATTCCTACCCCCACCCCCTCTTGTTTCCCCAGTCTATCTGCCTTGATTCTAAAGAAAATGCTTCCAGATAACACCAGAAACTAAGTTTCATGACCAAGCTACAATGCTTGCTTTTCAAAGTCCATCTTCTTGGGCCTCCCTGGTGGTGCAAGGGGTTAAGCACAGCATTATGAAGCAATCCTCAGCCTCTGTGGCTTGCTGGATCGCCCCCAGCCAGGGAGCAACCCATATGGTGCAGCAGACCCCTCCTGATTGGCCTGCTGCTCCCCTCAGCAGTGTATTTCAGTCAGTCTGCCTGTTCTGTTCCCCACTCTTTCTCTGGTGAATCCTTTCACGGCCGGCACCTCTGGCCTACACCTCAGTTCTTGTATGCATAAATAAAATAAATAAATCTTTAAAAAAAAAAAAAAAAAAAAAAGTCCATCTCCTTGGCTTCCTTGAGGTCCAGTCAGTACCTGTTTAATTCCATATGAGAACCTAGTTTTCCTTTTTCGTAAGTACTTGTTCCCAAAATAAGAAAGCTGGATACAAAATCCAAATAAGCAAAAGAGGAGTTGTAATTTCACCATCATCTGGATATGGTTAGCCAGCACTTATTTACAAAGGGCTCTCAGTTGGAGAATTTACGAAGATAATAGCACACTTAATGAAGCCTCTGACCATAGTTTTCTGTGACCTTTGCATTCATAATCTAAGACAGATGAGTAATGAACTTATAAATGACAGTTAAAATAATAGATGCATGCAGAGTTTCACTAGAACACATTCACTGAGGCCAAGTACAATTTGATGTGACAAATGGGAAAGCAGATGTACATAGAATTTATCATTGATTAAGAACCCACATGTAAAGAATAGAAAGGTGGAGAGTACAATGAAACCCAATATTAGAGGAGATTAGATTCAATTTGGGGGGGGGAATAAGGTATTCTAAGCAGTATTTTTGTATCAGGCACTGTACTAGGCACAAGGTGGATGAAAAGTAAGTTTTGGGTGTAGGAAGAGAATACAGAGATGAATCTACCATGATTCCTAGCCTCAGGGAATTTAGAGACTAGTGAGGAAAAATAAAACATGAAGTTGGATAATTCTTTTTATTAAAGGGGGGCCTTCCTTGTGGCAACAAGGGTCATTAAGTTTCAGTGCTGTCCCATCTAAGGCCTGAGTTCCATCCCTGGCCAGGGAGCTAACCCACATGGCACAGCAGACCTCTGATGTCTTGCCTGCTGCTCCCCTTAGCAGTATATTTTAGTAGATCCACCTGTTCTGCTCCACACTCTGTCTCTGGCAAATCCTCTCACCACTCCCCACCCCCTCCCCCACACCTCTGGCCTACACCCCAATTCTTCCACACATAAATAAATAAATAAATAAATAAATCTTTTTAAAACTTATTTTTATTAAGGAATTCAAGGAATTCAACACATAAAATCATATCTTTTGTAAGGTACTATACTAAATGATAAAAGGGATGGGAAGAACAACAAAAAGGAAAGCTGTGAAATATACTGCAAATCAATGAGGACAACATATTAGAATAAAGCAGGTATCAAGGAGACATGTAAAATCACACTACTTATACTATGTGTGACGTTGACCTGTCCTGATGTTCTTCTTTATTTATAATTCACATGCCATAAAATTCACCATTTCACACTTCTGGCTCCTCCACCTCAGCATGGCTGCTTTAGGTACTGTGCTGTCCAGAGGGGTCCGGAGGCTGCTCTGAGGGGCTGAGGTTCAGGTTGTGAGCCAGTGGCCACTCCAGTAGAGCCAGGCTGCCAACCATTCGGGCTACTTACTGAGCTACTTTCTTGCTGCTACTTAATGCATTTCCATATTAATCTTAAGCGGATGGACCCCCTGCTCTTCCAATGAAAGGCCAGCTACAAAGAAAAGTCCAAAGGGAGAAATTCGCAAGACTGTTTATACTGCTGTCACAGGGTTGGGACGCTGGATTACAGAGTTGGCAGCTCAGGCAGCAGCAGAAGTTGCAGGAAAAGAAAGGAAACAGGAAAATGGTCAAGGGCACGGGGCCTGTACTACAGAAACCCCTACCGAGTCAATGAAAAGCAACTAGTGTGTCTCTTCCCCAGTCTTATCCCTGGCTTTCTTTTCTAGCATTAGACGCTTCACCCCCGCCAGAGGACAAGCATTATGTCCCTTCCCATCTGCCTTCAGAACAAAAGAGTTTGGGGGCCTTAAACAGACAGGAAACTCACTGCCATGAAGGATCAACAGGCTCAGAGTCCTCCTCATCCTCCAGGACAGGGCAGCAGAATCTTGCTCAGGGGTATTTATCCTCTCCTTTGCGGGTCTTAGGTGTGGCACGACTCTTGGCAGTAGCTGCCCTACAGGAGAAGAGGGCAACCCTTTCACTGACTTAAGTTACACAGGCCAGTTAGATATTTAATAAATGTTCTGATGAAAAAGCAAAAAAATAAAAATAAAAAAGAAGAAAAAACCCTTTTCAGAGAGTGTAACCTTCACCACTAACTTCAGAACATTTTCATCACCTCAAAAACAAGCCCAATATCTATTATCACTCATTCTTCCTTCTTCCCCCAATCAAGTCCCTGGCAAATACTAATTTATTTTCTGTCTCTATCAATTTATCCCCTCTGAACATTTTATATAAATTAGGTCACACAACAGGTGATCTGTGCGTGGTTTCTTTTACTGAGCATATTTTCAAGGTTCCTGCCTGTCACAGCATGTAGAAGTACTTTATGACTAAATACCACCCCATTACATGGATATACAATGTATTGTTTATTCAACAGATGATGCATTTTGAGCTGATCACTTTTTGGCTAGTATAAGCAATGTTGTTATGACCACTTATTTACACGTTTTTGTGTGGACAGGTGTTTTCTTCCAATTCTTACTGGAATATATGCCAGAATGGAAATTCTGAGTAATATGGTAACTCTAGGCTGAACTCTTTGAGGAACTGTTGAACTGGCACCATTTCACTGCACCATTTCACTTTCCTACCAGTAATGTATCAGGTTTCCAGCTTCTCCCCATCAGTGTGTGTCACTGTAATTGTAAGCAGCCTAGCAGGTGTGAAGTAGCATCTAATAGTGCTTTTTTTTTTTTTTTTAAATAGAGGCATGTTTTATTTATTTATTTGTTTGTTTATACATGCACTGGGTACAGTCAGAAGCGCGGGAGGGTGAGAGAATTCACCAGAGTCAGAGCAGGGAGCAGAGCAGGCAGAAGGACCGATGTACACTGCAGAGGGGAGCAGCGGGCTGCAGGAGAGGTCTGCGCACCATGTGGGACCCTCCTCTGGTGGGGAGCGGCCGGGGAGCACCCGGGGATTGAACCGGCGCCGCAGAGGCTGCGGGAAGCTTCGCAACCCAGCGCTCAACCACTGTGCCACCGGGGAGGCCCTAATAGTGCTTTTGATTGGCATTTCCCTGATGGCTAATGACATAGAGCATCTTTTTATATGTGTATTGGCCATTTGTATATATTCTTTCTTTTTTTAAAAAAAGATTTATTTTATTTATTTATGCATACAAGAACTGGGGTGTGGGCCAGAGGTGCAGGGAGGGGGTGTGGGGAGAGAATTCAGCAGAGACAGAGCAGGTTGCAGAAAAGGCGGATCTACTGAAATACACTGCTGGGGGGAGCAGCAGGCAAGACAGGAAAGGTCTGCTGTGCCACGTGGGTAGCTTCCTGGCTGGGGATAGAACACATGCTACAGTGGCTGACAATAGTTTGATAGCACTGAGACCTTAATCCCTGTGCCACCAGGGAGGCCCCCTTTGTGTGTGTGTGTGTGTATATATATATATTTTTTTTTTTAAGAGTTTTATTTATTTATTTATTTATTTATTTATTTATTTATACAAGCACTGGGTACAGTCAGAAGCACGGGAGGGTGAGAGAATTCACCAGAGCCAGAGCGGGGAGCAGAGCATGCAGAAGGACCAAAGTACACTGCTGAGGGGAGCAGCGGGTGGCAGAAGAGGTCTGCGTGCCATGTGGGACCCTCCTCCGGTGGCCGGGGAGCAGCCAGGGATTGAACCCGCGTGCAGAGGCTGCGGGCAGCTTCACAACCCAGCGCTCAACCGCTGCGCCACCAGGGGAGGCCCCCTTTGTATATATTTTTAACAAAAATGTCTATTGGGTCTCCCTGGTAGCCTAGGGGTTAAGTCTCAACACTATCACCACTGCAGCCTGAGTTTGATTGGTGGCCTGAGTTTCATCCCTGGCCAGGGAGCAACCCACATGGCATAGCAACCTTTCCTGTCTTTTCTTCTGCTCCCCTCAGCAGTGCATTTCAGTAGAACTGCCGGTTCTGCTCCCCACTCTGTCTCTGGTGAATCCTCTCACACCCCATACCTCTGACCTACACCCCAGTTCTTCTATGCAAAATAAATAAAGTTACCAACACCAAAAAAAAATATTTAGCCATTCGTCAGCTTTTCACTGAGATGGCATCAAAAAGAAGGAAGGCCCTGCCCCTCCCAAAGCCAAGGCCAAGGCAAAATCTTTGAGGACCAAGACAGCAGTGCTGAAAAGTATCCATAGCCACAAGACAAAGGAGATCTACACATCACCTGCCTTCCGGAGGCCCAAGATACTGTGGCTCCAAAGGCAACCCAGATATCCTCGGAAGAGAGTCCCAGAGAAACAAGCTAGACCCCTATGCCATCATCAAGTTCCCTCTGACCACTGAATCACTCATGAAGAGGATAGAAGACAACAGCACTCTTGTGTTCATTGTGCATGTCAAGGCCAGCAGGCACCAAATCAAACAGGCTGTGAAGAAGCTCTATGACATTGATGTGGCCAAGGTCAATTCCTTGATCAGACCTGATGGAGAGAAGAAGGCTTATGTTCGACTGGCTCCTGACTATGATGCTTTGGATGTTGCCAACAAAATTGGGATCATCTAAACTGAGTCCAACTGGCTAATTCTAAATATAATTTTTTTTCACCATTAAAAAAAAAATACTTAGAGGCCTCCCTGATGGTGCAAGGGGTTAATCTGCAGCACTATGAAGCTATCCATAGCCACTGCAGCACTGCATGAGTTAGATTCCTGGCTGGCCAGGTAACTGACCCACATGGCACAGCAGACAGCTCCTATCTTGCCCACTGCTCCCCTCAGCAATGTACTTCAATCAATCTGCCCTTTCTGTTCCCCACTCTGTCTGTGGTGAATCGTCTCACCCCTGGCACCTCTGGCTTGTACCTCTGGCTTGTACCTCTGGCTTGTACCCCAGTTCTTGTATGCATAAATAAATAAATCTTAAAAAAAAAAAAACCAAAAAACAACGTAGCCATTTTTCAATTGAGTTGTTAGTCTTTTTTTTTTTTAAAAAATTATTTATTTTTGTAAAAGAACTGGGGTGTAGGCCAGAGGTATGGGGGATTTATTCTCCTAATACTTCTAGAGGTAGCTCCCTGGCAGGGAATCCAACTCAGGCCTCCAGGGTGGGCTGTCACAGTGATAGCACTGAGACTTAACCCCAGGCCACCAGGGAGGCCCACAATGTTTTCTTAATTTCATTTTCAGATTGTTAATTGCAAACATATACAAATACAACTGTTTGTTGTATATTGGTTTTGAAATGTATAACATGTTTTATTAGTTTGAGTAGATCTTTTTATTCTATAGATTTTCTAGGTACAATATTATGTTATTTGAAAGTTTTACTTTGTTCTTAGTCTGGAGGCCTTTTATTTCTTTTTCTTGGCTGGCTGTCCTGGACAGAATCTTCACTAGAAGGTTGAATAGAAGTGGTGAGGGCAAACATCCTTACCTTTTCCTGACCTAAGGAAGAAAGGATTTTCATAGGTGTTATATGAGCTTCCTATTGCCATTATAAAAAATTACTACAAAGTTAGTGACTGAACAGAACATAGATTTAGTCTCCTAATACTTCTAGAGGTCAGAAATCTGAAATCATTTGCACTTAGTTAAATCTAGGAGTCAGCAAGCAGCTCTCCTGGCACAGGTGCCTATGCAGGTATTTCTCTGGGAAAGATTTTCCCTTTGCAAAGCAGCAGCAGCTCTTGTGCCCACTCGTGTCTGGGCAAGCATCTTCTCCTTGCCTCAAAAAGTAAATTAATAAATATATCTTAAAAAGTAAATAAATAAATAAATAAAACCAAGGTGTCAGCAGGTCTGTATTCCTTCTGGAGGCTCTTGGGGAGGATCTTGAGGACCAAGACAGCAGTGCTTTTTTTTGTTTTTCCAGGCTGTGGGCATCCCTTAGCTTATGGGCCCCTTCCTCCACCTTCAAATCCAGCATGTAGCAGCGTCTGTAATGTTACCTCTGCTGTCTGTCTCTCCTCTTCTCCCTTTGACTCCCATCCCCCCCCCCTTTCTGATAAGGAATGCTATGATTACATTGGGCCCACCCAAATAATTTAGCACAATCTCCTGATCTCAAGCTCATCATTTAAGCATATTCTTGATTATCTTTTACCATGTGAGAGGTAACAGGTTCATAAATTCTGGGGACTAGAATTGGGGGCCATTATTCACTCTACCAAAGATACTCTTTTTCAGTTGCAGTTCCCTTTCTTTTTTTTCCCCTCCCCCCCTCAGTTCTCTTTCTATGCCTAGTTGAGTGGTGTTTTTTTTAGATTTATTGATTATTATTATTAAAAGATTTATTTTATTTAGTTATGCATACAAGAACTGGCGTACAGGCCAGAGGTGTGGGGGGTGAGAGAGTTCACCAGAGACAGAGTAGGGAGCAGAACAGGCAGATCTACACTGCTGAGGGGAGCAGCGGGCGAAACAGGAGAGGTCTGCTGTGCCATGTGGGTCACCTCCCTGGCTGGGGATAGAACTTGTGCTGCAGTGGCTGCTGATAGCTTCATAATGCTGAGACTTAACCCCTTGCGCACCAGAGAGGCCCCCTCATAATGTCTTTCTTTGGTTTTGGTGTCAGGATAATTTTGGTCTCAGGGGATGAGTTTGAAATTGATTCCTGCTCTTCTATTTCTTTCAAAATATTTCTTTTAACAGGGACTCAATTCTTCTTTTAGACATTCGGAAGAATTGACCAGTGAAGCCATTTGGTCCTAGGTTGCTTTTTTTAGCTCTTCTTTGTTATAAATTTCTTTTTTTCACTTTCATTATTTATATATTTATTTATTTTTGTATACAATATAAATGGCTTATTAACAGTGGCAGGGTATTCCGGGGGGGTTGGAAGTGGGGGGAGGGGCCCTGAGGGTTGACCCAGAATCATCCAGGACCCAGCACCAAGTTCAGTGCAGCCTCCAAGCTCCTTGCTCTGACTGCAAAAGAGTGCGCTTGTCGCCCTCACTAACTACGCCTTCCACGTGTAGGTGATGAAGTGCCTGGTGTCTTCCACGAATTCCACGCGTCCCAGGGTGCACTGGCCCTGCGAGGAGGGCGTGCAGCACCTTGGCGCGTCTACTCAGCGCGGGGCTGCAGGCCTCCTCAGTATCCCTGAGGGCTGAGGGCGGGGCGGTGGCAGTTGGCCAGAGGGCATCTTTTCACTTTTAAAAGTCTATTCAGATGCTCCTTTTTTTCTTCAGTCAGTTGTTGATAGTTAGTGTTCTTATTTTACATACTCCTTAAAGCTATTTCCGAGGAGATTAATGCAGGACTTCTCCTCTGGCTATTTCTGAGCCAAGTCAATGCCGGTTTAGTATATGTCAGAAGTATTCACAGTATTTAGTATATGTCAGAAGTATTCATAACTGTCTCTGGTTAAAAATCAAAATTGTGAAGATGCATTATTTGACTGTTCACATCTCCACTTCAAATGTGAAATTAGAACATTTTAAATTCCCTTTATTTCTATTTGATATTAATTTTCTCCACAATAATGGAAGCTCTCATGTGACAATCTGTACATTTTCAATTACTTTACTTTTCTTTGTCACTTATTTTCAAATCTCAAAAGAACATTCACATCTCTTGATAAAGATTTATATTCATAAAGCATACTTTCAAAGTTGGTTTCTTTTATTGCCATTATAGAGAGTGAAATACAGAGTAAAATCATACAGTTTTGTCTTCATGATTTATTCACTTAGCATAATACCCTAAGATGCATCCATGTTGCTGTAAATGGCAAGAATTCATTTTTTTAAGTAGGTAAATAGCATTCTATTGGGTACATATCTTCTTTATCTATACTCTCTACCAGGACCCAAATCACCAGACTTAGATAGACTAATAATCTCGTGGCATCGGGAAAAGTTAGCTGATTATTTACCTATAGGCAAATGGCACAATTACACTGATAAGTGGAGCTCTGGCAGCAGCCCTAAGCTTCCTGGAGGTGTTTGCAGACATAGAAGGAAGGTGCTTATTAATCTAAATGTGTCTCCATATGATGGCAGTGTAAGAAATTTATAAGAATAATTTGTGCCATGTGGTAAAAGGTTTTTGGGGAGCTGAGGGCCACCATGTAGTCATGTTAGCAGGCAGAATGAAGAGCACATCAGGATCCCCAAACCTGCCTCTTCTAAATGGGTTCTGCCATTCACTGCATAAAGACAAAACATACTCTAGTGCATAAGACCTTCAATAAAAAGAACTTTAGTGTGCAAGAGACAACTAGAGTGCAATAGAGAGAAGAGAAAGAATGTAGCTAAAGTAGTTTCCAATTAAACACCCAAAGTTAACCATCCTCCAGACAAACAGGATTGACCCAAAGCAGGGCCACTGAGACCCAAAAGATTGCTATAAATCTAAGGCAGGGAAGGGGCAGAAGGAGCCAGGCAAGTCTGGAAGTGAAAGAACAAAATCAAAACCCAAGTCATGACAAAGGCTGCCATCATCAGCCCCACCCCCACCCCAATGGGTCTCTCACCCCCATCTCTGTCTCTTCCAAGTGTCTCCTTCCATGTCACCTAAGTCCCTGGTACAAGTCCAAGGCCCAGAAGCAGGTGTGGCTTCTTCACATATCTCTCTGCTCCTTGTGCTCTTCAGATCTTCTTCTCCATTTCTCTCTGCTTCTGCCCTCCTTACTCAATCCTCCCAGTCTTTTCTAGCTTCACCTCCCTGCTCAGCTCCACGCTTCCTTGGGTAGGGCAGGGACCCTGGAACCTCTGCATTTATGGCTGTCACAGAGTTGGGCAACACCTACTGCAGAACTTACTTACTCCTGCGTGCTCCATGTTCCCCAAGTTGTTCCTGTTCATCACAGTTGTGTGCCTTCCTCCCGCAGGGTTTCTGCAAATTCATTTTATTTTCTTCTCAGTAGCTCAACTGCCAGTGATATCAGAGGCCTTGAAGAACACAGAGACAGGAAGGGGAGAGGGGGCACAGAGATCGCAAAGGATGCTAGCTGGCATGGCTGTATCATTTCTAAATCAAACATTTGGAAGTGAGAAGCTGTCCACAGCCTCTGCATATCCATAACATGACTTCAAAGGTCACAGAAAGGCTCTTCACCCTGCAAATAATTTTGCCGAACGAAAGAAAAGTGCACACCTCTTGGTTTGGGGGTCTTGAGAGTAAAACTTGAATTCCTCAGGGACATCTGCCTGTCTGTCTCTCTCAACATGGAGTTTTCAGTTGGTTTTTTTACATACCTCAAATTCACAAGTAGATGATTTCTGTTTCACAGGCCTAATGTAATATATGGCCGCAAGTAAAAATTAGGAATTCAATTCCTAGACCAAAGGCCAATTCCTCCTTCATTATAGATCCTAGGCCCTACCAGGTAGAGAAAATCTGTAGCTATAGCTTTTGTACTGACAAAGCGAAATATTTGCTGAGTCACATTGTGTCATTAGTTGTTAGGAAGTATTACTGTTGCTCCAGCTGTCCAAATGATGATTTGCCTAACTTTGTCTTTATTCGCTTATATTTCTTTCCTTTCCATTCACATCGCTGGATGGTTTTGCTGGGAGAGAGGCGGCGGCGGGGGTGGGGGTGGGGGGCGGGGATTTAGGGAAATTGCCCCTCCCTTGGAAGCTTTGGGCTTGAGCGCCTGGCCTCTTTTGATGCTTTGTCATTTGAAAGACTGGAGAAAGGAAGAAGAAATTGGAGGAATTCTAGGATGCTGAATGAAAGGGGAATGAAAAGGAGCTTTTAATTCTCAGCAGGGCGCCATTCTTTATTTTATCGAGGAGGGTGGTGTTGAAAAGAGACTCAGGAGCTAGGCTCACCGGTTTGGTCTGATTCTCTGATGAACTGGTGAGTGAGGAAGCTGCCCTTCGGACTGCACAGGTAAAGGCATCTTATGCCACCATCCTGTCCTCTCGCCTTACCTCTACAGGAGCCTTTGTAGGGGGGACAGTTTTTGCAGTAGAAGGATTGACTTGTTTGCCTGGGGATAGATCTTTGTTCCTTCCTAAGCTAAGCAAGTCTTAGAGAATGCTGATTTTCCTTGAAAGGTCTTAGTCAAGCCCCAGGTGAGCATCAGAGAAGGAGGCACAAGACTGAGGCCACTGATCTCTCTCTGTGGGGGGAGGATGCTTGGGGTGGGGAGCATAGCTGACTGCAGTTCTCTTTGCTCCTGGGCAGTTTATCCACAAGGTGAGGGTGAGCCAGTTTAGGTTGGAGGAGGGGTGGCTCACAGAGCAATTGCCCCTGTAGCAAACTCAGCTACGGAAATCTCCCTTTCAGCCCCCAAGGCTTTCCTCTCTTTTTTTCCTGAATAAATAGTCTAGCTCCGAGGCTCTGAGAACTCACATTCCCTTTCAAAGCAACTGGCAGCATCTTTCTCAGTGAAATTCCTTTGCCTTCCCCCTCTTGGCTTCCCCTATTAGCCAGATCTCTCAGCTGTTCTCTGCAGGGGTAGATGTGACACCAGGATTCTACTGACCTCTGTCTCCTTACCTGAAACACAGATAGTGCCAAAGCAATCCCCACTTGGCTCCCCGCCCCCTCCACTGCCTCACAGTCTCGATGCTCTAACATCAAGCATCAGGATATGAAACTCAGGAAAAGGCATCTGTGAAAGTTGGTAGAGGACTCCCTGGTGGCCCAAGGGGTTAAGACATAACCTATGGAGCTGTCCACAGCCTCTGCAGCATGAGTTCGATCCCTGGCCAGCCAGGGAGCTATCCATATGGTGCAGCAGACCTCTCCCGCCTCACCCGCTGCTTCCCTCAGCAGTATATTTCAGTCAGTCTGCCTGTTCTGTTCCCCACTCTGTCTCTGGTGAATCCTCTCAACCCCTCACACCTCTGGCCTCTACCTCAGCTCTTGTATGCATAAATAAATAAATCTTGGGGAAAAAAGTCTGTAGAAAACTAGAACAAAGCTGAGGTGAATATGGGCTGCGTTGGTGCAAAGAAAAGGAGATAAAGAGAACACAGAGATTTCTGTTATTGTTAAAGCCTTTTTAAAGCCTTTTTTTTTTTATAGAGGCATGTTTTTATTTATTTATTTATTTGTTTTGTTTATGCATGCACTGGGTACAGTCAGAAGCGCGGGAGGGTGAGAGAATTCACCAGAGCCGGGAGCAGAACAGGCAGAAGGACCGAAGTACACCGCTGAGGGGAGCAGTGGGCGGCAGGAGAGGTCTGCGCGCCATGTGGGACCCTCCTCCGGTGGCCGGGGAGCAGCTGGGGATCGAACCGGCGCCACAGAGGCCGCGGGCAGCTTCGCAACCCAGCGCTCAACCGCTGCGCCACCAGGGAGGAATTTCTGTTATTGTTGCCACTGTTTTTTTCCTCAACGGCCACTGCTTTTACCTCCTCTATCCAGTGCCTCTCCCTTGCTTGCTGGCGGCAAGGGATAGAAGAGACATGCAGGTCTCCACCCCGCAATGGTAGCCTTCTATCCAGACTGAGGGCAGAGGTGTGAGGAAAGCTGACTCCTGAGTCTCAGCAAATTCAAAGATAAGTAAGGCTATTCTCAGCACCAGGGGCAGGAGGGAATGCTGTCATAGGTAAGGAACAATGAATTATTCATACTTCATTTTCCTTACCTCACATTTAAATGTTTTCCTTACCTCACATTTAAATATAGAATATTTCAGTTGAAGAGTATTTAGTTCTCTATTTTTATTGTTAGAAATTCCAGGACAGGGCCTCCCTGGTGGCTCAAGGGGTTAAGCACAGCACTGTGAAGCTGTCTACAGACTCTGCAGCACAAGTTCGATCCCCAGCCGGCCAGGGAGGTGACCCACATGGCACAACAGACCTCTCCTGTCTCTTCTGCTGCTCCCCTCAGCAGTGTATTTCAGTCAGTCTGCCTGTTCTGCTCCCCACTCTGTCTCTGGTGGATCCTCTCAACCCCCACACCTCTGGCCTGTACTCCAGGTCTTGTTTGCATAAATAAATATTAAAAAAAAACCCCTTTGTTGGAAAACTGATGTTCTGGGTTATGTGGACTTGTACTCCATTTTTAGTCTATTTTTAAAAAAGATTTATGTATTTATGCATACAAGAACTGGATTGCAGGCCAGAGGTGTGGGGGGTGAGAGGATCCACCAGAGACAGCATGGGGAACAGATCTACTGAAATACACTGCTGAGGGGAGCAGAGGGAGAGACAGGTCTGCTGTGCCATGTGGGTCACCTCCCTGGCCGGGGATCGAACTCCTGCTGCAGTAGATGCAGATTGCTTCATTGTGTTGCGTCTTAACCCCTTGTACCACCAGGGAGGCTTTGTGGGTCTATTGTTTCTTTAGATCAGTCTTAAACCCCTCATGAGATAAAGTCCTTTTTTTCTTAGATAATGCGTGTCAATTATTGATTAATAAATAACACAATTAAAATATTATTTATAGCTATTTTAAAAAGATTTATTTATTTATGCACACAAAAACTGGGGTACAGGCCAGAGGTATGTGTCGGGGGAGAGGATTCACCAGAGACAGAGTGGGGAGCAGAATAGGCAGATCTACTGAAATACACTGCTGAGGGGAGAGGCAGGCGAGACAGGAGCGGTCTGCTGTGTTATGTGGGTCACCTCTCTAGCTGGGGATCAACTTGTGCTGCAGTGGCTGTGGATAGCTTCATAGTGCTGCATCTTAACCCCTTGGGCCATAAGGGAGGCCCCTAAATAAATAAACCTTAAAAAAAAAAAAAGAAACTCCAGGACAATGTAAATTAGCAATGGTGAAAGTGGGCATCCTTGTCTTGTTCTTGACCTTAGGGGGAAATCCTTCAGAATTTCAACTTTGAGTATTATATTAGTTGTATTAAGAAAACAAATAAATGGGGCCTCCCTGGTGGCACAAGGGGTTAAGTCACAGCACTGTGAAGATATCTGCAGCCACTGCAGCGTGAGTTTGATCCCCGGCCAGGGGGCTACCCACATGGCGCAGCAGACCTCTCCTGTTTTGCCCGCTCTCCCCTCAGCACTGTGTTTGAGTCAGTCTGCCTGTTCTGTTCCCCACTCTGTCTCTGGTGAATCCTCTCACCCCTCACGCTTGGCCTGCAATCCAGTTCTTGCATGCATGCATAAATAAATCTTTAAAAAAAATAAATGCCTGCTATCATATTCAGGAAGTGCCCCTCCATTCCTAGTTTTCTGACTGTTTTTATTATAATGAAGTACTGATTTTATCAAATGCTTTTTTCTGAGTCAATTAAGATCCTGTTGTTCCCTGCATCTTGTCAATGTGGTATATTACATTGATATTCATATATTGGAAAATTCTTGCATCCCTGAGATAAATTCCAACAATGTAGTATAATCCTTCTAATATGTTGCTAGTTTCAGTTTGTTAGAACTTTGTTGAGAATTTTTGCATCTCTGCATGTAAGGAATATTTGTCTGCAGCTTTCTTATGATCTCTCTGGCTCTGGTATCAGGGCAATTCTGTCCCCAGGGAATGAATGACGAGGTATTGTGGAGGGGTGAGGCCAAAGGCCCAGGTGGCTGAAAAAATTCTCCAGAGACAGAGTGGAGAACAGAAAAGGCAGATTTATTGAAATACCCTGCAAGAAAACAGGGCAAAACGGGAGGTCTGTGTGGGAAGGATTTGGGGCTCTCTTTCAGTCTCTATTTTCACAGACTGTCTTACTTGGGGTGCCAAGTCTGGTCTCAGAACTGGCCTTTGACACAGAATGAGTTCTAGCTCTGTTTCTTCATTCCTGGAGCTGGGCTGGTATTTCTGCTCATAGGTCTATCTTATGGCCTCATTTCTATGGCAACCTTATCAATTCCCATATCTATTCAAGCCCCAAAACCTGGCCTGATAGGCAAGGAGTGGGAGCTGAGTTTTTGTTTTTATTTATTTATTTTTTAATAAAAGCTTTATTTATTTATGCATACAAGAACTGGGATGCAGGCCACAGGTATGTGTGTTGGGGGGGGGGTGGTGGTGAGAGGACTCACGAGAGACAGAGTGGGGAACAGAGCAGGCAGATTGCTGAGGGGAGCAGCAGGCGAGTCAGGAGAGGTCTGCTGCGCCATGTCAGTCACTCCCTGGCTAGGGATTGAGCGGCTGTGGATAGTTTTATAGGTTGTGTCTTAACCTCTTCTGCCAGCAGGGAGGCCCCGGGGGCTGAATTTTTTAGCCTTATTAAATGAAACCCTGACATTTACCCCTCTCTGAGAGGACAAGGACAAATCTTTGGGAATGGGCCTGAGATTGTGACTTCTGCAGCTGCTTCAAGCTGAGTTTGGGGGCTTAGCACCACTGGCCCTGCCTTGCTTACTGTTGTCTCTGGGCACTTGGAATGGGGTGTGAAAGAGAATAAGATGGCGCTTTTGGGACTTTCAGATCAGGGTCAAATTTAGCTAACAGTGTTGTTCCGAGGGGCTACAGGTCCTATTATTTTGCAGCCATTTGTGCCTCTAGTTCTCAATAGTCAGTGACCTGAAGCTGCAGTTTAATAGTCTGTAAATGAGATGAAATTAAAAAAAGGGTTAAGAGGGCCTCCCTGGCGGCGCAGGCAGTTGAGCGCAGCGCTGTGAAGCTGTCCGCAGCCTCTGCAGTGCTGGTTCAATCCCCGCCAGCCTCGCAGCATCCAACATGGCGAGCAGACCTCTCCTGTCTTGCCCGCTGTTCCCCTCAGCAGTGTATTTCTTCGGTCTGCCTGTTCCGTTCCCCACTCTGTCTCTGGTGAATCCTTTCACACACCCCCACCCCCTCCGCACCTCTCACCCTTCCGCGCATCTGGCCTGTACCCTGGTTCTTGTATAAATAAATAATTTTTTTTAAAAAAGGAAGAATGCAATGTCTTGGGACCTCCTCGGTGGCGCAAGGAGTTAAGACACAACCTATGAAGCTGTCCGCAGCCACTGCCGCAGGAGTTCAAATTCCCAGCCAGCCAGGGAGTAACTCACTTGGTGCAGCAGATCTCCCCTGACTTGCCTGCTGCTCCCCTCAGCAGCGTACTTGGTCAATCTGCCCGGTTCTGTTCCCCAGTCTGTCTCTGGTGAATTCCCTCACACACCCCCACTCCCTCAGCACCTCTGACCAGTACTAACACCCAGCTCTTGCAGGCATAAATAAATCAATCTAAAAAAAGAAAAAGAAAAAGAAAAGAATGCAATGTCTTAAAAGACCCCAGTGGAGAAATTTTTGCATAAGAGGCAGTAGTCCCCTCAGGCGTTTTTTTTTTTTTTTTTTTTGGCTGGAGCAGGCTATTGTGACTTCCTGGAAAATGCAAAGATCCTTTCATTGCACCCTAGTAGGGGTGGTAAAATAGATCAGTCCAGATAAGCTTACAGAGGGCCAGATAAGCGTCTCCTCTTTTATTTTGAGAAAGATTGGTGTTAATACTTTAAATTTTTGGCAGATTATACCAAGAGGCTGGTCTTCCTGGATTTTTTTCCCCCTGGTTTGGATGGTTTAAATTACTGATGTAATCTCTTGGTATAGGTTTATTCAGGGTTTTTTTCTATTTTTTGAGCCAGACTTGGTAGTTTGTATGCTTCCTGGAATTTGTTTATTTCATCCAGGTTATCTAAATTTTTGACCCACTTACTATTGTATTCATAGTAATTATTTATTACAACCGCATAGGAAAAAAAAAGTAAGGTCTTTTTATTTCTGTATGGTTGTAGCAATGTCTGTAAGATTTTGGTAACATTTCTGTAAGTTTATAATTATTATTTTTTTGTTACAGAGCAAGTTCCAAGTTGTCTCCTGGTACCAGCAAGCCACTTTAGGATTACAGGCTGCCATCTCTACACTGGCTGTCTATCTGGGAAATGAGAAGTGGTAGACAGGTAAGCAAAAATGCCACAGTGCTAGGTTATGGTATTTTAGCAGCATTTATTCATTAAGTACCACTCTGGTTGCTCTAAGTTATTTTAAAAATTAGATTCCAGAGCTCTGAATAAGTTGGTTATGAGCCCCCCCCACTCCAGCTTAATGGTTGTTTCAGTGGATGGGTGTTCCAGTAATGTCCCCCCATTTCATTATAATTATGAAAGATTTCGGTCAGGCAGTAAAGATGTAAGGATAGTACAGTGAAGACCCCTCCCCCACATAGGTTCTACCATTTACACTTTACTATATTTGCTTTTAATTATATAATTATCTATAATTCTACAATATAGAGTTATATTATATAAACAAATTTTATAATATGGAATTATAATATCTATAATTCCACTATCAATCCATTAATTCATTTTATGTTTTGATGCATTTCAAAGTAAATTGCAAACCTTCATATATCCTCTGGACAATTCCATAAATGACATTAACAGACTTTGAAATTCTTTTATAGTGTTTTTAACTGCGATGTAAAGTACATATAACGAAATGCACTATTAAGTATATATTCATTGTTGGTAAACATTAAAAACCTCTCCTAACATCCTGATATCCCCTTTATGGACCCCATAAATTGTGTATGCATGTAGGGAAGGATTAGAGGAATGATCCAAATGGGTCATAAGATGCTGAGCTAGAGGGAAGACTCTTATAGGGCATATGGCCCAACGTATCTGATTATTCTTTACATAGCATTCCCACCATTGCATTGAATACCCTCAGGGATTGGCATCTCACCAGTTCTGCAGTTCATTTGTTCCATCTTTGGATAGGTGAGAGTGTTGCGACAGCCCTATTTATATAGAGCTATATAGACAAGGATACTCATCTCTTTCTCCCAGTGCAGAGAGTCCTTACAAGTTCTGAAGAACCCTTCCCTAAATGTTCTTTTCTTTATAAAATGTTCTGGTTCCTTTAACTGTTTTTCACTGATGACAGCTTGGAAAGATCCCACCAGTCTGCTTATTTGACTTTGAATACTTTATTAAAGTCCATTTTAAAAAACACTGTAATCAAAGGCAATGGGAGAAAAACTCCCACTCAGAGGGGCTGTTCAAATTAGAAGGAATAGAATTGAAAATCCAGAAACAGGGCCTCCCCGGTGGCGCAGCGGTTGAGCGCTGGGTTGCGAAGCTGCGCGCGGCCTCTGCGGCGCCGGTTCGATCCCCGGCTGCTCCCCGGCCACCGGAGGAGGGTCCCACATGGCGCGCAGACCTCTCCTGCCGCCCGCTGCTCCCCTCAGCAGTGTACTTCGGTCCTTCTGCCTGCTCTGCTCCCCGCTCTGGCTCTGGTGAATTCTCTCGCCCTCCCGCGCTTCTGACTGTACCCAGTGCATGTATAAACAAAACAAACAAAGAAACCAGCAAACAAATAAATAAAGCATGCCTCTATAAAAAAAAAAAAAAAAAGAAAATCCAGAAACAAAAGGACATTTATATGGACAGCTACTCTGTGATAAAGGAGCCCAGAATACACACTGGAGCAAGGAAAGCCTCTTCAACAAGTGGTGTTGGGAAAAGAAAGCAAAAACCAAAACTGAAAACAACAAGTGGTCTTGGGAAGAGTGGACAGCCACATTCAATGAAACTACACCACTATCTAATATCATAAAAAAAAAAAAAAATCAACATAGCATACATGAAACACTCTGGGACATAGGCTTCAGAAATCTTTTGTGGATTTGTGTCTAGCAGCAAGGAAAAGAAAGAAGAATATAAACAATTGGGATTACAGGAAACTAAAAAGCTTCTGCACAGTGAAAGAAGCTATCACTAAAACAAAAAGACATCTTACCAAATGGGAGAATGTATTTGTACACCACATATCTGAAAGGGGGCTGATATCCAAGATCTACAAAGAACTGATACACTTCAATAAAAAGAAAACAAATGATCTGATAAAACAACAACAACAAAACTAAATAGGCATTTCTCCCTAGAAGACATACAAAAGTTCATCATCACTTAACAGGTAAGTGCAAACAAAATCTTAATGAGCTAACACCTCACACCTGTGAGAATGGCCATATCAAAAAGACCAGACAATAAATTCTGGTGATGGTCTGGAGAAAAAGGAACCCTCTTGCACTGTTGATGGGAATGAGGACTGGCCTATGCAGGATGGAAAACGGTATGGTTGTTTAACAAAAAATTAAAAATGGATCTGACATACAATCCCAAAACTCCACTTTTACTATTTACCCAAAGAATATAAAAATAGTACTTACAAGGGAAGCCTGCACTCAGATTCATAGCAGCACTATATTTACAACACTCAAGCTCTGGAAACAACATAAGTGCCCAAATACAGGTAAGTGCATCAGGAAGTTGTGGTACATATACACAGCGGAATACTACTGGAGTATCAAAAAAAAAAACAAACAACACACACTCCTGCCATTTGTGGCAACATGGAGGAGCTGGAGGAGGTGATGGTAAGTGAAATAAATCAGAAGGAGAAAGACAAATACTGGAAGATGTCACTCGTGTGTGCAATAGAGAGAGAAAAAGCAAAGGTTCCGATCAAGCCAAACTAACAACAAACCTTAGAAAACTGAGTCAAGAGCGATGGCGGCTGTCAGAGCGGGAGAGCAAGGGGAGAGCACGGAGAGGCGCACCAAGAGGGCAGGAAGCAGCAGGACTGGCTGAGAGTTGCCAGGGCTTCCGTGCTGGGTGTGCTGTGGAAACAGCGCCCGAAAGGAAGACAGCATACTTCGAAAACACAAATGATGCTGTCCACCGATGTTACTGAATTAAAAACTCGGGCGGATTTCAGCGCTCTTTTTTTCTGATACTGAAGTTGTACGAAGAGGACATTTTCTTCAGCTCAGACCGCGTACAAGCCCTTGCCGCCTTTCCCGGTCTGGCTCAGCGTTTCGCTGGTAATTGCAGCCCGCCCTCTGGGGGCTCAATCCGGCAATGCATCACTTTTACTGGAACTAGTCTGAGCACCTGAGAGGACGGAGAGGTTAACAAAGTAACAAGCCTAATGGAATAATCAGAATCTTTAAGAGAGGACTTGATTGTTCCGCGGGCTTAATTCCATGCGTTTGAGAGCCCAAAACAGAGGATGTGGACACACCTAGCGCAAAGGCACGGAAAAAACGCCTGGAACATCTCCATTTCAGTCCAACTCTGGGGAATGGACTAAGTCACTTTTTCTTCAAGTATCTGTTTCTACGCCTCTCATCCTGACAGCGTTATAAAATGAAGTGAAGCATCAGTGCAGGCAAAGAGGGACTGTGAAAGGAAGAAAGTGAAATGGAGGACTGAGGAAAGGCTCCGGGGCTTTCAGGGCCCTAGGCAAATATTTTTGGAGAGTCCCTTTCTTTGTAAGTGATCTGATTAAAAATATTTTATAAAATTCATGGCTCCATGTGAGGTGTAATTTGTCAACGACGGTATCGAATAATGGGTAGCAAAAAGGTACTTCTTTCATTTTCACGCCTGTTTATTTGTGATCGCTATTGTCAAACACACTACACATGCGGTTAAGTTCGCATTTCTTGCTCACAGAGAATGCTGGCAACACTGTTAATAGTTCCAATACCGCGTCTTCCGGAACCTGTTTTTTTTTTTTTTTTTTTTTTCCATAGAGGCATGTTTTATTTATTTGTTTGTTTGTTTGTTTTGTTTATACAAGCACTGGGTACAGTCAGAAGCGCGGGAGGGTGAGAGAATTCACCAGAGTCAGAGCAGGGAGCAGAGCAGGCAGAAGGACCGAAGTACACTGCTGAGGGGAGCAGCGGGCGGCAGGAGAGGTCTGCGCGCCATGCGGGACCCTCCTCCGGGGGCCGGGGAGCAGCCGGGAATCGAACCGGCGCCGCAGAGGCCGCGGGCAGCTTCGCAACCCAGCGCTCAACCGCTGCGCCACTGGGGAGGCTCCCGGAACCTGTTTTTAATCCAAATAATATCGATTTCTTGCTGCGGCAATTGTGTGCTCGAGTGTGTTTGATTACCGCTGGAGTCTTCTCTCCCAAGTACCTGCAGTGCATCTTCAGTTAGCTGCAGCCAGCAAACGTCTTGCGGCCGACGTGAGTGAGAGTCACCCAAAATCAGCTTTCTGCGCCTTTTTCGCGGCTAAGTCTTACCCGATCCTATGAAAGAAATTTCTATCGCAGTCAATGCGAGTGATCTTCCGGCCACCCTACCACCCTAGCCTGTCCGTAGAACGCCGACATAACCTGTTTTTAACTCGCATTTTCTTCTTTTATTTTTCTTTTTCGCAAAACAAAAGGTTTTAATGTTAAAACATCAGATTTATCAGTCTTTTGTAGTCGCTACTTTCTGTGTCTTGTTTAAGAAAATTTTCCAGAACCCAAGGTCTAAACAATAGGAAGCACTTCTGCAACTGTGGAAAATTCTGCTAGACAGAGTTTATTGGACAGGCCTAGTGATTGATAGCTTGTGCTAAAGACACAAGAAACTGAAAAAAGTTAAATACTATAGTGAAGTTAGATTCCTGGTGATGCTATGAGTCCAGGGATCTTCATACTGGCACTAGCTTTTAAACTAAAAACAATGGAATCAACATTCATCAATCTCAACTTATCAACACATATAACGAATGATTCCTTTACCTGAACCTGTTTCACCAGTTATGCAAGATTAAATTAGGGTGAAATCTTAGAGGATGGGGGGTATACATTATGAAAGAAATTTATTATTTATCTGCAGGCCCAAGGGCATGCTTACTTGAAAGTATTTGGGTGACTAGAAGACAATGTATCCTCTGACTTTGTGGGACTTGCGCGATACTTAGTTTCCATTGTCTTCTGCCTAGTCTCTGCTGTTTCTCTGCTCAACGATAAGAGTAGTCTGACATTAATCGCTTCTTATTGAAATAGCCTACAGGGGGCGTCTGGCCTTTTGTGACCTTTTTTCTACCAGTTACTGTCAGTGACTTTACTTCTCTCCTGTGCTCTTCCGAATCAGTGTTGATGTTATCACATTCGCGGGAGAAGTTGGAATGTACGAAAGTTTGGTATTCACCAGCTTGCAAGTACAAATAGGTCATAAACAGTATCCGTGGATTCTTTTGGGGTTAATCGGCAATCTGTGAATGCCTCCTTTCGTTTCTACTTCTTGCGCGGCAATGAGTTTGTAAAGGCACCCGGTGACCTAGGTTTGGGGTGGTAACACGACGTCAAAGTCCTGGAGTAGAAAACACACGTCCGTATGATCTCCTGTGCCTCGGGTAACCTTCAAAGGTTTGATAATCGATGAGCAAAGGGTTAACCCTTGACTGTCACCTCCGGTAATGGAAGGGGTCGTCCTTGTACTTTACCGTATTACCTTTCCGTTCTTGTTTGATTCCAAGGTTAGGTGGGGAAGTGAACCATTCTGACCAAATGAGCTATATAAATGCTTCATTAACATATCAAAGCTCTACCACTCCCTTCCTCTTATTTCAAAACCAAACTAGACTAAAGATTTCTCATTTGTTATTCGGTTGAGAATTTTAGCATTACTTTTCTGATTTGATTGACCCAAGGTCTCTATTTTAAGGATAAGAACCCTTTGAAAGCCCATTCAAGTTAGAGATCCTGGACTAGAGATGAAGGTTATTTCCAGTCCAGTGTTTTTTCCTAATGCATATTGTTATAAGATTATAAGATTTTTTCTTTCTGGGTAAATTTTAAACTGTCTGGCTTTCAGTCTTTAGACCACGCCTCTTCTTCTTCCTCCGCCCTTACCCCCTCCCTCCCTCCCTCTTTTCTCTCTCCCTCCCCTCCTCCCTCCCTTCCTCCCTCACATTTTAAAGCCCTGCAACTAGCAGCGATCGCCATATTTTTTGTGCGGCAACTTAGTGAGGGTGGCGCTTTTTGCTTGTATGGTTCTTTCTGGAACATTTTCTACTTCCCAACACCCTTTAGGGTGTATTTCTTTTCAAAGAGCCATTAAAATACAATGAGATACCTTCTGAAGGCTAAACTTTCTCCTTCTGTGTTCTTCACACCTTCTCTTGGTTTTTGAGGTGCTCGAGATCTTTTAAGGCGTTCTCCATATTTGAAGAATTTTTCGTTGGAATGGTTTTGGTTGACTCCCGCTATTTGTGGTATAGTTTTATTTTCCGTCCACTTCTCTATATATTGCTCATGGGGTCTATTAATACCTGGTTTGATATTCTTTTGCCCAACGGGGCTGTGGATACCTGCTTTTTATTCTTTTTTGTTTTTAATGTGCCCATCGGGGCCGCGGATACCTGCTTTTTAATTTTTTTTCTTCCCTTAGCCCATCGGGGCCTTGGATATCTGCTGGACCACATCCCCTGGCCCATCGGGGCAACGGATACCTGCTATTTTTTTTTTTAACAGCCTTTTGGTCCATCGGGACCCTGGATACCTGCTTTTATTATCATTTTTTCCCCTTGCCCATCGGGGCCTCGGATACCTGCTTCAATTTTCTTTTTTTCTCCTTGCCCATCCGGGCCACGGATACCTGCTTAGATTTTTTTTTTTTAATCGCCCATCAGGGCTTTTGTGGATGGGAAAATGTTGTTTTTGTGGTCCGTTATATTATCTGGACTGTCTACAGATTTTTGGCTGGTAATCGTTTGGTGGTGTGAGTGGCTCTCTGGCTTTGGCCGGGAGGCGCCTGCAAGTTAGGCTACGGGGTTGGCTAGGTGGGGGGAGGGGAAGAGAAAAGATGGCGCTCGCTCAGATTTGCTGCGGGTCTCAGCTGAGTTCTAAATACTTATGCTAAGTATAAATTAGGGAGGCAAGATGGATCGCAGGTTAGAGACAGTTAAGCACTTTGCATGAGCTAAAGGTTTGAGAAGAGTCGATCTGGAGCTTGTTAGGAACGCTGCATAAGCTCTGTTATCGCGAGGTCTCGAAACGGGGTTGTGCTGTCATTGCCCGAGGCACGTTGAGAATGACAGGGAGAGGAGTCAGGCACGGGTGTCAAAATGGCGGCTTTAGCTTTGCGGCGTTGTTCAGCATGGCTCTCTGCTTTGTGAGTGTCCAAAATGGCGGATTCATTTTTTCCGCAGTGTCCAAGTGGCGGGAAGGCCACATCCTGGTGGCGTCTTTGTTCTAGTGTGCAGCATGGCGGTGGAAATATTCTGTTACATGCTAAAAGATGGCGGCCCGAGCCCTTGCTGCAGTGTGTAACATGGCGGCTTTTGTCTCTGCCGTGTGCGTTTCCTGGCAGGTTTTGCCTCAGGGGCAATGTGGCAGGCCTTAGCGTGTGGAGGTCTTGGCAATTTTCACGTGGATGTCTCGGCAGGGGGTCCACAAGGGTATTCGTCTGCACAGTCTTGGCGGGCTCTGTACCTGGTGGTATTGCCGCATTGTTAAAGATGGCGGGGTTTGCCGCGTTCGTGGCGGCAGGCGGGAGAAGATGGGGTGGAGGAGTGCTGAATTGCTGCTCTACATACCCAATCACAGAGCATGTTAGAGTAGGGTATGACCAATTAGTGGAAGATGGAATTAGACTGGTGAGTTAGCATGACTCCTCACAGGTCCTGTTCAGCCAGTCAGAAGGCAGAAGTGGAGCAGCCACATTTTCTATGTCGGCTCCCAGTGGGTAGTGTCCAAGGTCTTTCCAAGGACATATGGCCTTTCCACCTTCCTCCCCCCTCCCAGGTTCCCTCCCCAGCTCCTTCCCCTCCAGCATTGCCTCTTGCACTGCCTCCAGCATTGCTGGCTGAACCTCACCCCATTCCTCGGCACTGTCGAAATGGCCGAAGGTTAAACTACCAGGCCCACTTGCCCCAGGCCCTGCTCTTCCACTCTGTGGCCCCCGGGGCCAGTGCTCCATGCTGGCCAAGTGTGAACATGCCGATCAGTCCAGGCAAGGACCAGAAAGGATCGCAGATGATCGTTGACCACAGTTGGCAGAAGAGGAATCCCTGCCTTCCTCAAGAGGAACATCTACCCCGTGGCTAACGGCTGGGGTCGGATTTTGATTTCTATTTACTTCTTGGATGTCAGTCCTATGTAGTTTGATTGTGTGGCTTCCAAGTATTCTACTTAAACCTTATAGTGACTTAATGGAAATGTATTTAGGGACTTCATTTGTAGGATTCATTTTAACGACAGTTACTGAGTTTATTTTCGAAGTCCCTAAAATTTCTTAATGTTTTCAATTTCTTTTCTGTAGATTGCTTTAAAAAATTTGGGCTTTAGATAGTCAACTAATTAGACATTTAACAATAAGTTTTTACTATTTCCGAAATGGGTTTTTGAAGACATAGCACAGATAAAGTTGACTAAAAATTTATCATTATGAAAAACTGGAAAGGAATACTTGAAGGTCCACTCCAGTCCAGACCTTGCTTTGCTCCCATCCTTAATGCTGCACTTACTGTCAGATGACTGACCTATCATGCCGGAAACTTGAATTGCTGCAAATTTGTTACCTCTATTCAAACTTGTATTGGAATATTACTGACAACAGTTTCAATTTTCTGTGGAGCCCTACCACCACACTTGGCTCCTGCCCAGCCCAATCCCAGCAACTCCCCATCTAGCCCCTGCTCCAGCCCCCACCCATGGCCCAGCCCCTGCCCTTGCCCCAGCCCCAGCCCCAGCCCCAGCCCCAGCCCCAGCCCCAGCTCCAGTCCCAGCCCCAGCCCCAGGCCCAATTCCCCCTTTTAATCCCACGCCCCAGCCCTGCTTCTTCCCGAATCTTTATCGATTCACCGCTCAAAATAAGTTGTTCAGTGCTCATCCATTGGACTCTGGAATCCCCATCTGTCTCTAGCATTCATTGCTGATAGTCAGTGCTGACTACCGGATCATTATTTTCAATCAGTGTGCACAATCCTACTTGTCCATTGGCCCAGCTAGAACAAATACCTGCACCCTTTGATTTAGTGTTAGGAAACGTTAATTTATCAAGAGCTTCATATCAGGCCATTACTGCCCATGATTCTCAGTCCCTTACCCTTAAGGAAGGAGAAACCATTTTTGTCATTGCCACAGTAATCACAGCCCTAGTTTCCCCTATAGTGCATACATACTATGTTGATCACCAAAACGCTGCTCTGCATGAAATTCTAATTGTCCACAAATCTGCCCATTGGATTAGATCCCAGTCTAAAACCCTTTTGCTCTCATTAAAGGGCACTGAAAATCCAAGTCTTTTACTTGAAATTGGTACCTTTTACGTTGCTTGAAAGTTAATGTGCTGCTAAATCCCGATGGCCACAGCCTTGCTCTTTAAATAAAGGTACCCCATCACTTTTGCCCACCTGGGGTAGTCCAGCTGTTTTTGGGCAAACAGCTACCAAATTGCAGCTGTACATGGTCTCACTTGTCCACTATCCTTCATCTCATTTGCATTGCTGTTAATGCTGACTGCCTGAGACCATGTTTCATGAATTAATAATGAGAACGCCAATTGTCCATTCCCCTGTTCTTTACACTGGCCCTTTGCAACTTCTTAACACGGCAGAGTTGCTCATCTGCAAAAAGCCCTTTCTCTTGGAATATTTATGGATATGATCATTATTGATGGGCCTGTCAAATAGACAAAACCCACCCTTGCTCTTTTCATTGCTCTTAGGTAGTACAGATTACCTACCACCTTGCACTAAAATTCCCACTGCTTAAGGTCCCATTTACATGTCTTAAGATATCCCTTATCTCTATGCTTTAGTTTAGGAGTTTTGACTCCCTTTCTCTTAAAAAGTGAATGTGCACAATTGCATACATCCTGGGGCCTCCCTGGTGGCACAAGGGGTTAAGCACCTCACTATGAAGCAATTCGCAGCCTCTGCAGCACGAGTTCTATCCCCAGCCGGCCAGAGGCCAGAGAGCAACCCACATGGCAAAGCAGATCTCTCCTTTTTCGCCTGCTGCTCCCCTCGGCAGCGTATTTCAGTCAGTCTGCCCCACTCTGTCTCTGGTGAATCCTCTCACCCCCTGCATCTCTGGCCTGTACCCCACCTCTTGTAAGCACAAATAAATAAATATTTAAAAATTGCATACCTCCTGTGCAATTAAAAATAAAAGGATTTCCACCCCATCTCACTGTCTGTGGGATATTATTTGAAGAACTAAAGAACCAGTTTGCACAGTGTCCAGGTCCTGTCCATTGGAAAGGATCACTATATTCTATTCTGTGCTATGTGGGTGGATCACTCCAAGACAATTGTCTTGAACTGATGATGTCCAAAAATGCATTTGCCCTTGTCCTGTTAACTAGCCCCATACACTTATACTTGTATTTAAGCAGGGACCTTACCTTTAGAAGTCTGCACTCAGGCGGTTTCGGTGCTCCATCCTAAATGATTCGAATGGAACCTTTCAAATCTGGAACTCTGCCTTTTCTTTAATTTACATCAAAAGTGTATTGAATGTCTAAAGCCCCTCTCTGGGGCAAATTTACAATCCCCTGTGTCTCCCTTTAACCTAAGAGCCCATCCTCTCCTAGCTCCCTTTGCATTACTGAAGAGGGTACTTGAGACTTTATATAATTTAATTGGAACTATAGTCCTAATGTTTAGTTTGCATCACCACAGAAGGGACTTGGGACTGTTAATGTGCTTAAATACAAATAGTGTTACTGCAGGATTCCCTTGTCCTTCAACTTCCTTTTCTTTACTAGTTGTTTATAATTGTTAAATGTGCTCATTTGCATCTGTGGTCTCTTCTGTTTCCCAGTTTGTGTCGACTCCTGTGCACTTTGCAATTCAAAGGAGAGTACTTGAGATTGTTAATGTACTTAATTGTAGCTGTGGTCATTTGTATAACTCTAGGATTCCATCCCCTTCCTTTTACTGTACATTACCTGGAGTAATATTTTGATTATTAAGGTGCTGACTATAACAGTGGTCTTTGTGTCTACTCTCCCATCCCCTCCTACCGTCTTTGCATTTCTATAGAGGCTTGAGGAACTGTTAAAGTGCTCATTTGCACTTCAATATTTCTCTGGTATCCAATTCCTTTGTGCTTCCTTTGTATGACAGCAGAGGTACATGGAACTGATAAAATGCGTAATTATGGCATGATACATCCATGTGTCTAGGAAACCAATATATTCTCACCCTGTGCACTACATGAGACTATGTAAACTGTGAAAAATTGCTTGATTATACCTATATTTCCTTTTGTTAGGAGAGTTTGAATATCCTCTACTCTGCATAACAACAGAGGCTACTTGGGACTGTTAAAGTGCTTCCTTGCAGCTGTGGCCCCTAATGTTACACTGCAGTTTCACAGGCCTTTGCATTAAAGCAGGTACTGCTTGGGACCTTTAAAAGCTTCCTTGCAGCTGTGGCCCCTAATGTTACAGTGCAGTTTCACAGGCCTTTGCATTAAAGCAGGTACTGCTTGGGACCGTTAATGTGCTTCGTTGCAGCTGCGGTCCCTAATGTTAACTGCAGTTTCACAGGCCTTTGCATTAAAGCAGGTACTGCTTGGGACCATTAATGTGCTTCGTTGCAGCTGTGGTCCCTAATGTTACTGCAGTTTCACAGGCCTTTGCATTAAAGCAGGTACTGCTTGGGACCGTTAAAGTGCTTCATTGCAGCTGTGGCCCCTAATGTTACACTGCAGTTTCACAGGCCTTTGCATTAAAGCAGGTACTGCTTGGGACCTTTAAAAGCTTCCTTACAGCTGTGGCCCCTAATGTTACACTGCAGTTTCACAGGCCTTTGCATTAAAGCAGGTACTGATTGGGACCATTAATGTGCTTCATTGCAGCTGCGGCCCCTAATGTTACTGCAGTTTCACAGGCCTTTGCATTAAAGCAGGTACTGCTTGGGACCGTTAATGTGCTTCATTGCAGCTGTGGTCCCTAATGTTACTGCAGTTTCACAGGCCTTTGCATTAAAGCAGGTACTGCTTGGGACCGTTAAAGTGCTTCATTGCAGCTGCGGTCCCTAATGTTACTGCAGTTTCACAGGCCTTTGCATTAAAGCAGATAGTACTTGGGACCATTAATGTGCTTCGTTGCAGCTGTGGTCCCTAATGTTACTGCAGTTTCACAGGCCTTTGCATTAAAGCAGGTACTGCTTGGGACCGTTAAAGTGCTTCATTGCAGCTGTGGTCCCTAATGTTACTGCAGTTTCACAGGCCTTTGCATTAAAGCAGGTACTGCTTGGGACCTTTAAAAGCTTCCTTGCAGCTGTGGCCCCTAATGTTACACTGCAGTTTCACAGGCCTTTGCATTAAAGCAGGTACTGATTGGGACCATTAATGTGCTTCATTGCAGCTGTGGTCCCTAATGTTAACTGCAGTTTCACAGGCCTTTGCATTAAAGCAGGTACTGCTTGGGACCATTAAAGTGCTTCATTGCAGCTGTGGCCCCTAATGTTACACTGCAGTTTCACAGGCCTTTGCATTAAAGCAGGTACTGCTTGGGACCTTTAAAAGCTTCCTTGCAGCTGTGGCCCCTAATGTTACAGTGCAGTTTCACAGGCCTTTGCATTAAAGCAGGTACTGCTTGGGACCGTTAATGTGCTTCATTGCAGCTGTGGTCCCTAATGTTACTGCAGTTTCACAGGCCTTTGCATTAAAGCAGGTACTGCTTGGGACCGTTAAAAGCTTCCTTGCAGCTGTGGCCCCTAATGTTACAGTGCAGTTTCACAGGCCTTTGCATTAAAGCAGGTACTGCTTGGGACCAAAAACGTGCTTTGTTGCAGCTGTGGTCCCTAATGTTACTGCAGTTTCACAGGCCTTTGCATTAAAGCAGGTACTGCTTGGGACCTTTAAAAGCTTCCTTGCAGCTGTGGCCCCTAATGTTACACTGCAGTTTCACAGGCCTTTGCATTAAAGCAGGTACTGATTGGGACCATTAATGTGCTTCATTGCAGCTGTGGTCCCTAATGTTAACTGCAGTTTCACAGGCCTTTGCATTAAAGCAGGTACTGCTTGGGACCGTTAAAGTGCTTCATTGCAGCTGTGGCCCCTAATGTTACTGCAGTTTCACAGGCCTTTGCATTAAAGCAGGTACTGCTTGGGACCGTTAATGTGCTTCATTGCAGCTGCGGTCCCTAATGTTACTGCAGTTTCACAGGCCTTTGCATTAAAGCAGGTACTGCTTGGGACCTTTAAAAGCTTCCTGGGCCTCCCCGGTGGCGCAGCGGTTGAGCGCTGGGTTGCGAAGCTGCCCGCGGCCTCTGAAGCGCCGGTTCGATCCCCGGCTGCTCCCCGGCCACCGGAGGAGGGTCCCACATGGCGCGCGGACCTCTCCTGCCGCCCGCTGCTCCCCTCAGCAGTGTCCTTCGGTCCTTCTGCCTGCTCTGCTCCCCGCTCTGGCTCTGGTGACTTCTCCCACCCTCCCGTGCTTCTGACTGTACCCAGTGCATGTATAAACAAAACAAACAAACAAATAAATAAAAGCATGCCTCTATTAAAAAAAAAAAAAAAAATAAAATAAAAGCTTCCTTGCAGCTGTGGCCCCTAATGTTACAGTGCAGTTTCACAGGCCTTTGCATTAAAGCAGGTACTGCTTGGGACCGTTAATGTGCTTCATTGCAGCTGCGGTCCCTAATGTTACTGCAGTTTCACAGGCCTTTGCATTAAAGCAGGTACTGCTTGGGACCGTTAAAGTGCTTCATTGCAGCTGTGACCCCTAATGTTACTGCAGTTTCACAGGCCTTTGCATTAAAGTGCTTCATTGCAGCTGTGGCCCCTAATGTTACACTGCAGTTTCACAGGCCTTTGCATTAAAGCAGGTACTGCTTGGGACCTTTAAAAGCTTCCTTGCAGCTGTGGCCCCTAATGTTACACTGCAGTTTCACAGGCCTTTGCATTAAAGCAGGTACTGATTGGGACCATTAATGTGCTTCATTGCAGCTGTGGTCCCTAATGTTAACTGCAGTTTCACAGGCCTTTGCATTAAAGCAGGTACTGCTTGGGACCGTTAAAGTGCTTCATTGCAGCTGTGGCCCCTAATGTTACTGCAGTTTCACAGGCCTTTGCATTAAAGCAGGTACTGCTTGGGACCATTAAAGTGCTTCATTGCAGCTGTGGCCCCTAATGTTACTGCAGTTTCACAGGCCTTTGCATTAAAGCAGGTACTGCTTGGGACCGTGAACGTGCTTTGTTGCAGCTGTGGTCCCTAATGTTACTGCAGTTTCACTGGCCTTTGCATTAAAGCAGATAGTACTTGGGACTGTTGAAGTGCTTCATTGCAGTTGTGGTTCCTAATGTTACTGCAGTTTAACAGGCCTTATTTAGAACCTTTGCATTAAAGCAGAGGCTACTTGGGATTGTTGAAGTGCTTCATTGCAGCTGTGGTCCCTAATATTACTGCAGTTTCACAGGCCTTTGCATTAAAGCAGGTAATGCTTGGGACCATTAAAGTGCTTCATTGCAGCTGTGGTCCCTAATGTTACTGCAGTTTCACAGGCCTTCGCATTAAAGCAGGTACTTCTTGGGATCGTTAAAGTGCTTCATTGCAGCTCTGGTCCCTAATGTTACTTCACTTTCACAGGCCTTATTTTGAACCTTTGCATTAAAGCAGAGGCTACTCGGGATTGTTGAAGTGCTTCATTGCAGCTGTGGTCTCTAATGTTACTGCAGTTTTACAGGCCTTTGCATTAAAGCAGATACTACTTGGGACCGTTAAAGTGCTTCATTGCAGCTGTGGTCCCTAATGTTACTGCAGTTTCACAGGCCTTTGCATTAAAGCAAGTACTGCTTGGGACCGTTAAAGTGCTTCATTGCAGCTGTGGCCCCTAATGTTACACTGCAGTTTCACAGGCCTTTGCATTAAAGCAGGTACTGCTTGGGACCTTTAAAAGCTTCCTTGCAGCTGTGGCCCCTAATGTTACAGTGCAGTTTCACAGGCCTTTGCATTAAAGCAGGTACTGCTTGGGACCGTTAAAAGCTTCCTTGCAGCTGTGGCCCCTAATGTTACAGTGCAGTTTCACAGGCCTTTGCATTAAAGCAGGTACTGCTTGGGACCGTTAATGTGCTTCATTGCAGCTGCGGTCCCTAATGTTACTGCAGTTTCACAGGCCTTTGCATTAAAGCAGGTATTGCTTGGGACCGTTAAAGTGCTTCATTGCAGCTGTGGCCCCTAATGTTACTGCAGTTTAACAGGCCTTATTTAGAACCTTTGCATTAAAGCAGAGGCTACTTGGGATTGTTGAAGTGCTTCATTGCAGCTGTGGTCCCTAATATTACTGCAGTTTCACAGGCCTTTGCATTAAAGCAGGTAATGCTTGGGACCATTAAAGTGCTTCATTGCAGCTGTGGTTCCTAATGTTACTGCAGTTTCACAGGCCTTATTTTGAACCTTTGCATTAAAGCAGAGGCTACTCGGGATTGTTGAAGTGCTTCATTGCAGCTGTGGTCCCTAATGTTACTGCAGTTTTACAGGCCTTTGCATTAAAGCAGATACTACTTGGGACCGTTAACGTGCTTCATTGCAGCTGTGGCCCCTAATGTTACTGCAGTTTCACAGGCCTTTGCATTAAAGCAGGTACTGCTTGGGACCGTTAAAGTGCTTCATTGCAGCGGTGGTCCCTAATGTTACTGCAATTTCACAGGCCTTATTTAGAACCTTTGCATTAAAGCAGAGGCTACTCAGGATTGTTGAAGTGCTTCATTGCAGCTGTGGTCCCTAATGTTACTGCAGTTTCACAGGCCTTTGCATTAAAACACATGCTACTTGGGACCGTTAAAGTGCTTCGTTGCAGCTGTGGTCCCTAATGTTACTGCAGTTTCACAGGCCTTCGCATTAAAGCAGGTACTTCTTGGGATCGTTAAAGTGCTTCATTGCAGCTCTGGTCCCTAATGTTATTCCAGTTTCACAGGCCTTTGCACTATTGCAGAAGTTATTCGGGACTGTTCCAGTGCTTAGTTAGTGCCCTGGTTCCTTTCCTTCCTCTAGTTTCCCACCCCCTGCTACTCCTTTGCATTATAGCAGAGAGTTCTTGGGATGGTTTACTTACTCACTTGTAGCTGTGGTCCCTTATGTTTTTCTTTCCCCATCTTTTCCTACTTCCTTTGCATAGCTGCAGAGGTTGTTTGGGACTGTTATAGTTCTTAACTGTAGCTTGGTCCTGTTCCTAGTGTAGTTTCCCACCCCTTCCTGCGTCCTTTTCAATACAATAGAGAGTAGTGAATATCAGGGCCCTGGCTTTGGCACTGTTAATGTCATAATTGCGTCTGTCCCTCTTGCTGTGCTGTCAGTGAACACCTTACTCATCTTCCTTGTTTTCACCTACCGACCCACTTTACGTAACACTTTTCTATTACATGGTAATTGACCAGAAGTGTATGGCAGATGGAGTCCCTTGTACCCTTGTTTTGTTACAGCAAGGTGTATTAATTAAATGTTACTTTTTTTCTGGGACTATTTAGCCCTCCATATAAACTAATATCCCACCCTTCTAGTAGTGATGCTAACTACCCAAAGTCTTCCTCTTGGGGGTCTTAATGTGCATGTGCCTTCCTGATAAGCTAATATCCTGACTTCTTAGTATAATAGCAGGGGGCACTGACCACCAAAAGTCTTCCTCTTGATCAGTTAATGTGTAAAATTGTGCTAGGGTCCCATTCCCATCATACCTCCTTTGCATTATGGATGCTGAACCAAACTATGGCTGCTTCTCCTATAGCGTAAATGTGTATTATTACAGCAGTCGGTGTCCCCTTATGTTAAAATAGGATCCTGTTTCCTTGCCCTGTTTACATTATGGCAGAGGCTTCAAGTTAGCCATTATCCATTCAGAATGTTTGTCCATACTGACATTTGCTCCTGTACCTGTACATTGGGTAAGGACCCTTCCCATTTTTCTGACATTTCAGCCTACTACTGAAAACCTTACACAGTAATGCAGTTAATGTGTACAATCTTAGTCGCCTTGTATACATTTTCAGTTGAATTAACTGAGTCCATGGCACATTTTACACCCTCTTTGCTTTACCGCAAGGGGTAATAGTCACTTAAGGTTCCTGTTCAAAACTGTTAGTGTACATAACAACAATTACATTAGTATCCTTTCCCTTCACATGTCCTTCGAAGTACTGCAGGGCGGTTGACCCATAACGTCCTATTACTTGGCCTGCTAATATGTGTGAACCTACTTGTCTGGGTTTCTGTACAGTACACAAAGAAAACTCTTCTCCCCACTCCCTTTGTGACAACTAAAGAGTGTCCCCTCCCCAAGATGGACAATGCCAAGTGCCCACAGCTGTGCACCCTGGAGATTAATGAGCACAATTGCACATGGCTCACCCCATATGAATCCGATCCTGCCCTCTCAGACCCCTTTTGCAGTACTGCAGGGGTGCTGACCACAGAGGGGTGCCCCGTCCCCAAGATGGTTGCGCTTGGACAGTCAAGACGCACAATGGCAATTGCCCACGCTGTGCACCCTGGAGATTAATAAGAACAATTGCACATGGCTCACCTCATATGAATCCGATCCTGCCCTCTCAGACCCCTTTTGCAGTACAGCAGGGGTGCTGACCACAGAGGTCTCTCTTCCCGGCCTGCTGCTGTTTGTGCGGTTATATTTGAACTCCTGTGCACTGGACAAGCCCATCCCTCACCCCCATCTTTTCCCTCCCTTGCCCCGTCTCCAAGATGGTTGTGCTTGGACAGTCAAGACGCACAATGGCAATTGCCCACACCGTGCACCTTGGAGATTAATAAGCACAGCTGCACATGGCTCATCCCATGTGAATCTGATCCTGCCCTCTCAGACCCCTTTTGCAGTACAGCAGGGGTGCTGACCACAGAGGCCTCCCTTCCAGGCCTGCTGCTGTTTGTGCGGTTATATTTGAATTCCTGTGCACTGGACAAGCCCATCCCTCACCCCCATCTTTTCCCTCCCTTGCCCCGTCCCCAAGATGGTTGCACTTGGACAGTCAAGATGCACAATGGCAATTGCCCACGCCGTGCACCTTGGAGATTAATAAACACAATTGCACATGGCTCACCCCATATGATTCCAATCCTGCCCTCTCAGACCCCTTTTGCAGTACAGCAGGGGTGCTGACCACAGAGGGGTGCCCCGTCCCCAAGATGCTTGCGCTTGGACCATCAAGATGCACAATGGCAATTGCCCACGCCGTGCACCTTGGAGATTAATTAGCACAATTGCACATGGCTCATCCCATATGAATCCGATCCTGCCCTCTCAGACCCCTTTTGCAGTACAACAGGGGTGCTGACCACAGAGGCCTCCCTTCCTGGCCTGCTGCTCTTTGTGCGGTTATATTTGAATTCCTGCACTGGACAAACCCATTCCTCACGCCCATCTTTTCCCTCCCATTGCCCCGTCCCCAAGATGGTTGCGCTTGGACAGTCAAGACGCACAATGGCAATTGCCCCCACCATGCACCTTGGAGAATAATATGCGTAATTACACGTTTGAACCTATTTAAATAAAATCTTACCCTGTTAATCCTTTGCAGTCTAACATGGGGACTGATCACTAAGGCCTCTCCATGGCTTGTTAATGTGACTATATTTTTCATGTGCCTGGACTTTTTAAGGACTTCCCTCTCTTTAGTTTTTGTTTTAGTTAGGAGTACACACTAATTTAAGGTTCTTATATTTGCACGAGGTGTATAGTTCTAGTTTGCTACATGGGACATTATTGCACATAATTGCCACTCTTGCCCTCCATTTGAATTGGAGCAGGGCTACTGTCCCATTCGTCTTCTCTTGTCCTGCCAATGAACGTAATTGCAATTGTCTGAGTGCTTGGGCCCCCTCACCGCTGCCATATGAATTCATATGCTTTCCAGCAGGTGCCCACTGCTAATACCTGAACACAAAGACAGTTAATGTGCACAAGTGCAGTTTTCTACAACCCTATTGCTTACTAGGACTGTACCTCTTTTGTTCTACTGTGGAGGCTACCGTTTTCTACCCACACCCCAGCCCCAGCTACCTTTGGAGTGGACCACTAATATGCATTATTGGAATTGTCTTCATCAGTAGACAAAATCATACCCCTCAGCTTTCCTTGTGGACAGGTGGTATGTGTAGTTGCAGTGCCCACGACTCAGTATTCTTTCACTTGGAAAGTTCGTGTTCACAAATGCAATTTTTCTAAGCATGTCTTATGCCAGAACCCCTGTACCTTCTGTGTTAGAGCAAGGCAGTGCTGTTGACCTAATGCTCTTTGTACTTATAAATAAGCATAATTGCATTTGTCCATCTATTCCACCGGACTGGGATTGCATCCCTTTTCACCCTCCTTGCCTCACGGCCATGTTAACGATGAATGAACTCTTCTTCTAAGAATATTAGTGTGCATAATTGTATTTGTCTGTAGACCTGTACCGTAGGAAAGGATGTTATGCTTCGACCACTGCCTTCGGATTGTTGCTGAGGACTACTAACTATCATTACCTCAGCTTTGGGACAGTTAATATGCAGTAATAACCATGATCAAAATATTGATCATTAGATAAGACCCTTTTACCTTTCATGTACCTTTCAGCAGGAATACAGACTAAGGCCCTTTTCTTTGACTGTTAGCGTGAATATTTGCAATTACCTATTTCCCATCCTGTTAGAGTAGCATACTTATACCCTCTTTGCAATACTGCAGGGGCTGTTGACTGCACAAAATTTCTCCTGGGACTGTAAATGGGCAGAAAGGCAATTTTCTTCCCTGGCGTTGTTAGGCAAACACTCCCAGCCCCCAACTTCCTGTGATACATACAAGTAAAAACATCACACTATGCCATGAATTTGCCCACCAGCTGCCCACACTCCCGTTCCTTTTGCATTGCTCCACTCTATAAAATTCCAAGTAGTCATGGTCTTTCCTCCTTCCCCTTCCCTCCCCTTGCCTCTCCTTGAATCCTGATGAACTACTTCAAGTGTCCATATTTCAAACCATTAAATAAGATTGTGCCATCTCCACCCCCTGCCCCTGCCCTGCCCCTTTGTTGCTGGGGAATGTTTAGTGGGCAAGTCCCTTCCTCTTGGGTTAAAAAAGTAACAATCTCAGAGGTTATTGGTTTACCTACTTTGCATTGTTACAGTGCTTCAGTTGCACTTTCCTTTATCCTGCCAATCAGACAGGGACCCTTCCACTTCCTTCTTTGCATTGCTTCTGAGTAGTGCACGCCCAAAGCCCCCCACCCCGTGTTCTTAATTAACGCAGTAATATTGTCCCATTTTCCAGCCCATCAGCCCAAGATCTCCATGTTGTGTTTGTGCAGTGTTGACTACCAAAAGCAGGTCGAAACTCGGTGGATGGACTCTCATTCCTTTTCCTGCATTTGTTAATGATCCCAACACCAATCGTCACTTTCTGGGGACAGGAACCATTCTTGCCCACCTCTGTTGCTGCTTTACTGGGCTAAATGCTCAAGATAAGCCAGGCCCACAGAGCTGGATTGCTGGCTTTTCTTTTGTATGTTCCATATATATCACTACCAGTTAAAAACTGGTTCCCCAGGAAAGCAGGTTAGCGTCGTCTCTGCATTCTTTCCTGCACAGTTTGCCTGGCTGTAAATCTCTCATCTTATGTGTTGCTGTTGTTAAATGCCAGTTGCCAGGAGGCAACCAAAAGTTACTAATTTTTCATTTTCTAAAGAAAGGTGTCTGGAATGTAAGGTGGAGTTAATAACCTGGTCATTAAATATTTGAAGTCTAAAAACCCATTTATCTCATGTACCTAATGACCAGTGTCTCTCATTTTACTAAGGGTGGTTGGTCTGTGGGCAGACCACTGTGACTCTTGCTATTTTATTGTTAGTAAAGCTAGTGAGTTCTCAAGTGAAACTCTCAAAGACCGGTACCTTTGGGCTCTACTACCATTCATTTTTAGAACAACTGTGGAAACTTTGTAGTCCTGAAATTTCTTCATCTGGAGCACCAACCAGCCCAGTCCCTATTTATTTCAGCAAGATTGTTGTAAAACAATTAAATGAGAGAATGGACATATGCTGAGGTGCCTTTGAAAATCATAGATCACCTTCTGTGATACTCTATTACATAAAATGCACCCTGTTTTCATTATGCTGAATTAAGGTAGCTCAAAGCACCACACGCAAGTGAGGATTTAGAACTGATGGGACCAATTTTTCTGTGTTATATTAAAAGAAAGATGAGCCAAGATTAATCATTTTTCTGGGTATAAATTTTAGCAGTGAGTTGTTGTCTGATAAAGTGAATAATACCCCAGCCTCTTATATACAGGCTGTTTGGTAGCAGAGAAAATTTAGTAAGGAACTGCTGAAACAAGTAACTAGGTATCACAACAGCAGTTCTTGGTAGTCACTGAAAAAGGATACTATTCCTCTGAGAAGGATGTCAAAAGATCGGCCCAGCTCAGGGTGCAGTATGCACTACTAGCTCCTTGGACAGCTGTAAGAAGAGTCTCTGGCTCTTTAGAATACTGTAAGTACTGCTTTGTAGCTTCTAAGTAATCCCTTCCCTGTGCTGTTGTCTTTCTTTAAGATGCTGCCCATAGAAAAGCCACGGAGTCCCCTCAGTCTCCTTTCCTGTCCCCACCTCATCTGCAGCTGCTACCTCTATCGCCACATGAGCTAACCAGCAGGATTACAGATGGTCTATTGTGTACCCAGCCCTATGCTAGGTTACACTGAAGTGAGGAGTAGAAATTATATTGTTCCATATGATCTCTTGCCCTCGAGATGATTGGTATTGAGGCACTAATTTACGCACACTTGGAATAAATTTAGGGAATGATAATCAAGTGCTGCTTTGTATGAACTTTAAGTTATGGAGTTTTAAAAAGGGAACCCACTAGGGTTTGAAGTCGATAGGACAAAGGAGGAGGAAGTTTTACTTTCTCTCTTTGGTCCATGACATGACGAATACTCTAAGCTTCTGGATAGTTCAGTTGGTGTATCTTAATGTCATTTGTTTTGTGCCTCTTTTGGAGGCATGGAAAACAATTAAAGCGATATCTGGCCATTGGATTTGGCTATATGCCAAGGCTGACTGTTGACTGTAACATCTCATAATTTGAGGTTTTCAAGGTTCATGGATTGGGGATATAAATCCAATACATTGGTTCTTTGTACCTTTTTGTTCTATCTCTGCCCAAGAGCAGATGAAAGCAGTGATGCCTTTTTAGTTTGAGATGTTTATGGAATATGCTTGGCAAGAAGGCAATGGACAAATGTTTTATATAAGAACCTTGACCTTTGCCTACTTTATGACATACTTTCTATATCCTCTTCCCCTTCCTCTTTTCAACAAGTACTTGGGTAAACTAAAGTAGCTTAGCCATTCTGATGTGTTTTCATAATACTAACACAAAGGTCCAGCTGAGAAAATATTAACATCAAATTTGAAACATTTTTTTGTGCACGTCCATGCATCTTAGCGGGAACAAGAAGAACCAAATAAATGAGCTGGGCTTCTCTTACTGCTCATTTTACTTCATATCCATATTTTCTCACAACTTGTCCCCACCCCCTACTTCTCCCAATGCCTAAAGACATTCGTCTGACAGGGCATTAAATATATCAATACAAATGGTCCTGAGCCTTATTGGAAACATGGTCTGTGCCATTGTTTCTCAAACTGAAGTAATTTATCAGGATGAAATACCCTTTAAAGCAGCAAAATTTTTAAGATCCTAAAGAATATGTGTTTTGAGGAACTGATTAAAGAAAGTTACTTGAAATGTAACATGTTATAATTTGAAGTTATCTTTGCCTGAGACATGTTTTGTGTGATAACATGCAGGACTTTGGGATCCACGAGAACATAACCACAGCCACCCCAGGGTTCTTATCACCCCAATTTGAGAAACACTGGTCTATATTTATGAAATCTTTTATTTATACTAGTCAATTTAGAACTATAACTGTCTCTTGGAATTTGTTTTAAAGGAATGAATTCTGATCCGGTTTTGTATCCATTCTAAGAAGAAGGATGGTTGCCAGCCTCAGGCGGATTTACGCTTGCACCACACAGCATCCAAAGGTGAATTTTGCAATATATCTGGACTTTGTATTTCAAGTCATTGCTTAAAATCTCTAGCAGTTGTAAAAAGGGAAGCTCTGGAAATGTTGGCATCTTCAAAATTGAGATAATCTTTGTGTTAATGCTAAATATTTTTTGGGCCAAGCACTGGTATAAATAACAAAACCAAAGACATGATTCCTTTCAAAGGATTTTCTCTCTCATAGAGGATGCAGAAATGTCAAAGTCATTATGGTGCTTGGCCGGTTGATGAGTACCATAAAAATGTTGGGAAATTTTGTGGGGCAAGAACGAAGAAGAGTGGGGGGAACACTCTTGGTGGGCAAAGTGATGTCAAGGGAGAAGTGGAAGGTGTCCCCAGGGAGTGGCTTAGTGAGCTGTGGGTGTGTAAGCTGAGGCCTGAAGGCACTACAGGGCTCTTGTTCTTTGCAAGTGTTCTCTTAGATGGAGTGAATCACTGTTCTTTTTCATCAGTTTTTGGGCAGGAGTGAGATGTTGGCAAAATTCTGAAAAAGTTCCAAACTGGGAATAAGAACACATAGCCTTTGGTCCTGTCTCTCACCTCGGATCAATCTCAACTTCATTATCTAGGGACTGCAGATGAATTAAGACAGGGACTTGAATGCTTCAACCTCTGAAAATGACATCCTGTCATTGGAAAAAATTTCAAAGCATCAAAAAAGAAAGCACTTTTTGGGATATTTTTCTGGATTATTGTGATTTCTTTTCTAACTTTTCCTCCTTACAGAACCTTAATATATATGATTGGAGGAAGTTCTCTGACCCCAGTTTTGTGCATCTCTCCCCTTATCCTTCAGCTCTTCTACTTACCTGCTCTATACCATTGTCACACCTACTGATAACTCAGAGTTGTGGCTGGATCAACCCTCATGGTTCTTGTTAGGTTTCAAGATACTCTCAGCAATAATCATCAGGAACTTTGAAAGAGACGTGGTTTACTTACACTGGGATTTTGGATCAAAGGAGGGGGCCAATGATTTCATGGGCTCATTTTTTATTATTGAATTTAAAACATAAGAACAGAAAATTAAAGCATGGGGAGACAATAAATAAGCCACAAGCTGCCCAAATGGTTAGTTACCAAAATCAACCAAATTCTCTAAAAGGAACTTGGGGTGGGGGCACAGCCTGTCTCTTTATCTAATCATTTGACGGGCAATATGTTTATGCACAGCAGCCACCTTTGAAGAGATTGCCTTGGCAATCAAAGCTTAAGTCAGGCACTTGCTTTATAAAAAGGAGAAAACACAACTATCCGGGGTTGTACTTCACTGCCTTTCTGTAATTTACCAACATATTTCTTTAACTACCCCATTAATCATAGAATATCACAAGGCCCACAGTTGCTATAATTAAACATTCATAATATCTTTTCAGGGTATCTGGGCCCTGGTTATTAAAAGTATACCTGGATGGGAATTTGTGACTTGAAGAATTAAAAGTTGATCCATCGTGGCTGTTAAAATATTTTATTTGTGAAAGCATCCTGGGAAATTTTTTTTGCTAGCTTAGAGAGAAGAACTGATACCTGAACTGAACTATTTCCCCAAACATTATAAACTTGAATTGCAAAGAGTACTGATATGTGTATGGTTAAACAGGGCTAAAACCTTCCTCTGCCTCAGGTCTTACAGACTGGATTGGAGGACACCTTAATTTTCTCACTACCATATTTTGGGGTGGAGACAAGTAGCACTCAACAGATGTTTTTCAAAATATAACTCAAGGGCCTCCCTGGTGGCGCAAGGGGTTAAGCACTGCACTATGAAGCAATCCGCAGCCTCTGCAGCACGAGTTCGATCCCTGGCCAGCCAGGGAGCAACCCACTTGGCGAGGCAGACCTCTCCTGTCTCACCCGCTGCTCCCCTCAGCAGTGTGTTTCAGTCAATATGCCTGTTCTGTTCCCCACTCTGTCTCTGGTGAATCCTCTCACCCCCCCGCATCTCTGGCCTATACCCCAGCTCTTGTATGCATAAATAAATAAATATTAAAAAAAAATAAATACCTTAACCAAGCAGCCTGTGAATGAAATTGAGCTTGGACCTATTTATTTAAAAATTCTCGGTGTAAACACACTTGCACATGGCATATTTGTTTACCATAATTAATGGGATTTTAGGAAGGAGCATACATATAAGTTTGTATGCACTGTCATGGGAAACCTGTATTTGGAGATGAAGTTTCTAAGGTTAAATAAGGATGGAGAATAATGTTGCCAAGAGAATATGAAGCATTTTCTGCTTCTATTGAGAACATCATAGAATATCTTTGGACTTTACTGGACATCTTGTTTAGAGAATACAGTTGAATAAGTGAGGTTTCAAATATTGTTATAATTTGTTTAGTATTAACATAAAGGTCCTCATAACATGGTAATCCCTGATCAAGAATTTGGGAAGCCATATCTGGTGCTCACCTCACTTCACCACACCTTAACAAGTGCTTTCGAGATTGCAAACTTGGCTTAGATCTGTTTCAGGGAGCTCCTACCCTATAGTAAAGGCAGCTAACCAGTTATTAAAAATGGTCAAGGCAGTTGCCCCTGGGCAGTAGTAGCAGTTGCTCTGTTATCTTACATCTTGAAGAAGTATTTTCAGCAACAGGATGACCTTTAGGCCACAAATTTTATCAGACCTTATGGTGGGCATTGGTTTGACCCCTTATTTCCGTTTACTTCATTTTCTAAGCTTGACCAATCCTTCTGTGATACTGCCAGCGCTTGCCATGCAGGACTTAGGGAGACTGAATAGGCTAGGGAGGAGAGCTAGGAGACACTTATACCTAATGCTTCAGGTTAAAGCTTCCTAGTTTTTTTCTTGAGTTTTTCTCAGCAGTTTTGGTGTCCTATTGAACTGTCTTTCTTTTCAAGGACATTCTCACAAGAGGACTGTAAGCAGCTTTAAGAATGTCCACATTCAGCAGATCTTTCAATTTGAGAATCTGGATAATCGCCAGTTAATCTAAGAGGATGACTTGCAATCTACCTGGAGAAAAAAGGTAATTTGGGGAGCTTGTCGTTGGGGGATTTTTGTCTTTGGCTTTAAGGACGTTAACTTCCTCCAGATCTTCCTTTTAAAACAGAACATGAGGGCCTCCCTGGTGGCGCAGTGATTGAGCGCTGGGTTGCAAAGCTGCCCGCGGCCTCTGCAGCGCCGGTTCCATCCCCGGCTGCTCCCCGGCCACCGGAGGAGGGTCCCACATGGCGTGCAGACCTCTCCTGCCACCCGCTGCTCCCCTCAGCAGTGTACTTTGGTCCTTCTGCCTGCTCTGCTCCCCGCTCTGGCTCTGGTGAATTCTCTCACCCTCCCGCGCTTCTGACTGTACCCAGTGCTTGTTTAAATAAATAAATAAATAAATCTTTAAAAAAAAAAAAAAAAAAGAGAATGCTACAAAGCTAAGTTCTACACAGTTCTAAATCACCACCCCTTCATCTACCTGTAGAAAAGGGTAGATACAGTTTAACTCAACCACTAGTTGCCCACTGGAACAGACTTTGTGAGTGTACTGCTCTTCAGTAATTTATTTTTCTTTTATCTCTTTTCCAGATCTCCCTCAGAAGAATAGGCTTGTTGCTTTACAGTGTTAGCGACCTATTCCCTTTGACGGTCCCTAGGTGGAGATGGGGCATGAGGATCCTCCAAGGGAAAAGCTCACTACCACTGGGCAACAATCCTAATGTAGGAGAGGAGGTGCTACCAAGTTTCTTCCTGGGCACAGGTGGGTAGATGAAATCTCAGGACAACTACCACATGTCAGAGATGGGTGTGCTGTCCCTAAAAGCATCATAGGTCTTCAGCAAAGGAAGGGGAAGGAGGGGGCTCAAAACTGGGGAGGGAAGAACACAAGGGTAATATGGTGATGGTTCATGGGTGATAAGGTGGTGGGAGAACTATGGGGACTACAGCAATGTAATTTAAAAAAAAAGAGGTCTTTAATCCTGATCTTGTTTTCCGGTAGATATTGTACATAGCTTTCCACTGAGATTGTTTTCATCATCAACTGTGTCTGTACTTACTTTTAGGAGAGCATGGACAACAACTGCTACATTTGTGTTAGTGGTCTTGGGCAGATCATCATTCTGGAGCCTCTCATCTGCAAAGTCTCCCTTGTGGTCCTTGAACTTTGCCAATCATTTACTTACTTCAAGATGCCTTGGGATGTCCTTGGGATAAAAGACAACAAATTGCTTGGAAAGACAAATAAGACTTGATCATTTTAAGCTGTGATGGGGGCCTCACAACTATGAATGGGAACCTGACTAAAAATGGCACAAAGTTATATTGCACCAGGCAAGAACTAAGAAGCAGGAGCCGGCATACTCTAGGTCAGTGGTGAGGGAGGCTGATTCGGGTGGGTGCAGGTTGGGAGGTGGCGGTGTCGTAAGTCCAGCTTTGTACAGATTAATATTGAACTAAATGAACGAAGTTATGATTATTTCCATTGACTCACCAGATGTTACTAGGTAAGACATTTCCTATTTATGCCATAGTTTCCTATTTTGTTGAATGAAGAAATTGTATTAGTTTTATCTCTAAGGGCCTAAAAGCTTAAACTTACACATTTCTAAACTCTCTAGAGACAGTCTCCATAGCTCACTAATTTGCATCTTCACATTCAAATGTGCTGAATAATCTCTTAATATTTCTTTTTTTTTTTTAAAGATTTATTTTTATTTATTTATACAAGTACTGGGTACAGTCAGAGCGTGGGAGGGTGAGAGAATTCACCAGAGCCAGAGCAGGGAGCAGAGCAGGCAGAAGGACCGAAGTACACTGCTGAGGGGAGCAGCGGGCGGCAGGAGAGGTCTGCGCACCTTGTGGGACCCTCCTCCAGTGGCCGGGGAGCAGCTGGGGATTGAACCGGCTCTGCAGAGGCTGCGGGCAGCTTCGCAACCCAGCGCTCAACCGCTGCGCCTCCGGGGAGGCCCTCTTAATATTTCTTTATGGCATTTACATGGTTTATCTCTCTTTTCTTTTTTGTAGCTCTTGATTGTTTCCTTCATACTTACCAAATCATTATCCTTCCCGAAAGCAGAGCAAGAGAGTATGAACTCTGAATACGCCAAAAGAAGATCAACACTTCTGGCACTCTAACACTTTAAAATAGCAGAATAAAGTAAGTAAGTGGTGGTATAATCTTGTTTTTTTGTTTTGTTTTGTTTTTAAAGATTGATTTATTTATACAAGCACTGGGGTACAGGCCAGAGGATGGGAGCATGAGAGAATCTACCAGAGACAGAGCAGGGAGCAGAACAGGCAGAAGGACTGAAATACACTGCTGAGGGTAGCAGCGTGTGAGACAGGAGAGGTCTGCCGCGCCATGTGGGACTCTCCCTGACCGGCCGGGAATCGAACTGGCGCCGCCAAGGCTGCGGACAGTTTCACAGCGCTGTGCTCAACCCGCTGCACCACTGGGGAGGCCCGGTGGTATAATCTTGTGAGGGTCACTTCAGAGCTAATAACTACATATGTGGGATGAAGTACGGAGGTCTAACATGCAGGGGGACTGAGTGTGAGATGGAAGGATGACCAGTGACAGCTGGGTTCACTGAAGCATCTGATAGACAAAGGCTGTTTACCAGTTGTATCATCGAGTAATTCAGTCTCAAATTGTTTGTCGACACAAATAAGAGCCTTTGCCACTTTTGGAGTCCTAAACATATAGAGACATAAAACAAGATCACTTTTTTTTTGCTGAAAGGGTGGCCTTCTCTCACTTCCTTGTAAGACAGTCTCTGCAGTTAACATTCAGTGTTAGAGGAAACCCAGTAATTGAATCTGCCATTATAATTGCGAAGGGTTTGAAAATCAAGTCAGTTTTCTAACGGGACATAGACAATGAGGGGATTCACAAGGTGCTCTGTGAGGGCCCTTTATATTCACTCACATGTAGCTTCTTGTTTGGTTCTTCTGGAAATCCTTACCAGTTGTACCAGAATGTTAAGAGGCACATATTCTGTGCTTAAATCCTTTGCCTCTCATTAGGTGATGAGGGTCTGATTGGACAATTAGTGTCTGATTAGATTTGTCTATTTGTGCAGGTTGAATGAAATCATGTTGTGCTTAATACAATGCCTGACACACGGTTAAATAGAAGAAAACCCAAGAAGCTTCATCAGTTCATTGACACAGTGACCAAATAATACCATCTAGGGGCAAGCAAAGTTGCCATAATTTGCTTTTGTGTAAAAAGTTCCCAAAATAGCACTTTGTAAGTAGAAGAACATTTGCGTTGGGTGGTTGTTGTTATAATTTTTATTATTGGTAGTAATGTAAGTAGTATTTGTGTTAGTAATTGCTTATTGTAATTATTAATGAACTTCTTCGTTTTCTTTTGTTTTCTCTTTGTGATGCTTCTTGTGCGTCTTGTGTCCCTTCATTGTACAATGGCTTGTTTCTTTTACTTCTTAACTGCTCCTGCTGAATGTCTGCCTTTGCTTGCTATCACTTTCACTCCTAAGTGTGTATTTCTTTGTCCAATTCTTCCTTGAGTGTCTTGGTCTTTCTTCTCTATCTAAAGTGTGTCTGAACCCATTTCCATGATTCTCTTGCTAGTTTTTTCCATGTGTATCTTGCCTCACTGCCTTTTGTGTTCCTGAGTGGTCTATGCCTTGTCTTAGGTATCTTTCTAGTTTTCTCTTTTTTCCTAGTTTTTTGCTTTTTTCTAGTTTTCGCTTTGCTGTCCTGTATCTGACTCTTCTTTCACTCTTCATCACTTTGTGTCTCTGCATCTCATGTTGTGTGCTTTTTGCTTATTTCTTGTTCCACCTACTTCACTTTTTCTCATTGTAGCTCTGATTGTTTGTGACCCCCTCCCTTTCTTGTTGATGTGACGTTTCATCTTTTCTGATTCTGGTCTCTCTTCTGTTGTTTTTCTTCCTTAGCTCGCATTTCTCTTCTACATTTCCTTTCTACCTCTTGGCTATCTTCTTTCCTCTTTTTCATGCTTTGTGTGCTTCAATGTCTCTGCTCTTTGTGAATTTCCATTCTAGTGGTTGTCTGTCTGTTTTCCTGGGTCTTCTCTTTTCCCTTTCTGCTCACCTTTTGAGTGTTTCAGCTGCTTCATGTATTTGTGTCTCCTCTTCTTTGTTTCATACAAGCCTCACTCCTTGCATATTTTTTGTGCCTGCGTGTGCGCTTTTGTGTGCATGTTTGTATTCTTTGTGACAAAGGGGCTCCTAACCCCTCCCCGATAGGTGCAGAGTGCCAGCTACCAAAACAAGTATTGTAGAACTGTTCCTGATGCCAGACTGTCCTGTGAGATGACCCCAGACCAAAAGAAGGCCCAAGGGTCTAGACTGAAAGAAGAGCTAAGACAGTACAAGGCCCCACAGAAGACAGATGATTGGAGACTACAGACCTGAGACCTGAAAACTAAAGTAAAAAAATCCATGTCCCAAGATAGAGGGATACCTCGGCCCTGACGCCTTCCAGAACAGAGCCAAAAATGTACAGAAGGTGCTGCTTGTTGGACATAAGACGTGAGTTGAATGGAGAATGTCTTGAGTCAACGCTGACAACTCTTGAGGCTGAAGACCTTAAATTGCAGATCCATGGAGGGTTTGAAACCTAAGACTTAGGCCTAAGACCTGAGATTAAAAAGCCTTAGCTCCGAGATCTGAGTCTCAAGGATGGAATGCCTGAAACAAACATGAAAAGCCAGAATTCAAGCTTCTCTAGATGGACAGAGGCTCAAGAGGTGGGAAGGCCCATGACTGGGAATATAGGAAGAATAAAATCCTCAAACCAGAGGAAATTCCAAGACGAGAACCCTAAATCTCAGCTCTTTTCTGTTGCTCTACTACTTACTCTTGGACCTTTTTCTTATTTCCAGTTCTCATATCTCCAATTAAGCCCCCTAATTCTGACATATTGTTATTACCGTACACATATCTTTGGATTGTCAGTATTATTCCTGGTCCATCTTAAACAGTTTTTAACCACAGTTTTGAGCTGTTTATTAACTTTTATGTGTTATTTAAACTTTCATTTCTCTTCATCTCCATTCCATCTAAGAGAGACATATGGGTGACATATTTCAGTCCTCCCCTTTTCTCCAAAGGTCTAGGTTGATGAGAGGAGGAAAAACATCAGGTTGCTGGGAGCAAAAATGCCAGGCTCTCTAGCAAAAACTTGAAGCGAAGCTCCAGGTCAGTTAGAAGAATCAGATAACAAATACACAGATGTGCCAGCCTGCTGAAAGGTACCAACCACCATCTTCTTTGAGCGTGGATGAGCAGGAATCCTGGGGTTTGGACTTCTTAGTTATGGCTAGAACAAAAGGATGCTAGGGCCTGGGAGAGGCCCCAAGGAGATAGCTTGAATTCCTTGCTCATTGTAGTGGTCCAGTAATTTGGCAGACTGTGCCAACCCATCCCTGGCTTTAATGCCTACCTCAAGGCTTAAAGGTAATAGAACTTGGGAATATTAGCAGGCTTAATCCTTTCATTGATCTCTTCCCTCCCCCCTTTAGTGTCATGAGGGAAGATGATTTAAACATATATAAAAAGCATTGTAAAACACAGTAAAAAGCAAGGTGTTCTTCTTAATAATACATTGGCAGCCATGCACAGCTAACATTTGCAAGTGCACTGTCAGTTGTAGAGCATGATGTAAACCAGAGATCATCATACTTTTCCACTAAAGGGTCATGTGGTCTCTGTTCCATTTTTTTTTAAAACAATTCTTTAAAAAGGAAACTTACTCTTAGCTCATGAACCAAGTGGATTTGGCCCATGGGCCATGGTTTATCACTCCTGATGTAAATGCCAGGGACTGTGCACTGAATATTAATTTTCTTCTGTCTGCCTGTCCCTATGCTAAGGCACCAAGGATGTGGTGATTAATCACGATCACATCCAGGTGACCGGAATAAAATTATGCGAATGTGCTTTGTAAACTATGAAGCACTTAAAGACTTATGAGTACTATGCACATAATAGGAATTGGGTGTTTGATAAGTGAATAATTGATGTATTTGTGGCCAACTTGTTTCAGCTGCTATGATGATTTTGAGTAAAAATACAATATTTCATATAGCAGAAAACATTTAGAAACTACTTTTAAACTACCAAATACACTGCAACACAAGGCATTAAGCTATTTGGATCACTTCTAATGTGCCAAATAACATGCTTAAGCACTAAAGATATCAAAGGGGAAAAAATGTTCACATTATTGAACTGAACATTTCAGAAAGGAAGTGCAGATTAAAGTACTTTGTAAATGAAAGCAATGTATATAAATAGCAGTAGACCACATGTTTATGAATCAAAGAATAAATATTAATTGCCTTTAGCTGGCACAAATCCAAGATAATGCTCCCAAGTAATAAGAGGGAGATTTATATCCTCTTCTATTTAGCTGTAAGCAATTAGATATGCTTATTTTAATCAATCAAGACTTTACTGGTGATATCAAATTAAATTATTACTGGTATATTTTCCAGGGAACAGAGGAAAACCTAATGAATATGATGTGCTTTCTAAACTATAAAGCACTATATAAAACATTAGATATCTTCTATGTGAATAAAACTTTGTGGATGGTAAGCATTGTCTCTACAAAGTTCTCATTGTGTCCTTGACACCCACTATGAGAAAGGTTGTATAAATATTTATATAATCTGGGCGTTTAAGTACTTGTTAAATGAATTAATATCAACTGCCCGCTGTGTGAACCCACTGTTACGGGCACTGAAGAGTACACAAATTTGTCATTTTGTTGTGCCTGTAACTGAGAATAAGGTAATATATATGTTGTAATTTTATGAACTCTAAAATTGGTGCTGAGTACTAGACTTATACTGTCATCATAGTTATGACTATACTTGATGAAAAAGTCAGACTTTGAAGATTTGTTAACTGTTGAACAGTTTGAAGGGGTATGTAGGGGATTAAGTCTCTCATGAGTGCAAGAATGGAAATTAACTATTTCCATTATATGTGCCAGTCTCCTCTTCATGGCATGAGAAATATAAAGATGACCCGTCTTTATTGTGTCATGGTTAACAGAAGATGATATCTAAAGTCAATTTATAAGCTTTAATCTACCACACATATATAAACAATATCTGTTGAATGTAATTGATTTTTTTACTCTATTTTATCCCCAGAGATAGCAACTGGGGACACAAAAATCTCATTATTATTGAACCTGCAAGAGGGATCTGTGTGTGCAAATTTACAAAGCCTACTGTTCTATACAGATATAAGGAATTTACTGTTGGCTTAATGAATGACTATTGATTACTTTCTATGAGGCTGAAAATGTCTCATGTCCTAGGTTATAAAAATCATTTTATCCTTACTGGATGCTCACAGGAGTAAATGAGGTTTATGATTCAGATTGAAACTTACCTACTGCCAAAAGCTTATTTGATGACAAAAACATGGGGAAAATAACTTTCTGTAAGGAGTTATGCTAAATGCTGAAATTGATGGAAAGAGAAAATCCAGACAAGAAGGCTCCTTGCTCCCTGGCCTGACTGAAGAGATGGGAAATTAAAAAAAACAAAAACAAAAAACCCCAAGATGTTGTGGCTCTGGATGCTGAAAACAGATGAGGTAGACTCACCATGGCCTGGGTTGGAGACATTAAAGAAGTAAAATAAATCACTCAGATTTTCTTTTAGATTCATTTGATGAATAGAACATCTTCTATGTAGATGGAATATGTCATTCTAGGTCCTGAACCTTAAGTGAAATGGGCCTAGACTGGAGGGCATTAGACCACAGATCACAGCTAAAGATACAAAGCCATCTTTGATTTCTGAGTGAATGTTTGAGTGCCTGTTCTCGACAAGGCACAATGCTAGATGAATTTGTCAAGTTGATCTGGTCCAGAAGACCCATTGACTTGCCTTAGAGATTTAACAAAGAAAAAAAGACAGTTTTTTTCAGCATAAAATCAAGACTTTTTTCCTAGCTCTTTCCCAATGTTACTTGCTTATTGACCTAGTTTGTAACCAGAAGACTGGTAAAGGACTCAGGATTTGTCCTTTAGTTGATAATTTAACATTCTGATTATACTATAGTTCAGTTGTTTAAGATGGGAATGAAAATGAACCAACTGGTTTTAAAAGTATTTGCTCGTGTCTCCTGACTCCTGAGTCAAGGAGACAGTTTACAATGAAAAAGATTTTAGATTTTCCATATCTTGTGAAAATTTATTCTCTCTGAATAAAGTACTATTCTTAGGTGCTGAGGAGAATAAAAAGATTTAAAAGACTGAGATTGAAATGTGCTTTAATCTCACTATATTATGTGAAAACACAAGAAATTTAATAAGAGTGCAATTCTATCTTTAGTTGAAAAAACTATTGAACAGCTGTGATATTAAGACACTGAGAAGGAATGCTTAAAAGGTCACCTTCTCCTTGGTATGTTTTGTAGAGTGGGAATAAAAGGACTTTTTTACTTACTCATTTTTATGAACATTGAAAGTGATGCTAAATGCTAAATGAAATATATCTGGTGCAAAAGGCACTTAGTCTGACTTAGACAAACAAGCAAAGAAGAAAGAATGTGAAAAACTCTTTGTTAAGTGAAAAACTCTTTGGAAGTGCCTTATTTGGAAGTGTCTTATTTCAAGGCATTGCGCTAATTCCCAGACAGAAAATACTAAGAGATCTTGACTCAACACTTCCTTATTAATTGACCTGGAGACTAAACTATGAGAGGTTACTGTTCATTCATTGTATTTATTCTTTTATTCTCTAAGTATATTTCAGTGCCTAATGGGTACAAATAATGTCCTTTGGTAGGTTCTTAGTTGGCCTCAGAGACATGAAAAATGAATGCCTCCCCAGAGAACTTTTAAAACTTTTTGTTTGGCCTATTTTCTGGTTATGGGCATGACTTACTCCCTAAATAATACTGTGTGGGTTTATTCCTACTCCATGTTTCTTCTACCACTCTGGCCACTACAATAAGCAGGATGTTTTACTGAGCTTGCTCCTTAAGTTGCAGGAATCCTCCTTAGACACTATTTTAATTAGCTTGTCCCCATAAAAAATGGCTGTGACCACTGCTGGTCAGGAGGAGGGTTGACAAACAGCTATCGCCCAACCCCTAGGCCTTGGGTACCCACTCACAATCAAGCCACAGTGGGTTTTGAAACGCATTTACCACTGTTGTCTCATTTGAATTCTTTACCTTTTTATATTCTAACAAATACTGCCTACATAAATCTCATAAAAGTACAATCCTCAGATAGTACATATCAAAATGGAGATGGAGATATGATTTCTTTTTTGCATCAGTTCTCAACTTACATCTTAGCTGGCGTATCATCAGCCTAAGTCAAGAAAAGACTTATTTATAGTAAAATAATGTCAGTGAATGAAAATAGCTTAACAATTTTATTATGCTGAGTGTTAAGAACAACAAAATAAAAATTGGAAGTAATTGGCAAAAATCAGGAGGGAAAAAATACCCCAAAACAATCCTTTAAATATGGACCCAAATGGGCTTTGACCTTTTCTAATATTTAAATCACTCACAGAGGGTGGGATAGGAGGAAGAGTGAAAGAAAAGGTTAAACCTATTTCCAAGGTCAGTCTGCCTTTGTTCTGGATTGGTCTAAAGGGCATTACTACCTCCAGGTATAACTTAAGATTGCTTTTTTAAAGTTGAATGCAACTGCTAATAATTGGTTATTGTTGAGATGAGAACAAAGGACTTTTTTCCCACTGATTTCTGCTGTAAGTTTTTGAGAAACAACAATTTTTGGCTGAATGGTTATCAACTCAGCTCTGAGTTTTATAGTTACAGGATTCATTGAATCAGTGACCTCTCCATCATAAGGAAGCATTAAAGCAGAAGTCAAAATTCACTTGAAATAAAGCCTTTATGTAATGCACACACACTTTTAAGTGTCTAAACTTTAGGTTACATGGCAAGCCAACAATAACATTTGTAAATCAAGAAGCAAATACAAAGGAATGACAAAATTGGTAAAAGGCTAAAGTTGAAGGATCTCGGGTTGAAGTTTCCCTTTACTTTGTTACATTTTAATTTAAGCATCGGATACATCTGAAATACTAATGTTTGTCTTTTAATGCCTGCCATTGGCTGAACTCATTACCCTTCCTTTAGCTGGGGTGGGGGTGCATTATTGGGAAGTGGAAAGGAGAAAATAACTAAAAGCCTTCCTTTCACAGTTTCTGGCATCTTAAAACTACCACTACCGATAAAACAAGGATAGGAGAACTTGCTATCATCTGATTTTGTGGCATAAATGAAGTTGTGCACAAGTCCGATATCAAAGGAAATCTCTTCATCTCTACCCTTCTACCTGAAAGGGAATCTTATACCTAAGCGCTTCCATAAACAAAAAACATATTTTGACTTATGAACTGACAGAAAATGCAGACTCTGACCCTTCAGTGGTCTGAAGATTGAACAGTCTTGCTCAGCATGGATGACCTCCAAAAAGTACTTTAAAGCCATCTGAATGTGACCACTAAGACAACGGGGGGATATGTTTTCTAATGTTAAATAAAAAATAATACTTGGAAAACTTTATGCTTTGATGTGACAAGTTCTGACACTCCCCACCAAGCCACAGTAGTTCCCTCACTTTCTTTCCCCCCTCCCTCCTGCTTTCCCTCCCTTCTTTCCTTCCTTTCTTCCCTCAGTCAACCAGCTTGGTTAGTTAAATGATTTGATGTCTCATTTCTTACAGCTTCAGTTGCTTTGGTCGGGGAGCCACAAGTCTAAGAAACAGAAATCTAATGAAAAACAGAAACTAAAGCTATTGAGGTACAGGGGTGGGACATGAGGAGGGCGTACAACTATTTGTCAGGTTGTGGGTAGTGGGTTGTATCTAGGAAGGAAATTGCTATAATTTAGTTAATAGGCCAACCCCTGAGTAGGGGAAGGGATCTCTGGTGTTGCTGGATTTCTGAATGATTGCACAAATGTTAGATTGGCGACTTGATAGGCATGTGGCCCAGTGCAGTGTTTATAGGAAAGAATTTCTACGGCTTTGTTGCAATTAAACTGGCAACTATGATCTTTGGAAGGAAGCGCTAAGCTGTTATGGGCCAAGTGAGAATTCAGTACATAGACTTTTAAAACATGCCTGAAGAAGTCTTGCCTTATGTGTTACAGTCAAGTCTCATAACTATGATTATAAAGTGATGTAATTGACCCATATACTGGTATGTTGTTTCTGAAAGGGAGTGGCCATTGGTGCTTGCTTTAATTTTCTGCAAGGCTAGGTCTGTACCACCCAGGGAATAAGGGTGGAGAGGTCAGGAAAGAGTTTCTGAAGCTGGTCATAGGTTCCTTCTGTAGCTCTGACTCCTTAGGTAGCTCTTCGATTCCCTCAAGGACTGACTTCGCCAATCTCCCAATCACGTTTGCTATGTTTAATCTTGGGTTCACGATACCATACATTCTCAAAACTCATCCTCGTATAATCTAATGGAGAAGAAATGAAAACACCTTTGTTTAGGAAGGAAAGGTCAAATATTTTTCACCTTTCATATTTCCTGTAGGGTGGTCAATATGTACTTATAGTTACATTTGCTTTGTTCTAAGCCAAGCCACGCAAGTTAACTTGTACCTCTTGTCAGGTTACTTTTCCACCTAGGCAAGCTTCTATCTTTTCAATTTAAAAGTTAAAGAATTTGAAATTTGGTTTAAAATTAAGCCAGTCATTCTGTTCACAGACTGAGCAGGAACACTATTAATTATAGGTACAAACTGAAAAATAGGAAGGGGGCCAGGAAAACTAATTGAAGAACCTTGAGACAGGTTTTTGGGGTTATCGCCAAATGAAGCACCAAGACAACTTACATGGTGGCTGGGGGACCCTATGAAGGGGTCTCATATCTTCGCTTTCTCTCAAATATATTGTGATCCTCGGTGGGTTTTTTACAGCCAGTAATTCCTAGTTTGCTGGCAGTCTTCCAAGTACTTTTCCAATTGCGATCTTCCATTTCCCCGCTCCAGGTTTTTTCCCCATATTGTGATTAAACTGGCATCAAAATACCTCTTCACAGTGCTGGAGTGCAAGCACTCATCACTAGAATGCATAAGGAATGATCAAAAGAAGGGACTGCAGAGTCGGGTGGGAAAGTAGCTGGACTTGAGCAGCCATGCAGGTATCTAACTACTTAGGTGAAATTTGTCACTTCTTTGCGGAGCTCTGATGAAGAAAAAGTCATAGGCAGGATCTGCATGTAGGGTGAAAAAGTTGTTTCATTGGAGGAATACAAGGGAGAAGAGTGTTAAAGGTAGGATGGATTGTGAGGACCTCACTTTTTATAATCTACAAGAAATATATTTAACTCCCAAACACAGAATTAACACCCTTGTATTCTGTCAGATTATTTTTTAAAGATTTTGTTTATTTTTGCATAGAAGAACTGGGGTGTAGGCCAGAGGTGCGGGGTGTGTGTGTGTGTGAGGATTCATCAGAGACAGAGTGGGGAGCAGTAGCGGCAGGAAGGCTCTGGGCAGGATCTCTCTGATCCGAGCAGATGGGTAAAGGAGTCTTGGAGCCCTCGGTGGCTTTTTCAGGGTTTTATTGGCCTTTTACAGGTAGTGCGGCAACCAGGTACACAGCAGGCAGGAGTGTCGGGGTGCCGGGAGGCTGGCAGGCCTCTCAGCCCCTGGCAAGTCTTCACTCTTTCTGGGCTCTCTGGCTTCTCTTGTTCTGTTGCTTTTCTTGTTCCCTGCTCTCATTCTGCTACCCTTTCTCTACTCTCTTGTTCTTCTGCTCTCTTCTGCCGCTTCTCGTTCTTCTGCTGGTGTCCCTGTGATGCTGCCCTTATAAGCCAGTCTCAGCCCAGGTGTGCCCACCTATGCATGCCCACACCCCACTCCAGGTGCCCACCATCAGGTATGCATTCAGGACACCAGGGATCCATCAATAATGCTCATGACGGGAGTGCAGAAAAGCCTGATAATCACTTACCCTACAGGAGCAAAACAGGCGGATCTGCTGAAATACACTGCTGAGGGATTGAACTCAGGCCTTATCTGTGATAGCGCTGAGACATAACCCTGAGGCCCTGTCAGATTTTTTAAAGTTGATGATTTTGGAAATATCCCAGGAAGGCCAATTGCATTATGATGAAAAGAAAGATGTTGGCCGCATCCGTGGCAGTGAGCTCTCGTGCCCTCCATCCACCTGCGCGTGCCAGCGGCGCTGGCTGCTCTTATTGCTGTGCAGATACTCTCATCTGCGCAGTGTGGCTTTACTCCCTCAAAATTCCGTTGGATTGATTGTTTCAGTACTTGAGAATGTTAGCCATGTACTTCTCATTAGAATTGTGTATATAGATGTATATAATAAAGTTGAGGTACTTGAAGTCACAATGCAAACATAGCCGAGTTGAATCAAGATCTATCCTCGTGTTTCAACTAGAGGTACCTTGTCAGGAGAGTTTGGATTATGAGTAGTTTGGAGCTCAGGATGCGCTCCGTAATCACGGCTAACCTCCAGCTGACTACTTGATGTCATTACGCCTATGGGGAAATAAAATCTTACTGAATATCCAAAGGGAGGAGTTACTATAATGTGAGAGAAAGCTTGTGAACCACAGTGCCTGTATTTCTACTTCGCTGTTGCCACTTACTGAATATGAGGTCACTAAATCAATTTGCTTTTTTTCCTCGGTAAAATGAAGCTGAGAGTACCTATCTCCTAGTGTTGTGTTGAGGTTTAAATTAGAAAATGTAGGTAAGCACACTGTCACATAGTAAGCACATAATACTAGAGACCGTTGATCTATATGGCTGATGCAGGTGTGACCACCTTTCTGCCTCAACCTGGCTCATTAAAAAGGAATTTCTATTGGGTCTGCGGGTTCGAAGACATGTGGTGAGCATTTCCCTAAAGAATGAATTTCAAAACCTTAGAGAAGTCAGTCTGCCTGTAATCTAAGGCTATTTGAGTGCATTTGGCTGTCTTGGACTTGTAGGGAATAACTTGCCTTTTTTATTGGTTGTACATACATGGTTCCAAGGGGGCAGATTCTATTCAAGTGACAGAATTCTGAAAAATAGATGAGACCTGGGCCTCCCTGGTAGCACAAGGGATTAAGTCGCAGCACTATGAAGCTATCCGCAGCCACTACAGCACGAGTTCATTCCCCGGCCAGGGAGGTGACCCACATGATGCAGCAGACCTCTGCTGACTCGCCCGCTGCTCCCCTCAGCAGTGTTTTCAGTCAATATGCCTGTTCTCCTCCCCACTCTGTCTCTGGTGAATCCTCTCACCCTCCACACCTCTGGCCTGTACCCCAGTTCTTGTATGCATAAACAAAAATAAATCTTAAAAATAAAATAGATGAGCCTTCCTATCAAGGACAGGATTTGAAGCTTGGAGTTTTTTTTCGTTGATGTTGCTTTTTTTAACTGAAAGACCTGTACTTTATTCTACAACTTTTTTCCTCCTATTTTCTCACGTCTTGCAATACAGCTTTGGCATGCAGGTGGCTGCGGATGTGAAAACCCCACTCAATGGAAGGTGGCCCTCAACCTTCAGGGTGGGCAGGTGGCAGGGGACAGACAGTGTGCTGGGCGAGGGACTCGGTTCCTACAGAAGGTGGAAGATGGAGGTGCCCTCACGCCTCCCATGGGAACCATGATGCATGCTGAGCCCATTGGGTCTGGAGAGCACTTGTAGGGCTAGTGGGCAGTCCCAGCACTGGCACCCAGTAGGTGCTAGTGGGGTCAGGAGCACTTTTGGGGGACAGATTTCTGGGGTGTCAGGCATTCCCTAACTTTTCACAACCTTGGGGGCACCTACTTCATGATATTGAGCTGGGGCTACCCAGGGAACAAGGCCTCCTGGTGCTGCCTCAGGGCTGGGGTGATCCTGCTGAACACCTCCTGGTACTCAGGAGGCTGAGGGGGAACCTTTCTTCTGGGTGGCTTCCCAGGTAGAAAATCAAGGGCAGCTTCGTGTGCTCCTCCTGTGTGTGCTTGGTGACTCCCAAGATGTCCTGTATGGGACAGAAGTAGATGACAAGCCATCTGCAAAGCACACTCTTTTTTTTTTTTTTTTTAAGATTTATTTATTTATACAAGAGCTGGGGTATAGGCCACAGGTGCGGGAGGATGAGAGTATTTACGAGACAGAGCAGGGAGCAGAACAGGCAGACGGACCGAAAACACTGCTAAGGGGAGCAGTATGCGAGACAGGAGAGGTCTGCCGCGCCATGTGGGTTGTTGCTCCCTGGCCGGCCAGGAGTTGAACCTGTGCTGCAGAGGCTGCGGACAGCGCTGTGCTCAACCCGCTGCACCACTGGGGAGGCCCCTGCAAAGCACAGCCTTTGCCCCATTTGGCCCTGGTAGATGAGCTGCCTGTGCACCCCCCTGAGGGTGGTGGTGGGGCCTGCTGTGACCCAAAACCAGGGGGAGCACCAGAAGCCCTGGGTACAAGTTCACAGGTCCAAGGACACAGGGAGAGAGCAAGCAGAGCTGCCATGCTACTGGAGGCCCAGGAGCGCAGGTTTGGTCCATCAGGGAGCTCTGCCCTTGGGCAACCTGGCTTGAGAAGGGGAAAGCTCTCTGCCATCAGGGGATCAGCGGGGCCAGGGCCTCCCAGGGGCTCCCCATCCGAGACCCTGACAACCCAAGGCCCTACACGGGAATCAGGCCCATGTAGATCAGGCGAGGCCAGCATAGTTACTGGACAGCTTTGGGCAGAGTTTGCCGCCGGTTTTCACCCCAGGGGCCTCTGGAAGCACCGGGGCCGCCAGGTTGGGAGCAGCAGGTTAGAAGCCCCTGAAACCCATGGATGTGTGGGACCCTGGTCGGGCGCAGCCTAACTGAGCAGAGGGAAGATCGGTCATGATGGATACCGTGGTGGGTTCCAGAGTGGGTGACCATTCAACATGAGAGCTGGTCTGCTAGAGAACAGCTGACTGTGGTGTTTGGGGGTGAAAGGGGGCCAGCCCAGGGGGGTCCCAGCTGTGTCAACCCCCGCGCGCTACTCCAGCCCCAGCGCAGCTCACAGGCCTCTTAGTGGAGGGGGAGTCTCGATCCTTCACACCCAAAGCTGTGAGCAGGGGAGGTGGGGGGTTGAGGGTTGAGGGTTGCTGACTTTTTTTTGGGGGGGGGACGGATGGAGAAGGGAACTGGGCATTTTAGCTAAGCTCTAGGATTTTACACAGAAATGCCTGCCTTTGGCACAGGGCTCAGACAGCCCTTGTGGTGGGGAGATCTTGGCCAACCAATTATCCAGGGGTTTTTTTTGTGTAAGAAAGACCTCAACTCTGGGAAAGTGGAGTTTGGGAAACCAGGTAGATGGGAGCTGGAGGGGCTGGAAGAGACCACAGAGAGAACTTAGTGAATGAGGAAGTGGAAGCTTCAGGGAAGATCCCCCCAGCCAGTGGGCTATTTAAATAAAGAGTTGGAACTGGCAGCTAATGGGTGGCCCGCCTGCCTAAAAGCAATGGGAGCAGTGGCACCCCTAGTCCCTGATGCCCTCAAATTAACCCTTGGAAGGGACCTCTCAGTTTTGCACCTCATAACGTCCACTCCCACTTAAACTGAAAATGGGGACTTTGGTGGTCTGACAGCCAGCTCCTTAGATATGAGACAATAAAGGGCTCAGCTGTAACACTTAAATTGTGCTCCTCCCTCAATTGAGCCACCTTCCTCCCTGACCAGGAGGAGGGGGGATTGAAGTACGATTATGGCCAAGTGTTGCTCCAGACCTATGTCCAGGGGCTGCACCGGGGTCTGCAGAGTGACAATGGCCCAGTCTTCAAAGCTGGAGTCACCAGGGGTGACCTGCAGGATAAGACCCTTGATGCCCCCGACTCGACTCTCCTCATGGATGGCAGCTTCTTTGTAGATCAAGGAATTAGAAAGGCTGGCTAAGCAACAGTCACCCTAGATGGAAGACTGAAAGCGCAGCCTTACCCTCAGGCACTAGTGCCCAGCTGGCTGAACTCATCGCCCTCATCCTTGCCCTGGTCCTTAGCAAGGGAAAGTGAACACCATCTACGCAGATTCTCTCTGTGCTTATCTAGTCCTTCACACCCATGTGGCCATATGGAAAGACATTATTTAACAGCTAATGGGTCACCCATTAAACACCACAGGAGATAGAGCAATTACTGCCTGCCATACATCTCCCCACAGGAGTGGTGGTCACACACTGCCAGGACACCAGAGTCTGATAGTCATTTTGGGAAACAATCGGGCTAATACTGCCACCCAGTGGACAGCTACGGCTCACAGTTCTTCCAGACCAGTGAGAGCCCTAGAGGCCTTGTCGGTATGGGAACCCTCACACGTCGCTGTTAGGCCTCAGTACACTCCTGACCAGCAGAAATGGGACTTGGGTATACTCTCTCTCCATCGGGTGGTTCCAGACTGAGGAGGGCAAGCTACACCTCCTCTCCCCTGTTCAGTGGAAGATTCTTAAAAGCTAACATCAATCCTTCTACCCCGGAGGAGAAAAGATGTGCCAATGCAGTCGACAGCTGTTCACTGGAAAAGACTAGTCCAAGACAGACAGATGGTTGGGAGTTGTGAACTAGGCCTCAAAAATAATGTTCAAACTTGTAGGTCCCCTGTCCATCTTCCCCTTCCCGGGGGAGGATTGGGAAATGGATTTCACTCCTATGCCTAAAGCCAAGGGAAATTAGTGCCTCTGGGTTCTGGCAGACACCTTTACTATCCCCTGTAGAACAAAAAAATCTGCTGAAGTGATAAAAGCCTTGCTAATGGAAATTGTCCCTCCCGTGGGACTGCACCGGGGTCTGCAGAGTGACAATGGCCCAGTCTTCAAAGCTGGACTCACCCAGGGAGTTTTCAGGGCCCTGGGAATACAGTTTCCCCTTCACTGGGCTTGGAGGCCTCAGCCATCTGGAAAGGCTGAAAAGATGAATGAGATTCTTAAAAGGCACCTCAAAAAGCTGACACAGGAAACCCACCTCACAAAGCCTGCCTTACTTCAAATCGCCCTCATTTGGGTCCAAACAGTCCCTGAGACAATGGGTTCCTTTGGAAATATTGTACGGGTGCACTTTCTTAACTAGTGATTTATAGTTTGACCCTGAAAATGCTTTCTATACTTTCTGTAAAGTATATAACAGCTCTGGCTAAATTCCAACAGCCCCTGCAACAGTTAACAGAAGGATGCCCTCAGTTTCCCTCCAGGGGACCTGGTGTTAGTTAAATCTCTCCCCTCACCCTCTATCCCTCTAGAGGCTTCCTGGGAGGGGCCCTTGCCACCCCCCACTGCTGTAAAGGTGGAAGGCCAAAACTCCTAGATCTATCACTCATGCTTAAAGGCCTGGGAACCTGTGCCTGTTTCACAGCAGCTGTTGCGCCTCCTTACAGTATAGCCGTGAGCCCCACAGACACTGGGCGGGAGCACTCTGGGCCCTCCCCATGAGCCTGCTTCCCAATAAGTCTACTCTTTTCAGCCACACTCTTCTGACCCACTTCTCTCACTGCCCTGTCAACACACCAGAGGATTTCCTGGACACCACTGTCAAACTGTGGCTGTAGGGTGGGATTTTAGGGTGGAGAAATAGAGTTCTTTACTTTGGCCCTTCTTTTTTTCCTCTAGATGACCCTTTGGGTTCTTAAAATAGTGACCGACATCTCATTCCACACAGGGTGCTCTCTCAAAAACCTTGAGGGCTTCCTTCAAAGCCTGGCCATTGTCGTTATGGATAATAGCCTAACTTTAGGTTATATTTTCGCAGAGTAAGTGGAGAAACGGGAGTCATGGAGCAGGCTACATAATGCTGCTGAAGAGCAGGCACAGGGCAGTTTCTCTATTGATTCTGGGAGTCCCGGAGCCCTCAGTGGCTTTTTCAGGCTTTAATGCTCTTTCTATGCCAACTGTTGTGGGGCAAGTGTGCAGGAAGGCAAGGCAGGGAGGAGGGGTAGAGGGTTGGCAGGGGGCGGGGGGACAGAAGGCTGGCAGTCCTCCCAGCCCCTGGCAAATCTTTACTCTTTCCCTTTGGGCTTTCTCTGGTGTTCTCACGTGGTCTCTTCCTCTCGCAGCTGTCGCTCATCCTCTGGTAGCTGATGCTGCACACCATAGCCATTCTGGATGAATGGCGCCGCCCTTATAGTCTCAGCCTCCAGGGTCAGGTGATCCCACTTATGAACACTCACACCATAGACCAGGTGTCCGCTATCAGACATGTGTGCCCCCAGCCCACAATCCCAAGCACCTCCTGCATTAACACAATTAAGGCCACAATTGATAGCCACAGAGGCCAGCTGCGTAAAAGCCTGATCAATCTTCATTTACCCACACTGCTACTAATACAGAGCAACAAGGGGCACTAAACAGGCCATGGACACTGCCCAAATAGTTTACTGGTCACTGTCTGAGTTTTTTTTTACCTGCGTGCACAATTGCAAGACTACTCAGGCTCAGCGAACAACAAAAGGATTTATTTAAAAAACCAGGGAAAACCAAAGAGTTACTGAGGCCGATAATGGTCCTTACTTAACCTAAAGCTGTGTCCAGTGTTTCTCAGTCCTGTAGAAAAACAGTTAAAAAGGCGATTTCCTGCCACCCAGGATGCAGAATTTTTGTCCTAAACAATAGGCCATGTGTCTAAGATGGTGTCTTTTTGCTACTGAGGACGCAGCACTCCTTTCCCGAATAGTAGGCCACGTGTATAAGATGGTGTCTTTGCCACTGAGGACCCGGCACTCCTCTCCAGAACAGTAGGCCATGGATCTAAGATGGTGTCTTTGCCAATGAGGACACGGCAATCCTCTCCCGAACAGTAAGCCATGGGTCTAAGATGGCGACTTTTTGCCACTGAGGACACTGCACTCCTCTCCCAAACAGTAGGGCATTTGTCTAAGATGGTCTTTTTGCCACTGAGGACATGGCGCTCCTCACCCAAACAGTAGGCCATGTATCTAAGATGGCATCTTTTTGCCACTGAGGATGCGGTGGTCTTCTCCCGAACAGTAGCTCATGTGTCTGTGATGGCGTCTTTTTTCCACTGAGGACCCAGTGCTCCTCTCCCGAACAGTAAGCCATGTGTCTAATATGGCATCTTTTTGCCACTGAGGACGCGGTGCTCATTTCCCAAACAGTAGGCCATATGTCTAAGATGGCGTCTTTTTGCCACTGAGGACGCGGTGCTCCTCTCCCGAACAGTAAGCCATGTGTCTAAGATGGCGTCCTTTTGCCACTGAGGACGCGGCGCTCCTCTCCCTAACAGTAGGCCCTGTGTCTAAGATGGCGTATTTTACCACTGAGTGGTACGGAGCTCCTCTCCAGAACAGCAGGCCCTCTGTCTAAGATGGTGTCTCTTTGCCAGTGAGGACGCGGTGCTCCTCTCACGAACAGCAGGCCATTTGTCTAAGATGGTGTCTTTTTGCCACTGAGGTCGCAGTGCTCTTTGCCCTATTGTTAGGCCATGTGTCTAACATGGTAACTTTTTGGCACTGAGGACCCGGTGCTCCTCTCCCGAAGAGTAGACCACATGTCTAAGATGGCATCTTTTTGCCACTGAGGACGTGGCGCTCCACTCCCAAGCAGTAGGCCATGTGTCAAAGATGGCGTCTTTTTGCCTTAAGGACATGGTGTCCTCTAACGAACAGTAGGCCATATGTTTAAGATGGCATCTTTTTGCCAGAGGACACGGCGCTCCTCTCTGAACAGTAGGCCATGTGTCTAAGATGGCGCCTTTTTGACACTGAGGACGCAGCGCTCCTCTCTGAATAGTAGGCCTTGTGTTTGAGATGGCGTCTTTTTGCCACTGAGGACCCAACACTAGTCTCCCAAACAGTAGGCCATGTTTCTAAGATGGCGTCTTTTTGCGACTGAGGACGCAGCGCTCCTTGCCTGAACTTAGGTCATGTGTGTAAGATGGTGTCTTTTGCAACAGAGGGACATGGCACTCCTCTCCCTAAAAGTAGGTCACGTGTCTAAGATGGCATCTTTTTGCCAGAGGACACGGTGCTCCTCTCCGAACAGTAGGCCATGTGTCTAAGATGGCATCTTTTGGCCACTGAGGACATGCCTCCCATCGCCCGAACAGTAGGGAATTTGTGTAAGATAGCGTCCTTTTGCCAATGAGGACACGGTGCTCCTCGCCTGAACATTAGGCCATGTGTCTGAGATGGCGTCCTTTTGCCAGTGAGGGACACGGTGCTCCTCTCCAGAACAGTATGCCATGTGTCTGAGATGGCCTCTTTTTGCCACTGAGGGACGGGGCGCTCCTCGCCTGAACAGTAGGCTATGTGTGTAAGATGGCGTCTTTTTGCCACTGAGAGACGCAGCACTCCTCTCCCGAACAGCAGGTCCTTTGTCTAAGATGGTGTCTCTTTGCCACTGAGGACACGGTGCTCCTCTCCTGAACAGCAGGCCATGTGTCTAAGATGGCGTCTTTTTGCCACTGAGGGAGGGGGCGCTCCTCGCCTGAACAGTAGGCCATGTGTGTAAGATAGCATCTTTTTGCCACTGAGGCATGTGGCGCTCCTCTCCCGAAGAGTAGGCCATGTGTCTCAGATGGCATCTTTTTGCCAGAGGACGCACTGCTTCTCTCCGAACAGTAGGCCATGTGTCTAAGATGGCGCCTTTTTGCCAATGAGGACACGGCATTCCTCTCTGAATAGTAGGCCTTGTGTTTGAGATGGAGTCTTTTTGCCACTGAGGACGTGGCACTCCTCTCCCGAAAAGTAGGCCGTGTGTCTGAGATGGCGTCTTTTTGCCTTAAGGACGTGGTACTTCTCTTCCAAAAAGTAGGCCATATGTCTAAGATGGCATCTTTTTGCCAGTAGACGTGGCACTCCTCTCTGAACAGTAGGCCATGTGTCTGAGATGGCGTCTTTTTGCCACAGAGGATGTAGCGCTCCTCTCCCAAACAGTAGACCATGTGTCTAGATGGTGTCATTTTGCCACTGAGGAAGCGGTGCTCCTCTCCTGAACAGTAGACCATGTGTCTAAGAGGTTGTCTTTTTGGCACTGAGGACAAAGCGCTCCTCTCCCGAACAGTAGGCCCTGTGTCTCAGATGGCGTATTTTGCCACTGAGGACGTGGCGCTCCTCTCCCGAACAGTAGCTCAACTGTCTGATATTGTGTCTTTTTGTCACTGAGGACACGGTGTCCTCTCCCGAACAGTAGGCCATGTCTGTAAGATGGCTTCATTTTGCCACAGAGGACGCGGTGCTCCTCTTCCAAACAGTGGACCAAGTTTCTAGATGGCATCTTTTTGCCAATGAGGACGCGGCGCTCCTCTTTCAAACAGTAGGCCATGTGTGTAAGATGGCATCTCTTTGCCACTGAAGGATGTGGCGCTCCTCTTCCGAGCAGCAGGTCCTGTGTCTAAGATGGCGTCCTTTTGCCTTAAGGATGTGGTGCCCCTCTCCTGAACAGTCGGCCATATGTCCAAGATGGCATCTTTTTGCCAGAGGATGCAGCGCTCCTCTCTGAACAGGAGGCAATGTGTCCAAGATGGCATCTTTTTGCCACTGAGGGATGCGGCGCTCCTCTTCCGAACAGTAGGCCATGTGTCTAAGATGGTGTCTTTTTGCCACTGAGCTTGCAGCGCTCCTCTCCCGACAGTAGGCCATGTCTCTAAGATGGCTTCATTTTGCCACTGGCCATGCTGGGCTCCTCTCCCAATCAGTAGGCCATGTGTCTAAGATGACGTCTTTTTGCCACTGAGGACGCAGTGCTCCTCTCCTGAACAGTAGGCCACGTGTCTAAGATGGCGTCTTTTTGCCACTGAGGGAAGTGGCTCTCTTCTTCCGAAAAGTAGGCCATGTATCTAAGATGGCATCTTTTTGCCAGTGAGGGATGCGGCTCTCCTCTCCTGAACAGTAGGCCCTGTGTCTAGGATGGCATCTTTTTGCCACTGAGGACACAGCGCTTCTCTCCCGAACAGTGGGCCATGAGTCTAAGATGGTGTCTTTTGCTACTGAGGGACGCAGTGCTCCTCTCTGGAAGAGTATGCTGTGTGTCTAAGATGGCATTTTTTTGCCACTGAGGGACTGGCGCTCCTCTCCCGAATAGTAGGCCCTGTGTCTAAGATGGCATCTTTTTGCACTGAAGAGGAGGCGCTCCTCGTCCGAACAGTAGGCCATGGGTCTAAGATGACGTCTTTTTCCCAGAGAGGAACACAGTGTTCCTCTCTGGAAGAATATGCCATGTGTCCAAGATTGCACATTTTGTCACTGATGATGTGGTGCTCTTCTCCCATATAGTAGGCCATAAGTCTAAAGTGGCGTCTTTTCCCACTGAAGGACACGGCGCTCCTCACTGGAAGAATATGCCATGTGTCTAAGATGGCGTCTTTTTGCCACTGAGGACCTGTCGCCCTTCTCCCGAACAGAAGGCCATGTGTCTAAGATGACATCTTTTTGCCACTGAGGGATGCAGTGCTCCTCGCCCGAACAGTAGGCCATGGGTCTAAGATGGCGTCTTTTTGCCACTGAGGGACCCGACGCTCCTCTTCCAAACAGGAGGCCCTGTGTCTAAGATGGTGTCTTTTTGCCACTGAGCTCGCGGTACTTCTTTCCCGACAGTAGGCCATGTCTCTAAGATGGCTTCATTTTGCCACTGGCCATGCTGGGCTCCTCTCCTGATCAGTAGGCTATGTGTCTAAGATGGCGCCTTTTTGCCACAGAGGACATGCCTCTCCTCGCCTGAACAGTAGGGCATTTGTCTACTATGGCATCTTTTTGCCACTGAGGACGTGGCACTCCTCTCCCGAACAGTGGTCCATGTGTAAGATGGCGTCTCTTTGCCACTGAGGGATGTGCTGCTCCTCTCCTGAAAAGTAGGCCATGTCTCTAAAATGGCGTCTTTATGCCACTGAGGACACCCCTCTCCTCTCCCGAAGAGTAGGCCATGTGTGTAAGATGGCGTCTTTTTGCCACTGAGGTCGTGGTGCTCCTCTCCCAAACAGTAGGCCACGTGTCTAAGATGGCATATTTTTGCCACTGAGGATGCGGCTCATCCTCTCCCGAACAGTAGACCATGTGTCCAGATGGCGTCTTTTTGCCACTGAGGACTGGCGCTCCTCTCTCGAACAGTAGACCATGTGTCCAAGAGAATGTCTTTTTGACACTGAGGACTAAGCACTCCTCTCCCGAACAGCAGGCCCTGTGTCTAAGATGGCATCTCTTTGCCACTGATGACGCGGTGCTCCTCTCCAGAACAGCAGGCCATATGTCTTAGATGGCATCTTTTTGCCACTGAGTATGCAGTTCTCCTTTCCCAAACAGTAGACCATATGTCTAAGAGGGTATCCTTTTGGCACTGAGGACGCAGCGCTCCTCTCCCGAACAGGAGGCCATGTGTCTAAGATGGCATCATTTTGCCACTGAGGGACGAGGCACTCTTCTTCTGAAAAGTATGCCATGTGTCTAAGATGGCGTTTTTTTGCCACTGAGCGACGCAGTCTCTCCGCCCGAACAGTAGGCCATGTGTCTAAGATGGCGTCTTTTTGCCAGTGAGGGACGCAGCTCTCCTCTCCTGAACAGTAGACCCTGTGTCTAAGATGGCATCTTTTTGCCACTGAGGACGCAGCGCTTCCTCCCGAACAGTGGGACATGAGTCTAAGATGGCGTCTTTTTGCCACTGAGGGACTGGCGCTCCTCTCCTGAATAGTAGGTCCTGTGTCTGAGATGGCATCTTTTTGCCACTGAGGACATGGCGCCTCTCTCCCAAAGAGTAGGGCATTTGTCTAAGATGGCGACTTTTTGCCACTGAGGATGAGGCACTCCTCGTCCGAATGGTAGGCCATGGGTCTAAGATGACGTCTTTTTTGCCAGAGAGGAAGGTGGTGTTCCTCTCTGGAAGAATATGCCATGTGTCTAAGATTGTATCTTTTTGTCACTGATGACATGGTGCTCCTCTCCCAAACAGTAGGCCTTAAGTCTAAAGTGGTGTCTTTTTCCCACTGAGGGACTCGGTGCTCCTCTCTGGAAGAATATGCTATGTGTTTAAGATGGCGTCTTTTTGCTGCTGAGGACCTGTCGCTCTTCTCCCAAACAGAATGCCATGTGTCTAAGATGGCATCTTTTTGCCACTGAGGAACGTAGCACTCCTCTCTCGTACAGCAGCTCAATTGTCTGATATGGCGTCTTTTTGCTACTGAGGACATGGCATCCTCTACCGATCAGTAGGCCATGTCTGTAAAATGGCTTCATTTTGCCTCAGAGGACGTGGTGCTCCTCTCCCGAACAGTAGACCATGTGTCTAAGAGGGTGTCTTTTTGGCTCTGAGGATGCAGCGCTCCTCTCCTGAACAGAAGGGCCTGTGTCTAAGATGGTGTATTTATGCCACTGAGGGGCACGGCGCTCCTCTCCCGAACAGTAGACCATGTGTCTAAGGTGTCTTTTTGGCTCTGAGGATGCAGTGCTCCTCTCCCGAACAAAAGGGCCTGTGTCTAAGATGGTGTATTTATGCCACTGAGGGGCGCGGCGCTCCTCTCCCGAACAGCAGGCCTTCTGTCTAAGATGGCGTCTTTTTGCCACTGAGGGATGCGGTGCTCCTCTCCCAAACAGCAGGCCATATGTCTTATATGTTGAAGTTTTTTTTTTTTTTTTTTTTTTAATAGAGGCATGTTATTTATTTATTTATTTATTTATTTATTTATTTATTTGTTTGTTTTGTTTTATACATGCACTGGGTACAGTCAGAAGTGCAGGAGGGTGAGAGAATTCACCAGAGCCAGAGCGGGGAGCAGAGCAGGCAGAAGGACCAAAGTACACTGCTGAGGGGAGCAGCGGGCGGCAGGAGAGGTCTGCGCGCCATGTGGGACCCTCCTCTGGTGGCCGGGGAGCAGCCGGGGATCGAACCGGCGCTGCAGAGGCCGCGGGCAGCTTCCCAACCCAGCGCTCAACCGCTGCGCCACCGGGGAGGCCCACCATATGTCTTAGATGGCATCTCTTGCCACTGAGGAAGGGGGCTCTCCTCTTCCAAACAATAGGCCATGTGTCTAAGATGGTGTCTTTTTGCCACTGAGGTCATGGTGCTCCTCTCCTGAACAGTAGGCCATGTTTCTAAGATGGCGTCTTTTTGCCACTTAACGCGGCACTCCTCTCCTGAACAGTAGACCATGTGTCTAGATGGCGTCTTTTTGCCACTGAGGACGTGGTGCTCCTGTCCCAAACAGTAGACCATGTGTCTAAGAGGGTGTCTTTTTGGCACTGAGGACAAAGCGCTCCTCTCCCAAACAGCAGGCCCTGTGTCTCAGATGGCGTATTTGTGCCACTGAGGACACGGTGCTCCTCTCCCAAACAGCAGGCCATGTGTCTTAGATGGCGTCTTTTTGCCACTGAGTGAGGGGGCTCCCCTGTCCTGAACAGTAGCCCATGTGTGTAAGATGGCGTCTTTTTGCCACTGATGGATGCGGTGCTCCTCTCCCGAACAGTAGCGCATTTGTCTAAGCAGGCGTATTTTTGCCACTGAGGACGCAGCGCTCCTCTCCCGAACAGTAGCTCATGTGTCTGAAATGGCGTCTTTTTGCCACTGAGGACACGGCGTCCTCTCTCCAACAGTAGGCCATGTATATAAGATGGCGTCTTTTCGCCACTGAGGAAGCGGTGCTCCTCACCCAAGCAGTAGGCCATGTGTCTAAGATGGCGTCCTTTTGCCTTAAGGATGCAGCGCTCCTCTCCGAACAGGAGGCCGTGTGTCTAAGGTGGCGTCTTTTTGCCACTGAGGGACGCAGCGCTCCTCACCCGAACACTAGGCCATGTGTCTGAGATGGCGTCTTTTTGCCTTTTCCACTTGGAACACAGCAGCCAGATTCCATGCCAGGTTTTGACTCAGGAAGACAACATAACAAGTAGCAGGAGGGCCTCCCCGGTGGCGCAGCGGTTGAGCGCTGGGTTGCGAAGCTGCCCGCGGCCTCTGCGGCGCCGGTTCGATCCCCGGCTGCTCCCCGGCCACCGGAGGAGGGTCCCACATGGCGCGCAGACCTCTCCTGCCGCCCGCTGCTCCCCTCAGCAGTGTCCTTCGGTCCTTCTGCCTGCTCTGCTCCCCGCTCTGGCTCTGGTGAATTCTCTCACCCTCCCGCGCTTCTGACTGTACCCAGTGCATGTATAGACAAAAACAAACAAATAAAGAAAAGAAAAGAAAGAAAAACATGCCTCTATATATATATAAAAAAAAAAAAAAAAAAAACAAGCAGCAGGAGACGCTCCCAGAGTTGCAGGGGTGCCAGGCAAGCGACACTTAAAACCGCAGCTGCAACTGGTGAATGGCCTGAGAAGCATCCACATTCACGCATCTCAGCGAGGCGCCCGGCTCCGGGTCTTTGCCTTCTCTGCCAGGCCATGACAGCAACAAAGCCCGGAATAGTTTTAATCGCCCGCATCCTTGCAAAGCCTCCATACTTTCCCTCTCCGAGATTGGCTGCTGGTGGCTTCCATCTTCAGAGGCACGCAAAATCTTCTGGAAGATAGGTGCACCCTGCTGACCCCAAATGCTGAAGATCCGAAAACGGCTCAAATTCTGAAGACTGAATAAATCCGTGCCCCCCCTTCTACCTTCACTTATATCTCTTATCCGTTGCCCCACCCTAAAATTCCATACTTTTTTGGCATTTTCCCCAGGGCAATCTATTCTCACCAGTTAACATTCTTTTGGCTTCAGCAACCGGTTACACTACTATGTGGAAACTACCAAAGCACTATTGCATCCTCTATTTTCTCATTGTTACCTTGCTTTTAATACCTATTTTATGACTGTTAACTTTGTCACGGCAAAACAAAACAAAAAGAGGGTGATGGAAAGCAAGGGTTCAAATGTGGATCCAACAGACTGAGGTAAATTTGTGCTCTGCGCAGGACTGGAATCCAGCTATGGTGCTGCTTTAATTGAGACCTACTGTGCTCTAAGGTGTCCCTGCCTGGGATTCTTGCTATCTTCCCCATTCTAAGATTTTGGCTCCAAAGGAAAGAGAATGGATCTCACTGACTATATACATGCCCTGCAGACATTTGCAAGGATTGTGGGTGCTTTCCCACTCCAACAAGCACCAGCAGGGTATCTGAGTCTTCAACTCAGTTCTGCTTAATTCTGACATTCTTTTTTTTTTTTTTTTTAAAGATTTATTTATTTATTTATTTATACAAGCACTGGGTACAGTCAGAAGGGCGGGAGGGTGAGAGAATTCACCAGAACCAGAGCAGGGAGCAGAGCAGGCAGAAGGACCGAAGTACACTGCTAAGGGGAGCAGCGGGCGGCAGGAGAGGTCTGCGCGCCATGTGGGACCCTCCTCCGGTGGCTGGAGAGCAGCCGGGGATCGAACCGGCGCTGCAGAGGCTGCAGGGAGCTTCACAACCCAGCGCTCAACCGCTGCACCACTGGGGAGGCCCTAATTCTGACATTCTTAATTCTGACAAGTTAATTCTTAATTTCTGTCTACCTAGATATAACATCAGATTCCACAGGTAAAGGGTTCAGCCTCCCAAGACTGTTCTCCCCTTTAGCACAGGTCACCAGCCCTGGGTTTCTGACTGACTGGCTATAGATCCGAGGTCCTCAGAGCCCCTCCTCAGCTTGGATGAATTTGCCTGAGGAGCTCACAGAAACTGGGAAATAAGTTGATTCACTCTATCACTGATTGTAACCCGATAACAGCTGCATGGAAGAGACACAGGGGGCAAGGCCTGGGGAAAGGGCACGAACTTTCATGGCATCTCTGGGCACTCCATTCTCCTCACATTTCCACAAGTTCACCGTGCTGGAAGCTCTCTGAATTCCCTCCATTTTGGCCTTCAAGAGCTTTATTGCTTAGGTACGACTCTTTAAATTATTGGCCACTGACAAGGAACTCAACCTCCAGCCCTTCTTCTCCCTGGAGGTCTGGGACTGGGACTGCACATTCCTTCCCTTTAATCACAAGGTTGGTTCTCCCAGCAACCATCCTGCCGTCCTGAAGTGCATCACCAAAAGTCACCTCATAATGTTAGCACATGTGATCGAGGTGTACCGTGGGAACCCCAAGGCTGCAAGCTCTAAAGAGGTTTGGCTATCCATGTGCACAAAGATGAAGCATGCCTAATGTGAAAGAACTTTAATAGGATTAGTGTGCACAGAGAAGAAAGAGGAGAATATTCTGAATAAAATGCCCAATGTTACCCATTCCCTCATGGGTAAATGTCCAGCCAAACAGGGCTGGCTCAAAGTGGGGCCGTTGAGGCCCCCAAAGCTTGCCCAAGTCTAAGGTACCTTCTGCGGGGGACCCATAGGAAAGTGGGTGAAAGGTGCCAGGCAAATCTGGGATGAAAGGAGCAAAATTGAAGTACAAATCAAGATAATGGCTGCCATTGTCAGCCTCCCCACAGGTCTCTCACACACGGGGCTCTCACTGTTGAGTTCTACCAAACATTCAAAGACAAACTAATACCATTCTTCTCAAACTCCTTAAAAATGTGAAGAATAAGGAATACTTGCAAAGACATTTTTGAGGCTAACACTACACTGATATGAAAAGTTACTGCTTCAACTTAAAAGTCAACAATTTGGGGAATATAAATATGTGCATGTACACAGAAACTAATCTATTATGCAAAAAGTTCAGATCAGTGGTTCCTCTGTCAGAGTAGGAGTGGAAGTTGGGAAGGATCATGTGAGAACTTGCAGGGGTGACAGTTCTGTTTTCTGTTTTGATACCATTCATTTGTCAGAACTTACTGGAACACGATTTGAATTTGTGCATTTCCTTTTTACAAAATTTACTGCAAAAAAGAACCAAATATATTAGATTGTACTTAAAAAATTAGCCAATGAATTGCACATCCATCTCTTCCTGAAATGATGCTTGGAGACAATGTCTTAAGAATCCAGCATTGCTCTGGCTTTGGGATTGAGTTCAATGCTAGAGATGCATTAAGATGTGTAAACAACTACCAAGGAATGATTAAAGTAGTCTGCGCAGGGAAGCAGGACAGAGGGTGAACACTCCAAAGAGGTTATTAAGCCATACGATTAGACCTATACAAGACATTTTAAGGGAACGTTACTTGGAAAGTCACTTACGTTAAATGTTTTGCCTACAACAGATCATATAGATACAGAGAAATCGGAAAACAAAGGACAGATTAAGATTTTTGAAGAACTTCTCCTGTTTGAAGATGAAATTTATGTGTGAAAATTAGAGTAATGCCATTAGCTTTTCCTGATGTTGCAGTTTTTATTGAGAATCGATAGGGTGCTTATCAGAATAAATGACACCAGACTTTACCATGAGACCGACAAGACATATGTGTTACGAGAATATGCATCATGAGGGAGCAAAATTGCTAATCTGATGCATGTTTCACCTTTATTCTTCAAGGAACCTCATGAGATATGGCAGTATTAATGGACAAAGGAAGCAGTTTGTAAGAAGGTATTATTTCCTGAAAGAATTGATTCTAATCCTGCGTGAATAGAATGTGATACAACATCTACTCACGTGGAGTCTGACTGGAGACTCTGGCTATTTTGAGGGGATATTTTTATTATGAGAATTAATTGTCCTGTCTGTGTGCAGATTTTCTGGAGCCTTAAAGAATAAACAATTGTTGCAGGCAGGTTCCTTTCAAGTGCAGCTCGTACCATATCTTCCAATGTATATTCCATTTTTATAGTTACTGGAGTTAAATTAGGATTTCTAAAATGCCACAAAGTGGGACCTCACCAGTAGAGATGTGCACATGTCTCCTCCATAGTGGGCGTAATCTCCCTTCTACCTGTGGGGAGATCAACTGAAATCTCTGAATGGCGAAACCGTGTGAGTTTCATAGGCGGCCTGCTCATGTGTGCTGCTGCCCCGCGCTCTCACCTGGAGCTCTCTCTCTCTCTCTTTTTTTTAAGATTTATTTATATAAGCACTGGGTACAGTCAGAAGCGCGGGAGGTTGAGAGAATCCACCAGAGCCAGAGCGGGGAACAGAACAGGCAGACTGACGAAATACACTGCTGAGGGGAGCAGCGGGCACGGCAGGAGAGGTCTGTCGCGCCATGTGGGACCCTCGCCCTGGCAGCCGGGGATCGAACCAGCGCTGCAGAGGCTGCGGGCAGCTTTGCAGCCCAGGGCTCAACCGCTGCGCCACCAGGGGAGGCCCACCTGGAGCTCTTGAAAGTTTATTCCACTGCGGGAGAGTCATCACTTGCCTCCCAGGAATCGATCTCTTACTTGAATGATCTGATCTTCCCCTACAAATTAAATAAAAATATTTCTCCCCTAAATTTATTTATTTATTTATTTAATAGAGGCATGTTTTTTTTTTTAATTAATTAATTTGTTTGTTTTTGTTTTTATACATGCACTGGGTACAGTCAGAAGTGCGGGAGGGTGAGAGAATTCACCAGAGCCAGAGCGGGGAGCAGAGCAGGCAGAAGGACCGAAGCACACTGCTGAGGGGAGCAGCGGGCGGCAGGAGAGGTCTGCGCGCCATGTGGGACCCTCCTCTGGTGGCCGGGGAGCAGCCGGGGATCGAACCGGCGCCGCAGAGGCTGCGGGCAGCTTCGCAACCCAGCGCTCAACCGCTGTGCCACCGGGGAGGCCCTCCCCTAAATTTAAACGGGTTTTTGTGGTTCAAAGAAAATCTTAGATATAGAACACTTAGTTTTTCCGAGAAATTAAGATGTTACGTTCGTGGAAACACATGAACATGGTTTGCACTGACAGGTAGGACGTCTGGATGTCTTTTCTCCATCATTAGGTGCTTTTTCTTATGTGTAGTTCTACTTGTACTGACGTTTTTTATTTCCATCTTCTGTGCAAGCTCCGGGTGAATAAATTCACTTAATATTGAATCTGGAATTGGTCCTAAAAAATTTGAAGAGTTACTATAGATTGTTTTAGGAAATATTACATCAACCCTTAAAACAAGCAGATGAATTTTCTATTTAAAATATTTGACAGAGAGCTGTGCAGGAGGAGGGGGCCTGATTTTAAAATATAAGTGAGGGCCTTCCTGGTGGTACAAGGGGTTAAGTCTCAGCACTATTAAACAATCTGCAGCCACTGCAGCACGAGTTCGATCCCCAGGCAGGAAGTGACCCATATGGCGCAGCAGACCTCTCCTGTCTTGCCCACTGCTCCCCTCAGTCTGCCTGTTCTGCTCCCACTCTGTTTCTGGTGAATCCTCTCACCCCCCACACCTCTGACCTACACCCCAGCTCTTGTATGCATAAATAAATAAATCTTAATATAAGTCAGTTTTTCTGTTTTATTAAGATTCATGCTTTTAATATTATAGAAAATGTAATTAGTACGTAATGGGGGTAGTACAGAATATATTCAAAAGTAAATTTAAACTCCATTTAGTTATTTTGATGATGACCCTTTAAACATTTTATATTCTTTTCTGCCTTTCTGAACAGTCTTCATAAAGTGGAAGGTGGTTAGAGAGCACCAAGTATGGAATTACTGGAACTGGATTTTTTAAAATAACTTTTTACAGGGTAAGGGGAAAAATCACCCCCATTTTTATGATTTGAAATAACTGCTGTTCATATTTCCATTTACTGGATAAATCATTAGATAAGAATATTTAATTGAAAGTATTAGCAAAGATCTTCTGGTATTAGCCTAAAGATACATTTTAGCAGAGCAAATATAATTGTATATTCATCATTGCTCAAACTCTGTAGTATTGTTATCTAGCTAATTTTATTAGGTAAATATGGTCACAACTAGTTTTGGTATTTGTTTGCCTTCCGCTGCATCACTTAGGAAGTAAGAAAATCAGGATTTTGTTGGCTTTGAGAAAACACATGGCATGTTGAATATATATTAACTATAACTATAGTTAATGCTTTCCCTTAGGACAGGAAAGTGTAAATATTGTACTCAGCTGTCTTTTTCCCCATACATGTTTTAATATCTATATATATGTATAAAAATAGTTGTCGTATGTATATGAAAGCTGGGAAGAGTGAAAAAATTAAGAAACATGCCATCTGCTGCTGGAAAAGTATAACTACTGAAAATCTACGCTACTGCTACAGTCATGTTTCAAAAAATAGGGATATCAAAAGCAGTAAAATGAGCAGGTAGAAAAATATTACACGTGGTGCTTTGACACATCAAGGCAATATGTCATCACAAGATCACAAGGAGAGAATAACCTTCCAGAACCCAATCAAAAGGCATGGAAGAGACAATAACCAAAATGAAGAGACACCCCATTGAATGGGTGTCTTGCACACCATACTTGCACACCATACAACTGATAAGGGACTGATATCGAAGATCTACAAAGAACTCACACAACTCAACAACAACAACGAAAATGAACCCAATCAAAAAATGGGCAGAAGAACTGAAAAGACACTTCTCCGAAGAGGAACTGCAAATGGCCAACAGGTATATCAAAAATTGTTCAACATCCCTCATAATCAAGGAAATGCAAATCAAAACCACAATGAGATACCACTTCACACCTGTGAGAATGGCCTGTATCAAAGAAGCTGCAACAACAAATGCTGGTGAGGATATGGAGAAAAAGGAACTCTCCTGCACTGCTGGTGGGAGTGCAAGCTGGTCTAACCACTATGGAGAGCTGTGTGGAGTTCCTCAAACTACTAAAAATGGAACTTCCATATGATCCAGTGATCCCACTCTTGGGAATCTACCCAAAGGACACAAAAACATTAATTCCAAAGGAAACCTGCACCCCTATGTTTATAGCAGCACTGTTTACAATAGCCAAGATATGGAAACAACCCAAATGCCCCAAATCAGATGGACAGATCAAGAAGATGTGGGAGGGGAAGAGTGCAAGGAACATGGTGATGGACTCTGGGTGGTGGGAGAACTACAGTGACCACCTCTGAGAGGAGAAATGATGTTCAAAAATTAGCAACAATTAAAAACCCACTACATTTAAAAATTAAAAAACAAATAAATAGACTGATTCCAGTTGAAATAAAGCAAGATGAAATAAAAATCTCTAAAATGCATATAATTAAAGATTACCTGTGAATTATGTGAATACTGTGAAACTGGTATGTAAATCTTAAAAAGAAGAAGGTTTAGGACAAATACATTTTATATTATTTTATACACTAAAAAGAAAAAAAAATGCAAAGCTAATCCAAAACAAATTGAATAAGAAAGACTTCAGTGGGAGTTCCTAGTGTAACTAGGTAACCTGAGCTTCAGTTATAACTCTGCCATTAAAAGCAAATTTCTACCCCTAATCTGGGACTCTGTTTTCTTCTTTGTATTGGAGTAGATGCCCTAGATCTTTTTCTGCATCTAACATTTTGTCAGTGTATAATTTCCTGGGAGCTTAAAATCTAAATGCAAATTTAAGAGTTGTTTAGAACATCATATTCAGAAGGCCTACCAGAAAGTTAAGATCCCATATACCCTCTTGTTCAGTTATCACAGACTACGCTCTCCACCATAACCAGGAGTCTCACAAATATCTTTCTGATCATATGGTATCCTTAACAAAAGTTTCCTTAGGCAACATTCTCAATACTAGTGTAAAAATGATCAGGACAATATTACATGAATATGAGCAAAACAATATGTGATTTTCCTAACACTATTTTATTACTTTGTTGGAAGTCAGTTGCAAAGATTTAAATGAAAGGAAGAAGGCCTCTTCATGAGCTTATGCTTATAGGAAAAAACAATGGAAAGATAAATTAGTGATATTTAGTACTATATGACACGGCGGTTTTGCATAAACTTTGGGCATTCCAAGGGAGTATATGAGACTAATAGCTGTAGGACTTAGCTGGCTACAGCACCCCCTCATGGGGAGGATTCCCTCTTTTCCAGCTATCCCTTGGTAGGTAGTGTATGCGGAGAAATCTGTGACAGCAGATTTCTGCTGTCCTTAATCCTCTCCTTCGCTTTATAGCTTCTTTTTAAGATTTATTTTATTTATTTATGCATACACAAGCTGGGGTGTAGGCCAGAGGTGCAGGGAGGGAGGGTGAGAGGATTCACCAGAGACAGAGTGGGGAGCAGAACTGGCGGATTGACTGAATATACTGTTGAGGGGAGACAGGAGAGGTCTGCTGCACTATGTGGGTTAGCTCCCTGGCTGGGGTTCAATTCATGCTGCAGTGGCTGCTGATAATTTCATAGTGCTGAGACTTAACCCTTTGCGCCATCAGGGAGGCCCCACTTTATAGTTTTATTTATTTATTTATTTGAAAAAAATTATTTATTTATACAAGCACTGGGTACAGTCAGAAGCGCTGGAGGGTGAGAGAATTCACCAGAGCCAAAGCAGGGAACAGAACAGGCAGACTGATGAAATACACTGCTGAAGGGAGCAGTGGGCACAGCAGGAGAGTTCTGCGCGCCATGTGGGACCCTCGCCCTGGCAGCCGGGGATCGAACCAGCGCTGCAGAGGCTGCGGGCAGCTTTGCAGCCCAGCGCTCAACCGCTGCGCCACCAGGGGAGGCCCCACTTAATAGTTTTAAACACTTGTCCACATCTATGATCTCATTTGATCCTCACAATAGTCCTAAGAAGCAAATATTATATTTTCCCTGTTTCCTAAGTGCATCAAAGACTAAGTCACCTCAAAGATAGTAACAGGTAGTGCCAGAATCTCAGGTGGAAAGTCTCACTGCAGTCTCTAAGGGACAACTATTCTTTCTTTTTCTACTCATTGGTCCATGATCTTTAGTTCTTATCTTTAGTTCTGCTTCCCATTCTGTTGTAGCTCAACAGACTGAAAGTGGAAAAGCCCCATCATCTACCTAGAAAACAGGGATTTTAAAGAAGATTGTGTGCTGTAGGCTTGGTCACTGGCATTTATGAAGGAACTCTTTATTTTTATAAGTCAGAAATCATCTCCCCAAGAGGGAACAGTGCCAAAGCCATGAAATTTCTTTATAAGGCATGTCCCTTGACTATATTTTCTATTAAATAACTAGGCAATTATGAGTCTAAATTATTTCTGTCAGCCATTACTGATGTGAGAAGGAAATGGAGGACAGTATTTGGACGATACTCTCACTGACCTGTTCAGACCCAACAACACACATTTCTCCACTTGATCTCTTCTTTGCGATAGATCTTGACCCCATTTATCTCTTCATTACAATTTTTTTTATACAGGTATGTTATTTATTTATTTATTTATTTATTTATTTGTTTGTTTGTTTGTTTGTTTGTTTGTTTATACATGTACTGGGTATAGTCAGAAGCGCGGGAGGGTGAGAGAATCCACCAGAGCCAGAGCGGGGAGCAGAGCAGGCAGAAGGACCGAAGTACACTGCTGAGGGGAGCAGCGGGCAGCAGGAGAGGTCTGCGCGCCATGTGGGACCCTCCTCTGGTGGCCAGGGGAGCAGCCAGGGATTGAACCCGTGTGCAGAGGCTGCGGGCAGCTTCGCAATCCAGCGCTCAACCACTGCGCCACCAGCGAGGCCCTATATAAAATAAAATATTAAAAAAATACTTTGAGTTGAACGACAATGAGGACACTACTTTCCAGAATGTATGGGATGCAGCAAAAGCAGAAATAAGAGGAAAGTATATAGAAATACAGGCTCACATAAAGAAACAAGAAAGAACTCAAACAAACAACCTAATCTCCCATCTCAAAGAACTAGAAGAAGAAAAACAAAATAAAAACCATATAATCAAAAAACCCAAAAGCTGGGGCCTCCCTGGTGGCGCAAGGGGTTAAGACACAGCCTATGAAGCTGTCCTCAGCCTCTGTAGCATAAGTTTGATCCCCCGTCAGGCCAGGGAGCAACCCACATGGCGCACCAGACCTCTCCTGTCTCGCCTGCTGCTCTCCTCAGCAGTGTACTTCAGAGCAGCGTACTTTGGTCACTCTGCCTCTTCTGTTCCCCACTCTGTCTCTGGTGAATCCTCTCACCCCCAGCCCACACACCTTTGGCCTGTACCCCAGCTCTTGTGTGCATGGATGGCTAAATGTTAAAAACAAACAAACAAAAAAAATCCCAAAAGCCAGTAGAAGAAAGGAAATAATAAAAATCAACGCAGAAATACATTAAATAGAAATTAAAAAAACAATCCAAAAGATCAACGAAACCAAGAGTTGGTTTTTGGAAAAAACAAACAAAATAGACAAACCTCTACCCAGGCTCACAAAGAACAAACGGGAGAAAACAGATAAATAGGGTCATAAACAAAAGAGGAGAACTCTCAACAGATTCAGTTGAAGTCAAAAGAATAATCAGAGATTACTATGAACAGTTATATGCAAACAAGTTGAACAATTTAGAAGAGATGGATAATTCCTAGAACAATATAATCACCCATAGCTTGATAAAGAAGAAATAGAACACCTAAACACACCAATCATAAGCAGTGAAGCTGAAACGGTAATCAAAACACTCCCCTAAGCAAAAGCCCAGGACCAGACGACTTCACAAATGAATTCTACCAAACGTTCAGGCCTATCCTATACAAACTCTTTCAAAAAATTGAAAAAGGAGGAATACTACCAAATATGTTCTATGAAGCCAACATTACACTAGTACCAAAACCAAAGACAACACACAAAAAGAAAAGTACAGGCTAATCTCTCTAATGAACACTGATGCAAAAATCCTCAACAAAATCCAACAGAATCCAACAATGCATCAAAAGGGTAATACACCATGATCAAGTGGGATTTATTCCAGGGACACAAGGAAGGTTCAACATCTGAAAATCAATTAATGTAATCCAACACATCAACAAAAAGAAAAATAAAAACCATATTATCATATCAATAGATGCTGAGAAAGCATTTGACAAAGTTCAACATCCAGTTATGATGAAGGCCCTAGAAATTCTCAGGATAGAAAGAACATACCTTAACATGATAAAAGCCATATACGACAGAGGCCTCCCCAGTGGTGCAGCGGGTTGAGTGCTGCACTGTGCTGTGAAGCTGTCCGCAGTCTCTGCAGCGTGGGTTCAATTCCCGGCTGACCAGGGAAATTCCCATATGGTGCAACAGACCTCTCCTGCCTCACCCCCTGCTCCAATCAGCAGTGTCTACAGTCCATCTGGCCGTTCTGCTCCCCGCTCTCTCTGGTGAATTCTCTCACCCTCCCACACCTCTGATCTGTACACTATTTCTTTCATAAATAAATAAATCTTAAAAAAAAAAAAGCCATATACGACAAACCCACAGCCAATATTATTCTCACTGGTAAAAAGCTGAAAGCCTTTCCTTTAAGATCAGGAACAAGACAAGTGTGTCCACTCTCACCACTGCTTTTCAATATAATACTGGAAGTCCTAGCCAGAGCAATAAGACAAGAGAAAGACACACAGGGAATCCAAATAGGGAAAGATGAAGTAAAGCTATCACTATTTGCAGACAATATAATAATACACATAGAGAACCCTAAAACAATCAACCAGTTTAGTAAAGTAGCAGGATACAAAATCAACACACAAAAATCAGTAGCCTTCCTATATACAAATAATCCATCTGAAGAAGAAATCAAGAAAATCGTTCCCTTTATAATTGAAACAAAAAAAATCAAATACTTGGGAATAAACCTTTGTAGAGGTGAAGGACCTCTACAAAGAAAATTATTAAACACTGTTAAAAGAAATAGAAGAAGACACAAAGAAATGGAAAGACATTCCCTGCTCATGGATTGGAAGAACCAACATTATTAAAATGGCCATCCTACCAAAAGCAATATACAGATTCAACACTATTCCAATAAAAATCTCAATGACATTCTTCAAAGAAATAGAACAAATATTGATGAAATTCATATGGAGCCACAAAAAGCCTCCAATAGCCAAAGCTCTCTCCTGATGAAAACAAAGGAGAATGGAGGTATCACATTCCCTAACTTCAAACTACACTACAAAGCCACAATAATTAAAACAGTTTGGTGCTGGCAAAAACAGACACATAGACCAATGGAACTGAATAGAAAGCCCAGAAATAAAGCTGCACATATATGGACAACTAATATTTGACAAAGGAGCAAAGAATTTGCAATGGAACATGGACAGTTTGTTCAATAAATAGTGCTTGGAAAACTGGACCACCATAAACAAAAGAATGAAACAAGACCACTACCTCACACCATGCACAAAAATCAACTCAAAATGGATAAAAGAACTGGACATAAGACCTGAAACCATAAAATATATAGAAGGAAATATAGGTAAAACACTACAAGACATACATCTCAGTAACATCTTTAAAGACTCATCACCCAAAACAAAGAAAGTCAAGGAAAAGATAAACACCTGGGATTATATCAAACTGAAAAGCTTCCTTACAGCAAAAGAGACATTAACCAAAACAAAGAGATATCCCACTGGTTGGGAAAACATTTTTTGCACTCCATACAACTGATAAGGGACTGATCACAAAGATCTACAAAGAACTCACCATGACTCAACAAAAACAAAGTAAACAATCCAGTCAACAAAAGGGCAGAACAACTTAAAAGACATTTCTCCAAAGAGGAAATGCAAATGGCCAACAGGCATATGAAAAAATGTTCAACATCCCTTATAATCAGGGAAATGCAAATCAAAACCACATCGAGATACCACCTTACACTACTAAGAATGGCACATATTAAAAAAACTACCAACAACAAATGTCGGCGAGGATGTGGTGAAAAAGGAACTCTCCTACATTGCTGGTGGGAGTGCAAACTGGTCCAACCACTATGGAAAGCTGTCTGGAGGTTCCTCTGTCTACTAAAAATGGAGCTACCATACGACCCGGCAATTCCACTCCTAGGGATCTACCCAAAGGACACAAAAACATTGATTCAAAAGAACACCTGTACCCCTATGTTTATTGCAGCACTATTTACAATAGGTAAAACCTGGAAACAACACAAATGCCCAAAAACACATAACAGGATCAGGAAGATGTGGTATATATACACAATGGAATATTATTCATCAATCAAAAAAGATAAACTCATGCCATTCACAGCAACGTGGGTGGAGCTAGAAGGAATTATGCTCAGTGAAATAAGCCAGAAGGACAAAGAAAAATATGGGATGGTTTCACTTATAGCAGGAATATAGGGGAACCAAATAAGACATCAGGGTAAAAAAAAATAATAGTACAAAACACAACAAAGCAAAAACAGACAATTATAAATCAGAGACATCCTGCAGGGGAGGAGGAGGCAGAGGGATCAGAGGGAGGGAGGGAGGAGCACAGGGGACTGAGGTGATGGTGCACGGGTGCATTGGTGAAGGAAACTCTATGGGGACTACACCTGAGGGGGCGGGGGAAGCAAATATTGTTTAAAAATGAACAATGGGGCCTCCCTGGTGCCGCAGGGGTTAAGACGCAACCCATGAAGAAATCCGCAGCCACTGCAGCACAAGTTCGATTCCCGGCCGGCCAGGGAGAAACCCACATGATGGGACAGACCTCTCCTGTCTCGCCCGCTGCTCCCCTCAGCAGTGTACTTCGGTCCGTCTGCCTGTTCTATTCCCCACTCTGTCTCGGGTGAATCCTCTTACCACCCTGTGCATCTCTGGCCTGTACCCCAATTCTTGTATAAAAATAAATCTTTAAAAAAATAAAAAAATAAAAATGAACAATGATGTAAAAAATTTTAAAAATTATTAAAAAGGGGGAAAAATGTACAATCCACATAAAATGTTACATAATTCAAAGATACTAAAATAGTAGTATAGTGGGATTTTGGGAGATTTTAATTTTTTTATTAATTTATTTATACAAGAACTGGGGAACAAGCCAGAGGTTCAGGATGGTGATAGAATCCACCAGAGACAGAGCAGGGAGCAGAACAGGCAGACGGGCTGAAAACACTGTTGAGGGGAGCAGCAGGTGAGACAGGAGAGGTCTGCCACGCCATGTGGGCATCTCCCTGGCTGGCTGGGAATCGAACCGTGCTGCAGAGGCTGTGGACAGCCTCACAGCACTGTGCTCAACCAGCTGCGCCACCGGGGAGGCCCGATTTTATTTTTTTAAAAAAGATTAATTATTTATGCTTACAAGAGGTGGGGTACAGGCCAGAGATGCAGTGAGTGAGAGGATTCACCAGTGACAGAGTGGGGTACAGAACAGGCAGACTGACTGAAATACACTGCTGAGGGGAGCAGCGGGTGAGACAGGAGAGGTCTGCCGCGCCATGTGGACTTCTCTCTGGCTGGCCGGGGATCGAACTCGTGCTGCAGAGGCTGTGGACTGCTACATAGTGTGGGGCTTAACCCCTTATGCTACCAGGGAGGCCCCTGATTTTATTTTTTTCTTCACACTTTCAGTTCTTGTATTTTCTTCTTCTTCTTCTTCTTTTTTTTTTTTTTTTAAAGATTTATTTATTTATTTATACATACAAGCACTGGGTAGTCAGAAGCGCGGGAGGGTAAGAGAATTCACCAGAGCCAGAGCGGGGAGCAGAGCAGGCAGAAGGACCGAAGCACACTGCTGAGGGGAGCAGCGGGCGGCAGGAGACGTCTGCGCGCCATGTGGGACCCTCCTCCGGTGGCCCGGGAGCAGCCGGGGATCGAACCGGTGCTGCAGAGGCTCAACCGCTGTGCTCAACCGCTGTGCCACCGGGGAGGCCCCACAGTATTTGGTTTTGATAAACCTTTCCCCTAAGTACAACCAGGAAAAACTAAATTTGGCTCATAGGAAATTTCACCAGTTCACCATTGGCAGTGGGGGAGATATTTGACTCTGAGGTTGGTGGCTCACTGTGGGGGCAGACAGGGAGATGGGAAGGGAGTTGCGGTCAGGGCAGTACAGCTGCGGACTGGCACAGGCTGTGTGGGCACATGGACTGTGCGTGGGCAATTGTTCACTGAGTGGGCAGTGCAGACATACATGCACACGGTTGCTGGGGCTACTTGTTCAGTCTTAGAGACTTTGGCTGGTGGAAGCATGGGTGGCAGAGCTCCCTCTTCCCGCTCTATTGGGAGATCAAAGAGACCTACTGCAAGTAGCAGAGGAGAGGGCTCCATGAATCAGTGACCAAGAAGAGGCAATGCAAATCTCTCCACCTGGAATAACTGTCCTTCACCACCAGGACTGAGGTCAAATATTTGGACTTCAGCATCCCTTGCCTACATCACCTGCTACCAAGTTTAACGAAGCAGATAAGCTAACAAAAGTAAAGCCACAGCACCCCAACCAGAAATGTTAAATAAGGGAACATACGTACCTAGGAACCTCTGAACGCAAAATGGAAAAGCCAAAAAAAAAAAAAAAAAAAAAAAAAAGAAATCCAGGAACCTATATAAAAGACACAGATTCAAGGAGCTAACAAATATTTCAGAATTACAATCTTTTTTTAAAAAAGATTTATTTATTTATGCATACAAGAATGGGGGTACAGGCCAGAGGTGTGGGGTTGAGAGGATTCACCAGAGACAGAGCGGGGAACAGAATAGGCGGTCTGAATGAAATACACTGCTCAGGGGAGCAGTGGGCGAGAGAGGAGAGGTCTGCTGCGCCATGTTGGTTGCTCCCTAGCCAGGGATTGAACTCATGCTGCAGAGGCTGCAGTTAGCTTCATAGGTTGTGTCTTAACTCCTTGTGCCACCAGGGAGGCCCCCCTTTTTAAAAAGATTTTATTTATTTTTATACAAGAGCTGGGGTACAGGCCAGAGGTGCGGGAGGTGAGAGGATTCACCAGAGACAGAGTGGAGAACAGAACAGGCAGACGGACCGAAATACACTGCTGAGGGGAGCAGCGGGTGAGACAGGAGAGGTCTGCTGTGCCATGTGGGTAGCTCCCTGGCCGGCCGGGAATAGAACCTGTGCTGCAGAGGCTGCAGACAGCTCCACAGCACTGAGCTCAACTCTCTGCGCCACCCGGAGGCCAGAATTACAATCTTAAAGAAACTCAATGAGGTCCTAGAAGGTCAAATACAGAGAGGTGGGTTCAGGATCTCAGAAGAGATCCAGGAAGAAAAAGAGTTCTTCACTACAGAGTTTGAAGATATCTAAAAAACGCAAAAAGAGCTACTGAATGAAATGAGAACAAATAGGGAAAACATATTAAGTAGATTTAAACTGGCAGAAGAGATGATTTAGGAAACTGAAGATAGAAATGTACAAATGGCACAAGTGGAAGAAGAGAAATAAGATTTTGGAAATGAAGAAACTCTACAGACTGTAAACATCAGGCTCCACTAGAAGAGGAAACAAGGACAATGGGTCTTCCAGAAGGTAGAGAGAGAAGGGAACAGAGAACCTATTCAAAGAAGTAGCATCTGAGAACTGCCAAACCTAAGGCAAGAATTAAACATGGGTGTCCAGGAAGCTGAAAGAACACCCAGTTTTCTAAATGTAAAATGACTTACGCCAATACATATCATTGTTAAACTATCAAGTCAGTGATAAAGAAATCAGAATGCTCAGCAGATACTTGCATGGCTAGGAGAGTGGAATGACATTTAGTTTTGAAAGAGAAAAATTGCCAGCCAAAAGCTAGCTGGAATATACCAACACTAGAGCTCCCCAAGAAAGGCCGAAAGGTGTTCTTCTACAAGAAAAGTAACAAAACAACAGAAAGCCTTGAGAAATAAACAGTAGGTTAAAAAAAGAAATAAACAGTAGGTGATAAATAATACTATGAAATCTTTTTTTTAAAGATTTATTTATTTATACAAGAACCGGGGTACAGGCCAGATGCGCGGGAGGGTGAGAGGATTCACCAGAGATAAAGTGGGGAAGAGCAGGCAGAGGACTGAAATACACTGCTGAGGGGAGCAGTGGGTGAGACAGGAGAGGTCTGCCGCGCCATGTGGGATTCTCGCCGGCGGGCCGGGATCGAACCCGCGCTGCAGAGGCTGCGGACAGCTTCACAGTGTGGTGCTCAACCGCCTGTGCCACCAGGGAGGCCCAGTAATATGAAATCTTAAGTAGAAACAAGAATACTGTGAGACAACAACAACACACTAAAGGGGAGAAGGGACAGAAACTGCATAGTCAAATGATGTATCATTACCAACACACACACAAGACTATTTTAGAATAGGTTTGATATAATCCTCATGGTAACCACAAAGTAAAACTCAAGACTGCATACACTTAGAAAAAGAAATGAAGAAACTAAATCACCAGGGAAAGCCGACAACCAAAAGGCATATAGCAAGCAACACATGGAATATGAAACAATAGAACGATAAATCTACCAAAAAACCCCTTCAAAGAATAGTAGTAAATAAGCCTTATAGATTAATAATCACCCCAAACATGAATTGTCTGAATTTACCAATTAAAAGATACAGAATGACAGGCTGGGTGGATAAGCATGAACCATCTTTACCATGTATACAAGAGACTCAGAGATCTAAAGACAAACACAGACTTAAAGTGAAAGGCTGGGATAAGGTACTTCAAGCCAGTGATACACAGAAAAAGCAGAAACTGCTATTTTTTTATACCAAAATTAGACTTCAAAAAACCAAAGAGGGTAATTAGTGACAAAGATGGGTACTATATAATGATCACGGGACAGACAATTCATTAGGACGTTCTAACAGCCATTCATATTTACAGACTCAACGCAGATGCACCCAAATACATAAAACAACTATTCATAGAACAAAAGTAAAATATTGACAACACAATGGCTTTCTTTTTAACTGTACTGTAAGAAAAACAACATAACCTGAGTTTCAGGACAAGAGGGAATAGTAAGACCATGACAAAACAGAAACGCTCCACCTAAAAGGGATGGATTGCTACTCACCTCTTGCTGATTGTTCAAATGTGGAGTTTTCCAAGTGAAGTGAGAAATCTGGATTTCTATGTGAAGTCTTAGCTTTTAAGTACTGGTAGCTAATTCAAATATGTGACAAAATCTCGCAGGTCAAAAGGACACGTCTGTCTGTGGATTGGCTACAGATGAGTTTGCAACTCTGATCTAACCAAACTTTCTACTTTGTGGATGAAATGGATAAAATCAGGCTCAGAATATTCTGATTTTTGCTACATGTCACTCAGGTAAAAGAACAGATTACAACTCAGATTTATGGCAATTATCACTGGGGAATTGTAGTAGTCCCCAGAGAATTTCTAACAATTAGGTAAGCAGAGTATTGAAGTGTTAAATGTTATCTAATGGCAGCTTTAAATGCATGTGGTTTCTGTCCTCTGATATAAAAACATAAAGTAGAAGTATTTCCCACATAGCACATCTTCTACGTCCAAGAAGTTCTCAGTGAACAGTGTAGATTTTTGCTTCACCCATATAGTAAAATTTCAAAAAAGAATTTTCCGAATAAAACATTATGAAACTTGTCTGTCGGTTTAAGTGTGTCATCTCTGCTTAAAAATGATGCAATTTAAAGACCTTTTGAAATATTTAACAATTACCAAAATACCAGGAAACACTGAGCAGTCTTTTTCTGTTGCACTTTGCTGTTTTGCTGAATTTGCAAAAGTTTGGCATAAGTTTTAAAAAACCTATTATTGCATGTTAATCAGCTTGAATAACAAGTCCAGTTGATGTTAACACTTGAACTTCTTAAACAATCTACTTTTAAAATTCAAATTTTCTAAAGTAGCTTCAGATTTCCATATTTCATGCACTATAATTTATGCTCAGGAAAGTGAAATCCACCTCGACTGTAATTTTGCAGCTCATAGACAGGCGTGCAGGGCAAATGCAAAGTTTTTCAGAAACAAATTCCTATTTAGCCAAACACTGGGCAGAACAAAGGCCCCCAAAGCTAACATACAGCATGAATTACTTACATGGTCAGACATAACATTAGCAAATGCAGGAAGGATCAATGTGCCAAACACATTTTTTAAAAGGAAGCCTTAAGTAATGATCTCATAAAGATGAAAAAATATTGACGGGAAGGAAGGAGGGAAGATGAACCAAACAACACACAACTTAATTCATTAACATAGATTTACACTTTATTGTAATTTTGCATCCTGAGATAATAAAACTTTATATCTAACAAGTGAACAACAACAGAAGCAGCAGTGAAAGTTTCAGAGAGGCAGATATCCTTCATTTTGGCACAGCTGTATATAGGTTGAGTTCTTCCAAGGGAGTCACTCTCAAGGGAGAAAAAGGAATTCATTCCACAGGCTATGTAAGAATACAAGATGCATGAAAGTTCTTGGTTTGAGTGGACATGTCCACTTTTATTCTTTTCTGGTAAAGCTGTCCCAACAGGAATCCTCTGCCAAAAAGTAGAAATCATAGGCTTTTCAACCAGATAGTTTGATCACCATCTGCTTTCTAGCTACCCGTATTTCCTGTTTTTGCAGCCGAGACTCATATTTGCATGGTCAGTTCAAGGATGTCAAACTAGCTTGTAGATTATATAATTTCAAATATATGTAACTTGTTTCAAAGTCCAGGCATTAAAACAATTTTACACTGATTGTTTACTAGAAAAATGGAAAATTAAGCCAAGATAAAAGCAAGCAAGCAAGCAAACAACAAAAAGCAGGAATAAAAGGAACATTTGAGAAATTATTGCCTTCATACTGAGTTTATACACAGAACTATTCTGAGACGTGGAAAATTTTACTCCAGTGTTAGAACATGATATAACTTTCCACATTTGCAATTCTGTGTGTGTATTACTCATACACACCCCAATAAATTAGTTAGGTCATCCGGAAACAGAAAAAAACTGAAGGCAAATTCTAATCAGAAGTTACATAGCTCAATCTAGCCAAACACACGGACACACACGGACACACACACACACACACACACACACACAATCCAGCATTTCATTATTTAGGGACTAAGTAAGCAACATGTGGACGGGATCAAATAATCCTAGTTCTTTCGTAAAAATGGCTCCCAACACTTTTACCATAAAGATCCCTTTATTATTCCTTCCCCATGTTTTCAAGTATTTTATTTACTAAATTGCATGTAATAATAGGCTTTCTTATTTTTTTATTAATCAAAAACATAACCACCATTTACAGTTTCTGATCAGTGTGTGATAACCAGTGTTAACAGACAGAATTGAAAAAATACAGGCAAGATGCATGGAAATGCAATGTCTTAGTTGGTTTGCACAGCAGGGTTGTGGGTTAAATGTATGATTTCTAGTATACTTTTTGAAATGTTGAAAAGTTTCAATGATGCCCCCACTGCTGTCTTTATCTTCCCCAAGTTGGGAACCACTGGTTTACATCCACCTGCTTTTCCTCCCTAAATCAAGTATTAACATAATAACACAATTACTATGTTTAACACATAGGGGATTGGTAACAAATTTTGCTATTGAAAACATAGATTAACTACAACATTCATTCTGTAGGGTCTAACTGAGAAAAAAAATATAACATAGATTAAAAGAAATCTATTTAGGAATTAAAAAAATTATGATATCCAGTATATCTTTCAGTCAACTTCAAAAGCACATTAATATATGAAAAAAAACCTCAATTCACCTGTGAGGTAGGTCCAGATTATTGTCCCCACTTCCACAATGAGGACATGAGGTACAGAGGAATTAAGCAGCAGAGGCTAAGAATTAAACCAGAAGTGACTTGGGTTCTTGAATTCCATACCTCTTTCCTTTCCATCTAATATGATTAACTGGTTCCAACAGATCCTTTTGAGGGTATGGACCTTAATAAGACACTGAAGCAGATGTTGGATAGGATATGAACTTATTTTCACATCAATGTCAAAGTGGATCCTCCCATATCTCCATTGTTGTCACAGCAATAATTCTTGCCTGGATACCAATTACATTCCACTTAGGCAAAGCCTACAGACATCAGTCCTCAGTTCATAGGGAAACTACATTCGTTTTTATCACCATGGAAGGACTGAGGTCTAGCAGGCATCAGGTTTCTTTTGAGTCTGTGTGATATAAACACACACCAGATAGGAGACAGTTGGCGAATCAAACTTTAACTGAGTGCAAGGCACTGTGAGAGTGTCCACCAAGGGTAGCAGATTTGAGAAAAATGATTCTGATACTGTGTAGAGGAAATATTTCCTAAGTATTCCTAGGATCACAGAATGTTTAGTGATCTCTGATTTCCTGTCCAGCTTTAGGTTCACCCCAGATTTTGCAGATGAAGACTGACATGTAATTTAAAATGTAATTTAAATGATTTGCCTGGAGCCCACAGTATTAGATCATTTCCTCACATAGTATGAATCTGAAAAAATCCACAGAAAATGGAGCATATCCTCAGGTTGCCATCATCTAAATGAAAAGGCTGGCTCAGAATCAGGAATGTGAAATTTGGGACAAGAATATACATATATTATGTAGTGTATATGTATATATACATCTCCTTGCTTTTAGTCCATGTATCATATGAACAGGTATTATTAATAAAACCTATTCCTTTTCTATGGAAAAGTTTCCAATAGCTCACCATTGAAAGGAACCTGAAATGTTTGAAAATTGTTGCAAAACAGATTTTTAAAAAAGTTTTATAGGCAGGCATAAAAGGACTTAAATTTCAATGAATTGATCTTATTATCAATTTAGCAAAAAGTACTTCCACAATGTGAAACTGCTCCAATTAACCTGGTGTAGTAATTCCATATCCTTCTATATCAATACAGTCAATTTTGACGAAATATTTTTTGGGGCTTTATGTTCAAGCAGTGAGGTTTGATTTTTTTGTTAAGTGGAAGTTTATTTGTAAACAAAATAAAATGCTAATGATTTTTTAAAGCTCTTACACATTTGTTTAAGGGCTTATATATGTTATGGAACTTAACTCAAATTATGAAAAAACAAGAATACATTTCATTAAAAATGAAATATTAACACAGTTTAATTAACTGCTCAGACATTAGTGTTTATAGGTCATAATATGAGTAGCAAGTACATTAAGCACTTAAGTGGGTTTTGGTGGGGCTTCAACCAAAAGCAAATTGTTCTTTCAGAACCATGCTAAAGCTCATGTTTACAAGCATTAGAATTATACTGTTTTTTTAAAGTGACTGATATTTTCTGTAATATTTTGTCATTAATATTATCACATAATTGGAGGAAAATAAGGAAACAATAGAAATAATAGAAGAAATGAAATATGCTATTGAAATATTTTTACACTTTAGAAAAGGAGGTTTTAAATCTAATGAGCTACTAATTCACCTATTCTGCTTCCTTCAACATAAAATGTTATCTTTGTTCAGAATAGACAAGGCACTTCTCCATCTACTACTAATGTTCGACTACAATGATTTTTTTCCCTAAAATTAACAGAGGGGAAGAAGGGAACAAAAAGTAGCTGGAAAAGATTAAAGATTATTTCATTTTATATACAATTTAGGGACTTAAAGGGGGAATGGGGGTGGAGATGTATAAAAAAAGTTAGAGAAAGAGCAGCTTTAACTTGTGACCTCAAAGCTTTGTTAGATTTATATACTTTGGCTTAATACACATTATTTTCTCTGCAAACTGCCATAGCAGGTTTCATAAAGGAATACTACATAAGAAAGAAATGAAAAATGACTTTCTTCAGCCTAAAAACAACTGTCACAAAATTATTTTACTAACTTGATAAAAATATCCAAGTGTGTTCTATCCTGAGGATAGGTGGGAGAGATTAATGACCAGAGTGTGCTCTGCCATTTTAGCATTCACTACTGCCAATTCCCTTGAAAAGAAAACAAACCCCCCAAAGTACTCCAAAATACCCAACTGCGACAGCTCTGTCCAAATGAAAACAGTTTGAAAAAGCAGTCATACAAGAAAGAAAATAAGAAATTTGGGTATTTTCGGAGTAGTTCAAGAAAATAAGATGAGTCAACCAGCACAATGAACATTAAAATGATCAATTTAAGAGTAATCAGAGTAGGTTTTAAAATGAAGTTTACACAAGCTGGCAAATGGTTTTTTATTACAAATACTACCATAACTTGAATTATACTTTATAACCAACATATACACTCTATTCCTGTGTCTCAGTATTTGTTTCATGGAAACAACTGACTACTTTTTGCTGTTCTTGAGCAAAACCAAGTGTGATTTATACACAGCATAAAAGCTACTATGGCCATCCTATGGCCAAACTGTATGTTTACAGAAAAAAAGATTTTATAGTTGACATATAGAAATAATTATTTTATCAGTGACAATGATACATTTTGTATTATGCTGGAAATCAATTTTGGTACTAAACAGTCACAGTTTGAAGCATAAAGACCTGGTGATATTAGCGGGAACAGGAACCACAAATACAATTTGCCCTGACCCTAGTAGCTATATAACAAGACATCTGATACGCATTTTCAGAGATTTCTATCGTGTCTAGAAAAATACACCTTCAGTTTTGCAGCAGACAAATGATATTTGCAGGCACACACAATATATTTAAAATTAGAGATTCTGGGTGGCTGGGTGTCATGTGGGTAATAGGGTTCTACAGAGAGAGGTGGAAAAGTGTTTGTGCAAACAATTACAGTCACTTATCAAATAAACTCTCTTTTTTCCCTCTTCTTTGTCTGATCCAGGACTGTGAATTTCGAATTAGTTGTAAATTTTAAAAGTCTTTAAAAGGCTTGAACTTGTATGAAGAAATTATTGTTCTCTTCACTGGCATGAATATTTGCTTAAAAAACTTTGCTAAAAACAATAAGAATAAGGTAATAAATATCATTCAGTCCCAGACACTTTTATTTTTAGTACTATGAACTACAAATAATGCCTGCATATAGGTATACATTTACAATCGAATTAACATCATAGAAAGCTTTCATTGTGTTAAAATTTCAAAATCTAGAAGAATTAGTCTGCGGTGTTCTCACTCATTTTAATTGTGAAGAGAAATATGCACATATCAATGAAAAGGCTCCATGTGTGGTGAATTTATAAAGTAAAATAATTTTGTCTAAATATCTGTCTTTCTTTATTAATAATATCCAAATATTTTAAAAAATCCTCAAAAGAGGATTGTGAATATTTTAACAATTGTAAATCAGCCACTAAATATATTCTTTAGGTTCAGTTTCTCAATTACTTCTCTCTCTTTTCCAAAGTAGAGTATCAGAACATCCAGAAAGGTGTTAGCTGTGGCTTTCATGGGGGGGTTTAAGACACCTCCAGAGACAGCTAAAATCTTGAAATACCCCTTAAAGGTCATAATTGCGTATTTCCAAAGGGGGAAAGGATATATAGAGGGAAATAAATGAGGATAGTGAGACTGTGAAATGTGTCAGATAGCTGATGAATTCTTTTCAGGGTGAGAGTGGAGGACAAAATGGAATTCTTGAATTAAATGGAAAAAAATAAGGTTCTTGATTTCAGGTGCAATGCAGAGTATTTCAGACAATGACGTCAACTCTAATCCACTTGTTACAAAGGGCAACCTACCCTCACACCTGAAAATTTTAACATGTTTCTTATGGTTTTGCCATAAACAGCATGTTAACAGTCTATACATTCAAAAGGATGCTTGCAAACTTCATTCATATTAAAATCTATGCAGAATTTTGGCAATACAGTATGAGTAATATTACATTCTGTAAACCATGGCATATCACATTTTACATTATGCAAACAGATAATATTTACAAGTCTTTAGGAGTTTAAATACTTTATCTACTAACATAAGTCATAGCAAAGTGCAGGACAAAAACAGTGCTATTAATTGCATGTCCTTTAAAAGCAGGTAAGAGTAAAACCATTTCTAAAACCTACCAAAAGCTTATTTACGTGTCCAGTAGGGATTACAGAGCATGAAGTCGCCTAGAAAAATGATGCATATTTAGAAACGGTGAGTATGAAAATTATAAGGCAGCATGCTCAGAACAAGTTTTTGTTTTTTAAACACCAGCACTGATGTTTAATCTTTAGTGGCAACTATATAAATATATATACATATATGTGTATACACAGACATACACACATATGTATATACACACATACATACATACATGTAAGTGTGTGTATTTAAAAATTGAGAGTGCAAAACACAAGCCTCATTTAACAACAACAAAAAAAAGATGTACAAATTTTCTTCCTAAACACAAATAAAAGAGTGAGGAGAACATTCTACCATTATAAAGAATAAGTTGAACACAGCAAAGGAGGCCATCTTCATTCCAAAATCATCTACAAGGCACTAAGGGTAGGAAATGACAGGTAACAGAAGTGACTGAATAAAATTCCTCAGTCAGGTCGGAAAATGGGATATTTTGGTAAGAATTCTATTAATATTACCTGTAAAATAAAAACAAATAAAGAATATATTGACAATTTTTATTTACTATAATTTATATATAACCCAGAAAGTCTATAATAATTTTTCACAGGATTATTTTTTGATCCTGTACTATAAATTAGTAAAGTATATACAATTATAAAAAGAACATATCACAAGTTATCTTTAGATTGACAAATTAAATTGGCAAACATAACTATGTATGGCAGCTAACAGCTTTTATTACCTGATTTATCATAACTATTTGTTTAGGTACAGGAAAGCAAACCCTACTGCATTATCTTACCCTTCTCAACCTTCTTCTTTCCCTTTATTTTTAGCAGAGTGAAAGGGATTAAAATTGTGTTATGTAGATTAGAAAAAATACCTTTACCTATATATTTTTCAATCAAAGCAGCTGATATTGGCCAAGTATTACTATCTTTGACAAGTTTTTGAGAAAAATACTAAAATGTCCTAATGAATTACAACATTTTAATTAAGATAGATTTGAAATAAAATTAAAAACCTAAGACATTTATATATAAATTTATATAAGTTTAATACATATAGTTTATAGTTTTATATACTTTAATATATAAAATACAAATGACAATAGTTTATTTTTTATTTTATTTTATTTTTTACTTTTATTTTTATATTCCCATACAATTGCAACCCCCTTATTTTCACCCCAATCTCTCCTTTCCGTGCCCCCCCCATAGTGTGTCTCTGGTTCATAGTTGTTTGTTGATTTTGATTTTTCCTTTCTTATAGTTATTTTTTTTCCTGGTCCCTTATTTAGGTTTTCTAGATTCCTACTATGAGTGAGGCCATCTGGTATTTTTCTTTTTCTTTCTGGCTTATTTTGCTGAGCACGATCCCTTCCAGCTCCATCCATGTTGCTGCAAATTGCACGTGTTTATCTTTTTGATTGCTGAGTAATATTCCATTGTGTATATGTACCACATCTTCTTGATCCAGTTAATTGATAATAGTTTAAATAAGGTTTTGTCTATAGTTAATTTTAAATTTGTGGTCATTTGCACATTTTCCCCAAAACTATTTAAAGTGGAGAAGGAATTCATAATAATCTTTACTTATGAAATGGAACCTGAATGTTTATATTAAATATATAATACATGTCAGCAACTTGAAGCTTGGATACATTTTACATTGTTTTGAATGTTAGGATTTATCACATTGGCTATATGTGAAGTTAATGTTTTAGGATTAAGATTGCATAGCTTTCAGTAAAAGCAATTAGAACCTATAGTTTCTTTATAAAAGTTAAATGTCAGCTAAGAAAGAAAAGTCAAGTATAAACTCAAAATTCAGAAGTCAATTCCATTTTTATAAGAATTACATGTAGAAATACTTTGTTCAACAGCAGCTGTGTTCAGATATGTAGTAGTTTGCAGCTACATTAAAAGAAGATTAAGGCTGTACAATGCTTTTTCATCAGAGCATACTAGTTGAAGCTTTTCTAAGATCAAAATAATGCTAGCTTTCAAGATATTTCATATTGGCTACTAATCTAAAGAAGGTGTAAGGAAACATCTACTTTTCAACTAACAAAAGTTCAGGCTGAGCAGAAAAAAGGTAAAAAGAGGATCTGATAAATGATAACAGTAAAATGTAACACTTAGGAGGAATCCAAAAATGTTATTAAAAGCAACCACATACTTACATATTCCATCATATTGCTAGTTTCGCATTTCCTTTTAGTCAACTTCCAGTGCAAAGCAAGCTAAAAAAGGATAGTTTGTTAATAATTTTGATACTGACTTATGATATTTATAATAATTATTACCTATACATTTGAATAAATCACTGAGAGACATTCAGGAGCAAGTGCCAAATACAAAACACAGCTTTTAAAAATAACCTATAAGAAATATACATTAAAAATTGAGTATTAGTTCTCTAATTCGTCCTTTTGTGGCATGAAAAATTCCCAGTTTTTAAATTTAATGATACAAATACATGAATGGGCACTTAAATGCTTAAACTTTCTTACCTTGTGATATAATCTGTTGTTTTCCCATTCTAACAACTTCTGAATTGATCTTCTGGTCTAGGATAAAGAATCAAGTATTTGTTACATGATGAACTAAATAACTTTGTAAACTATGTGTATCTGTATTTTCCTGCTTCCTTTGTGAGATCCTACCATTTCTCCTATTTTCTATCAAAATCAGAAAAATGTAATGTACCTAAAATTGTCAAAAGAAGGATATTTGTGACATTATACTGTTATAGTAAGTCCCCCCCCCCACATACAGGCATACAGGGATATAATACATGGTTTTCAAAATGAAATATGCACAAATTACTCTGCCTGTGAGTCCATTCACGAGACTGTTGTGAAAGCATTACCAACACTGCTTGTAGTGCATTTATAGACCCAATTTAGATTTTTGTGTACCTTCTCAAAGGGTTACTTTTTCAACATACATACATACATATGCCAAGCTAATCTGATTTTTCATAGAAAGTTTTCCTATCCTATATCCTTATATATAACAGTCAGCCAAGGTCTATACATTGACTAAAGCAAGCCAACACATGTTAAGAATTTCAAATGAGAATTTCCATTGAAGGGAACACATTTAAAACAGCCAATCAGGAAAACTTGTACTTAGAAGAAAAATGTATTAGCAAAACCTTCATAATTAACAAGTAGTCACTTTGACTCTTACTGTAAGAGGTTTATAGGGTTTCCAATAAAAAAGTTAGTAGACATTGTTAAATTTTAAACTACTCCCTCAGGTAAATGACTTACAAACCAGGCTATATTTGAAGTGATTCCCAAAGCACCAACACAGGAAACTATTCTACATGTTCAATATGTAAGTTAGCAATCAATGGCAACTGACTTCATGAGTTCATGTATAGTGGGTGATCAATGGCAACCAACATATATATGTAGCAATACAGGCTCACATCAAGAAACAAGAAAGAACTCAAACAACCTAATCAAACATCTCAAAGAACTAGAAAAAGAACAACAAAAACACTAAAACCAGCAGAAGAAAGGAAATAATAAAAATCAAAGCAAAAATAAATGAAATAGAAACTAAAAAAACAATCCAGAAGATCAATGAAACCAAAAGCTGGTTCTCCAAAAAAATAAATAAAATAGACAAACCCCTATCCAGACTCACAAAGGAAAAACGGGAGAAAGCACAGATAAATAGGATCATATATGAAAGAGAAATCACAACAGACACAGCAGATCAAAAGAACAATCAGAAACTACTATGAACAGTTATATGCAAACAAGCTCAACAATCTAGAAGAGATGGACAAATTCCTACAACTTTACAATCACCCAAAGCTGGATAAAGAAGAAACAGAACACCTAAAGAGCCCAATTACAAACAGTGAAATTGAATTGGTCATCAAAATTCTTCCCAAAAACAAAAGCCCAGGACTAGATGGATTTATAAATGAATTCTAACAAACATTCAGAAACGAACTAGTGCCTATCCTTCACAAACTCTTTCAAAAAATTGAGAAGGAAGGGATAATACCAAACACGTTCTATGAAGCCAACCTTGCACTAATACCGAAACCGAACAAGGACAACACAAAAAAAGAAAACTACAGGCCGATCTCTCCAATGAACACTAATGCAAAAATCCTCAATAAAATTTTAGCTAACAGAATCCAACAATGTATCCAGAAGATAATTCACCACGATCAAGTAGGATTTATTCCAGGGACACAAGGATGGTTCAACATCTGAATATCAATCAATGTAATCCAACACATCAACAAAAAGAAATATAAAAACCATATGATAATATCAATAGATGCTGAGAAAGCTTTCAACAAAGTACAACACCCATTTATAATGAAGGCCCTTGAAATTCTCGGGATACAAGGAACATACCTCAACATGTTAAAGGCCATATATGACAAGTCCATAGCCAATATCATTCTCAATGGTGAAAAGTTGAAAGCATTTCCATTGAAAGACCTGGAACAAGAGAAGGATGTCCACTCTCACCACTGCCTTTCAATATAATACTGGAAGTCAAAGCCAGAGCAATAAGACAAGAGAAAGACATACAAGGAATCCAAACAGGGAAGGAAGAAGTCAAACTATCACTATTTGCAGATGATAATATACATAGAGAACCCCAAAACCCCATAGAAAAATTAATCAAACCAATCAGTTTAGTAAAGTAGCAGGATACAAAATCAACATACAAGTCAGTAGCCTTCCTATATACAAACAATACATCTGAAGAAGAAATCATCAAGAATACCATCCCTTTTATTATTGAAACAAAAAAATCAAATACTTGGGAATAAACCTAACAAAAGAGGTAAAGGACCTATACAAAGAAAACTATAAAACACTGTTCAAAGAAATGGAAAGACATCCCCTGCTCATGAGTTGGAAGAATTAACATTATCAAAATGGCCAGCCTACCAAAAGCAATTTACAGATTCAATGCTATTCCAATAAAAATTTCAATGACATTCTTCAAAGAAATAGAACAATTATTGATGAAATTCATATGGAGCCACCAAAAACCCCAAATAGCCAAAGCTCCCCTGAAAAAAAGAGAAGGGAATGGAGGCATCACACTCTCAGACTTCAAACTATACTACAAAGCCATAATCATCAAAACTGCACAGTACTGGAACAAGAACAGACACACGGACCAATGGAACCGAATAGAAAATCCAGAAATAAACCCACAGATTTACAGTCAACTAATCATTGACAAAGGAGCAAAGAATATGCAATGGAGCAAAGAAAGTTTGTTCAATAAATGGTGCTGGGAAAACTGGGTTGCTACATGCAAAAGAATGAAGCTTGACCACTACCTCACATCATGCACAAAAACCAACTCAAAATGGATTAAAGAACTAGACATAAGACCTGAAACCATAAAATATATAGAAGGAAATATAGGCGAAACACTTTATGACATATACCTCAGTAACATCTTTAAGACATATCACCCAAAGTGAGAGTGAAGGCAAAGATAAACAGCTGGGACTACATCAAATTAAAGAGTTTCTGTACAGCAAAAGAGACAGTAACCAAAACAAAGAGACACCCCACTGAGTGGGAGAAAATTTTTGCACACAACACTAATGATAAAGGACTGATCACAAAAATCTACAAAGGGCTGAGGAGACTCAACAAAAACAAAGTAAATAACCCAGTCAAAAAACGGGCAGAAGAGCTAAAAAGGAACTTCTCCAAAGAGGAAATGCAAATGGTCAACAGGCATATGAAAAAATGTTCAACATCACTTGTAAACAGGGAAATGCAAATCAAAACTACAAGGAGATACCATTTTAAGAATGGCACATATTAAAAAAACTAGCAATAACAAATGTGGGCAAGGATGGGGAGAAAAGGGAACTCTCCTGCACTCCTGGTGGGAGTGCAAACTGGTCCAACCACTATGGAGAGGTGTGTGGAGATTCCTCAGTCTACTAAAGATGGAGCTTCCATATGATCCAGCAATTCCACTCCTAGATTTTTACCCAAAGGACACAGAAACATTAGTTCAAAAGGGCACCTGCACCCCTATGTTTATAGCAGCACTATTTACAATAGCTAAGCTATGGAAACAACCAAATGCCCAAAATAGATGACTGGATCAAGAAGATATGGTATATACACAATGGTATATACACAATTACTCAGTAATCAAAAAAGATAAACTCATGCCATTTGCAACAACATGGATGGAGCTGGAAGGGATCATGCTCAGTGAAATAAGCCAGAAAGAAAAAGAAAAATACCAGATGGTCTCACTCATAGCAAGAATTTAGAAAACCTAAATAAGGGACCAGGAAAAAGACTAATTATGCTAAAGTAAAAATCAAAATCAACAAGCAACTATAAACTAGAGACACACTACAGTGGGGGAAGAAGGGAGTAGGATCAAAACAAGGAGGGGTGGGAATTGTATGGGGACTATAACCAAGATGAGAATGCATGCATTGTGCAAAAATGAAAAATGCTAGACAAAATATATAGAATAAAATAAAAAATAAAAAAATTCAATAGCAAAAATAAGAGATCATATATAAGAAGAAAAAAAAATTGTAACTTAAGTTAAAAAAAAAAACCTTTATGGTGGGGCTCCCTTGTGGCGCAAGGTGTTAAGATGTACCTTTGAAGCTGCCTGCAGCCACTGCAGCACAAATTCGATCCCCAGCCAGGGAGCAACCCACATGGCGCAGCAGACTTCTCCTGACTCGCCCACTGCTTCCCTCAGCAGTGTTTATCGGTCAATCTGCCTGTTCTGCTCCCCACTCTGTCTCTGGTGAATCCTCTCACCCCACACACCTCTGGCCTGTACCTCAGTTCTTTTATGCATAAATAAATAAATCTTAAAAAAAAAAACAAACAGGTGGGAAGAGCACAAGGGACTATTGTGATGGTACACAGGTGAATTGGTGGTGGGAATTTCATGGGGACTAAACCTGAGAGAAGAAAGCATACATTGTACAAAAATGAAGAATGATGTAAAATATATATAAAAAAGGATAAAAAGAAAAAAAATACTCACTTAGCTAGAAAATTGAAAAAAAATTAGTGTCTATGAGTAAAATGCCTTTACATCACGTAGAAAAATTGAAGTATGTGTTTTAGAAATTACAAAAAGTTATTTGTCAGACTTACAATTTAAAGGGACAATAGGTATATATTTTACAATTGCTTACAATCTAGAAATTAGAAAATTAAGGTTGTAAAGATTAGGAGTTAAACAGAATTATGTAAGAAAAGGGAAAGTAAAAAGGGATAGGAGATGTGAGAGAAATCTTAGGAAACTTTATTTGGAAAAATGACTTTGTTATAAGGGTTTCAAAAAAAATCAAGCTTTGATATCTGTAGTGTACTTATGTGAAATCAAACAAATCTCTTTAATCTGCTTGAGAGACAAAAGCATTCTTAAATTGGTCAGTTTCTGGTAAACTGTTTGTAACCTAAAGGTCTGGTTCTTTAAGGCCCCTGGCTAGCTAGAAAGCAATCTAGTCCTGTTAGCACTGCTGAGAATTGTCAGAGAAACAGATCTGCTCTTCAAATCTTTGTCACTCTGGGTAATATAGTATTTTTTTTTTTTACAAATTCTCTGTGTTAAAGTGAGTGACAAAACCTCCCTGGAAATAAAAATTCCAAGAAAGAATAGTCTTTGATGTAGTAAAAAATATGGACAGCTTTGGAAAGACTCCTGAGATACTCCATAAAATTATTTTCCTTGTGTAAAGAGATTAATCAAATTAGGGTAATTTGGAATGTTGAAACTTCATGGGAAGCACTATCATAAGGAGAAACATTAAACCTTTTTAGCATACACACACATATTAATATAAATGGTATAAAAACTATGTGAAACAAAGTTTAATATGTTCAGGTATAATATATCACTGGTTAATTGTGGTTTTTCTAAAATTCTGTATGTAACAGATTTGAGCAAACTTCCTTGTCAATTGCATTGCAATCAGATTTTAATTATGGTCACTTCAATGTCTTTTGCCATTTACAGATGCTATTATTTATTTATTTTTAATTTACTCTGCTTTGTATTTAGAGAAGTCACAGGAAAAGAACTCTGACAAATATTCCAGAAATACATGTTTATCATGGCACTGAGGATAAAAAAATTGCAGAACTCATGGAAAAACAGGACTTATAAAAATTGCTAACAAGAGACTGAGATTTGCTACATGGGACTGGATGAACTGTGAAGGACTAGAAAGATTTTTCAATAATAAATTGCATCTTTTTGTGAGCAGAACTGAAACATTCACTTTCTCCCAACACCCGCAAAATATGAATAATAGTAAGCTTATTTCTCAAGGCAATGTGTTTACTTGCATAAAACCAGTAAGACGTTTTTCTCCTCTATAACAGACCATTGGAAATATTGGTGTATCACCAATACTTTGATTGGAATGTTATATGTGAGACCAGATTGCTTTCAGGAACCCACAGATTTTAGTGCCTTGAAGAAAAAGACAGCTTGAATCTTGCTTTCAGGGTTCCAGGGCTATCAGGAAAAGGGCAAGAAAGATCACCCCTTGGTAGATCCAGTTGCCCCAGGACATTTGGGGACCTCAAGGAGATTAATGTACCCAAAGATACAGGTATTGCAGGTGAAGTCTCATGGTGAGACCCTGGCATACTCCTGAGTCCTTGTGAAAAAGGCCATTAAGAGCTCAATCTAAGAGTCCTTATGAAAAGTTCAAGCAAAGAATATTTAAAAAAGTATATGGTCATATTTTGTTCTTATTGTGTTTATACAAAAACAAAAAACTGGCCAAATTTACTGGAACTAGACTTAATCTGCAAATGACTTGTCATGTAATTATTTTGTAGAATTAGAATGAAAGGGGAGAAAAAAATCTTTTTGTGGATATCAGATTCTGGACCTCTTAAATTATTTCTGAAGTTTTTGCTCTTATAAATTGGACTGGATCCCAAATTTTTCTAATGTCTGCCATGACTTTCTAAATTAACCTTTCCAGTTTTTCTCCCAGTCTTTTTGGCTTCAACTGATTGAAAACTAAAACTGTTTTGTTTAGAAAACCACCAACAGTGAGAATGTGGAAAGTCAGCTTCAGGGAGATCAACAAGATGGCTATGAGTAAACATGACTATTGCTGTTTTTTTTAAAAATAACTGATGGTATCAAACTGCAAAGAGGGAAACAATTGTCTGCCCTCACCCCATCAGAAGATGCTTTGAACCTGAATATAGAAATTTTCTCCATTGGCTTCTTTAGGCTCTTTAATGGACCTGTGGTTTGCTTCAATCTTTAATTTTTCTATTGTTTTCCAACAAATCCCTGTGATTATTGTTTGTACCCACCTAAGGACTTTGGACAAGACTGCTTAACTGAAGTGAATTATTTGCAAGACTAAGGGACTGAATGCTGTGTCTACATCCCTGACTATTCATCCAATATTTCACATCTTTTATAGGCTGCGTAGGTCCAGGTTCACTCACTGTGTGACATGTCAACATCTTTAAATGACTGGCTTGGTTCATTGGGTAGTTAGAATGGAACATGATGGCAAAAATTATTAATCAGATTAGCTTTTATCCTTGGGGTAGGAATACTGTTTTGCCCCCTACTGCTTCTGCAATCTGTGAGCTGCTTCACAGCACTTACTTTCCCGGTCTCCATTCTAGGTGGCAAGACCACAGCCCCCTCAAAAACCCTTTACATGGGAATTAAAAACAAAACCCCTCCTGTTTATCTTCTTTTAATAAAACTTTTTATTTTGAGATAATTACAGATTCATAAACAGTTCTAAGAAATGACAGAGAAATCTCATGTACCTCCTAACCCCATGGTACCATGTTGCAAAATTATAGAATAATATTAAAATCAGAATATTACCATTGATAAAGTCAAGATATAGAACATTTTTAGCACCACAAAAACTTCTCATGGTGTTCTTTATAGCCACACTAAACAAAACCCCTCTCAGCAGGAAGCAGTTTAAAAAGATTATACCCCGTCCCATCATCATAATTTTATGAATAAAATCCCTTTTAAAGAAGAGGGGGCGACTTTAGGGCCGGAGTCAAGGGCAATGGCACAAACTCTGCTTAACTTTTAACTTATCAGTTTAGTTTAAAGCACTAAGCAACATTCCTCAGGGCCTTTATAATAAAATTATTTCTGTTCCTTCCAAGGATGCACATAACATCAGTGCCTGACAAATACCTCTGGGCCATTTTAAACCAGTAACAAAGAAAAGAGCAACCATTCCAGGAAGGTCATTGATAATCCTGTGACGAACTGCCTTAGACCACGTGTGTCTTCCCAGGCCCACACCTCTCATGTTCTTGCATTGCTTTCTTACCTATATAATCTTTCTTGCTCACCACTGGAAGAGACAGTTTCTTTAAAATACTAACTTCTGTGGTGCCACACATTAATAAGCAACTTCCTTTGTGGAAACAAAGAAAAAAATCATATAAATGGTGACAAGAAAAAGACAATCTTGCCCATATTTGCCACTTGTTTCAGCAACTTACTGTAAGTTCTAGATAGAGAATTAGGCAAGAAGAGAAATAAAAGAGATCCATATAGGAAAGGAAGGAAGAAGTAAAAGGTATGTTTGCAGGTGACACTACTTATGTGTAGAAAACCCTATAGAATCCACAAAAAACCTGTTAGATGTAACACACAAATTCAGCATTTCAGGATACAAAATCAACATGCAAAATTCTACTGCACTTCTATATAATGTTAAACAACTTAAAAAATTAATTAAAAAGCACATTTATAATAGCATCAAAAATATTTAAGCTTAAGGAAGACTTGTACACAAACTACAAAACATTGCTGAAAAAAATCAAAGACTGAAATAAAGTCAAAGACACCTGTGTTCATAGGAAAACAATATTGTTGAGATGGCAATATTATCCAAAGTCATGTACAAACTTAATGTAATCCTTATCAGAATCCCAGTGACTTTCTGGATAGAAATAGAAAACTCATTAAAAAATTCATATGTAGGGGCCTCCCCGGTGGCGCAGCGGTTGAGCGCTGGGTTGCGAAGCTGCCTGCGGCCTCTGCGGCGCCAGTTCGATCCCCGGCTGCTCCCTGGCCACCGGAGGAGGGTCCCACATGGCGCGCAACCTCTCCTGCCGCCCGCTGCTCCCTCAGCAGTGTACTTCGGTCCTTCTGCCTGCTCTGCTCCCCGCTCTGGCTCTGGTGAATTCTCTCACCCTCCCGCGCTTCTGACTGTACCCAGTGCATGTATAAACAAAAACAAAGAAAGAAAGAAAGAAAGAAAGAAAACATGCCTCTATTAAAAAAAAAAATTCATATGTAATCTCAAGAGACTCCTATTTGCTAACCATTCAATGGAGGAAAATAATCTTTTCAATAGACCTTGCAAGGAAAACTGAATATCCATGTACAAAGTAATAAAGTTGGATTCTAAAGTATGTCACATACACAAGTTAACTCAAAAGCAATCAAACAACTAAACATAAGAGTTAAGATGATAAAAAGCCTTAGAATAAAATATAGGAGACAATCTTCATGACAATGGAATTTGTAAAGATTTTGCACAGGCAAAATGGGGGAAATAGTTTAATTGGACTTTATCAAAGCTAGTAACTTCTATGCATCAAATGATACTATTAAGAGTGAAAAGAAAATCTACAGAATGGGAGAAAATATGTTCAAATATTATATGTGATAATGGGTTAATAGGTAGAATATATTAAAAACCCCCACAACTCAAGGACAAATAAACTAACAACTTAGTTTCAAGACTGGCACCGTAACTGATAAACAAATGAAAAACTGATCAACACTGCTGTGATTAGTAAAAGGAAAATTGAAACCACAGTGAGATACCACTTCATACACATTTGGGTGGCTATCAATGAAATGGTAAATAATGAATGCTGGTGAGTATCTGCAGAAATTGAAACCCCAGTGTATTGCTGGTTGGAATGTAAAACAGCACAGCTCCAATGGAAAATTATTTGGTGGTTCCTCAAGAGCTAAACAATTGTCATTGATTCAGCAGTTCTACTCCTAGGTATAAGCCCAAAAGAACTGATAGCAGGGACTTGAACAGGAACATGAATGACAGGTTCGATTCAATTATTACCTACAGTAGCCAAAATCTACACCTCGTAAACTCATATTCAAAGTGCAGAAAATCATAGAAAAATCTTGAAAGAAATCAGAGAGAAATCCTTCACATATAAAGAAGCACACTTCTAAATAACACACAAGTCAAGAAGAAATGTCAAGAGAAATTTAAAAATATTTTGAACTAAAAGAAAATAAAAACAACTTACAAAAATCTGTGGAATGCAGTGAGCGCAAAGCTTAAAAGGAAATATGTAACACTGAATGTATATAGTAGAAAAGAATAAAGACCTAAAATTAACATACAAACTTGCACCTTAGAAAACTATAAAAAGAGCAAAATAAATTAGAGCAGAACAATGAAACTGATAATAAAAATTCAAGAGAAAAACTATAGAAAAATTAAAAGTAATATGTTATATATCAATTATACATCAAATAAAAATTAATGTAACAAGCACACCAACAGGATCAAGAAGAAAAATCATGATTATATCAATAAATGCAGAAAAACATTTGACAAAATCCAATACCCATTCATGATTAAAAGAACTTTATAATAAACTAAGACTTCTCAGTTTGATGAAGAATATTTACAAAAGAGTATAGCTAACATCATACTTACTGGTAAGAAATCATAGCCCCAAAACAGATAAAGACATCACAAGAAAACTACTGATCAATATCTATCATTAGACTAGGTGCAAAAATCCTCAAAAAATATTAGCAAATTAGATCCAATAATGTAAAAAAAGAATTATATACCACAACCAAGTAGGATTTATTCCAGGTACACAATGTTGGTTCAAAATTAAAAAAATTTAAAAATCAATTAATATAATCTATCACATCAATATATTAAAGAAAAATCACATGAACGTATCAATAGGTGCAGAAAAATCATTTGACAAAATTTAATACCTATTCATAATAAAACACTAGCAAAATACAAATAGAGGAACTTCATCTTGAACATCTTAACAAAAATCCTATAGCTAACATACTTAATGGTGAGAAATCCAAAGTTTTCCAGCTGAGATCAGGAACAAGGCAAGGATATTCCCCCTTACCATTGTTTTCCAACAGCAATTTGGGAGTCTTAACTAATACCAGTAAAGGAAATAAAAGGTACGCATATTGAGAAGGAAAAAAATAAAATTGTCTTCATAGATTATACAATTGTCTACGAAGAAAATCTCAAAGAATAACAAAACTCTTAAAATTAATAACAATTATGGTGAGGCTGTAGGATACAAGGTTAATAAAACAAAGTAATTTGCTTTTTTACATGAGCAATGAACAAATGAAATTTAAAATAAAAAATACACTATTTACACTAGTACCTAAAAAGCTGGACAATTCATCTGGCATAAGTGTAATAAAAAACAAAATCTACGAGGAAAACCACAAAACTTTGAAGAAAGAAATCAAAGAGTATCTAAATGATTATCCATGCATGAACATGGATAAGATGTAATATTGTTAAGATGTCACTTCTTCCTAACTTGATCTACAGATTCAACACAATCCCAATCAAGGGATTGATTTTTTTTTTTGAATACGGACAAACTGATTCTAAAGTTCATATGGAGAGGCAAAAGATATAGAATAGCTAACACAATAATGAATGCAAACAAACTGTCAGAGGACTGACACTGCTCTATCTCAAGACTTATTATAAGGTAGTAAAGGCAGTGTTGTACTGGCAAAAGAATAAATACACTAAGCTCAAAAACAGACCTACACAAATATCATCATCTAATATTTCACAAATGATCAAAGACAATTCAATGGGGAAAGGACTTTTCAACAAGTTGTGCTAGAACAGACATACATATGAAAAAAGAATTCAGACAATGAACTTATTATTACAACCTTCACAAAAATTACTCAACATGGGGCCTCCCGGTGGCGCAGCAGTTGAGCGCTGGGTTGCGAAGCTGCCCGCAGCCTCTGCAGCACCTGTTCGATCCCCGGCCACCGGGTGAGGGTCCCACATGGCGCGCAGACCTCTCCTGCCGCCCACTGCTCCCCTCAGCAGTATATTTCATCACTCTGCCTACTCTGCTCTCCCCTCTGGCTCTGGTGACTTCTCTCACCCTCCTGCGCTTCTGACTGTACCCAGTGCTTGCATAAATAAATAAATCTTAAAAAAAAATTACTCAACATGGATCATAGATCTAAATGTAAAATCCAAAAGTATACAACTAGAAGATAACAAAAGACAAAGTTTAGCAGACCTTAGGTTTGGAAATGAATTCAGATACAATATCAAAGGCACAATACATAAAAGAAAAAAACTGATAAACTGGACTTCGTAAAAATTAAAACTTTCTACTCTGAAAAAAAAATTTCTACTCTGAAAAAGATACTGCTAAAAGAATGAAAAGGGGGCCTCCCCTGGTGGCACAGCGGTTGAGCGCTGGGTTGCGAGGCTGCCCGCAGCCTCGGCAGTGCCAGTTCCATCCCCAGCTACCTGCGAGGGGCACACAAAAAATATAAATAAATAAATAAATAAATAATAAAAGAATGAAAAGGTAAGACACAGATGGGAGGAAAATATTTTCAAAACACATACCTGATAAAGGAGGAACACCAAAAATATATAAATAATGCTTAAAATTCCACAATAAAGTAAATATTCCAATTTAAAAATGGGCATAGGTGTGAACAGAAATATCTCCCAAGAAGTTATACAGGTGGCAAAAAATCATAGAGAAAGATGCTCAATAATGTCATATGACTCTAGGGAACTGCAAATTAAAATAACAGTAAGATACCATTACATATTTCCTAGGAAAATCCAAAATACTAACACCAAATGCTGATGGAAATATGGAGCAACAATAAATATTATTCATTGTTGGTAGGAATGTAAAATAGTATAGCCACTAAAGAAAACAGTTTGGCAGTTTCCTAAAATACTAAACATAATCTTACAATATGATCCAGAAACTAAACTCCTTGGTATTTATCCAAACGAGTTAAAAACATACGCCAACACAAAAAACATATACCTAGGATATTTGTAGCAGCTTTAAAATTGGCAAACCTTGAAAACAATCAAGATATCCTTCAACAGGTGAACAGAAAAACTGTAGTGCATCAAAACGATGGAGTAGCAATTCCACTCCTAGGTATCTACCCAATGAGTACATAATCACTAATCCGAAGGGATATATGCACTCCTATGTTTATTGCAGCACTATTTATAATAGCCAAGTTATGGAAACAACCTAAGTGTCCAAGGACAGAGCAAACGATTAAGAAGATGTATATAAACATGGTGGAATAATACTCAGTGACAAAAGATGAACTCCTGCTATTTGCAACAATATGGATGGAACTGGAGGAGATTATGCTAAGTGAAATAAGTCAAAAGGAGAAAGACAAATACCTGATGATTTCACTCACATGTGGAATATAAAGGAAAAAAAAAAACAAAAGAACTGACAAAACTAAATCAAAGCAAACCCTAGAAATATGACTGCAGAATTAAGGCTTGCTAGAGAGGGAGGGAAAGTAAGGTAGGAACAAAGGGCCAAGGGGCCCAAAGGCTGTGGTAGAGGGCTGTGGATGCTTTGATGGGGGGTGGGGGTGTTGGTAACATACATCTCAGGAGTTCTGTATTCTCCTAAATCATATATAGTGTTGTAAACCAATGTTACCTCAATAAAGAAAATGAAAAACAAAACAAAAAAAGCACAATGGAATATTATTCAGCAAAAAAAAAAAAAAAAAAAAGGAGCTATCAAGCCACAGAAAGATATGGAAGAATCTTAAATGCACATGTTAAGCGAAAGAAGTCAATCTGAAAAGACTAGATCCTTATCTTCCAACTACATGACATTTTAGAAAACGTACATTTTGGAGAGAATTTTAAGTTCTGTGATGGCTTGGGATTTTGGGGTGGGGTAGGAACAGGTGAACAGGTATAGCACAATGGATTTTTTGGACAGTAAAACCATTATTCTACATGTACTGATATGATGGATGCATGTCATTATTCCTTTGGCAAAACCTATAGAATATACAATACAAAGAGTGAACTCAAATATAAGCCACAGACTTTAGAACAATAATAACAGGGGAAATTGGGGGTCAGGTGACGGAGGTATCTGGGAACTGTCTGTACTTTTTTCTTAATTTATTCTGTAAACTTAAAATTGATCAAAAGTAGTCTATTTATTAATTAAAATATGATATATACAAAAGTAAAGGTGAAACGAAGACATTCATAGATAAAAATTGAGAGAATCTACTGCCTACAGATCTACTTTACAAGAAAAACTATGGGAAACCCTTCAGGTTGAAAGCAAATGAAACCAGGAATTAATTTGAGTCCACACCCAGAAAAAGGAAAACTCTAAGAAGCTCAATTAATTCCAAGTAAACTCAAAGAGATCCATACTAAGAAACTATAAATGATATTTGAAAGCCTAAACAAAACAAAACAAAACAGAGATAAACCTTGGCCGCAGCAAGGGAGAAGCGTCTTGTTATGTACAAAGGATCCCCAATCAGATTAACAGTCAATTTTACATTGGAAAACATGAGGTCCAGAAGCAGTGGGCTGGCATATGTTATGTGCTAAAAGAAAAATCTGTCAATCAAGAATTCCATATCTGACAAAACACTCTTCAAAAAAGGAGAAATTGGGCCTCCCCGGTGGCACAGCGGTTGAGCGCTGGGTTGCAAAGCTGCCGGCGACCTCTGCGGCGCCGGTTCGATCCCCGGCTGCTCCCCGGCCACCGGAGGAGGGTCCCACATGGCGCGCAGACCTCTCCTGCCGCCCGCTGCTCCCCTCAGCAGTGTACTTCGGTCCTTCTGCCTGCTCTGCTCCCTGCTCTGGCTCTGGTGAATTCTCTCACCCTCCCACGCTTCTGACTGTACCCAGTGCATGTATAAACAAAACGAACGAACAAACAAACAAATAAATAAATAAAAACATGCCTCTATAAAAAAAAAAAAAAAAAAAAAAAAAAAAAAGGAGAAATTAAGACATTCCCATATAAATAAGTACCAAGGAAGGTCATTGCTATTAGAATTGCCTGTAAGGAGTGTTAAAGAGAGTCCTTTAGGCTGAACAAAAGAACAGTAGGCAGTAACTCAAGTCATATCATGTAATAAAGAATACCACTGAAAGTAAGTGCACAAGTTAATACAATAGCAAGTATTGGTATGTTTTTGTTTTGGAACTTCATTTTTTTCTAATATGATTGATAAGACAAATACATAAAATAATTATAAATGTATTTTAATGGACACACAATATATAAGATGTGATTTGTGATAGTAACATATATGGGGAAGTATAAAGATGCACAGGAGTAGACTTTTGTGTATTGAAGCTATGGTGGTATTAATTCAAACTAGTGTGCTACAGACTTAAGATGTTTGTTATAATCCCCACGGTTACAAAAAAATAGCAAAAATATATAAAAAAGGAAATGAGAAGGTACATAGTACAAGGAAGTAAAGAACAACAGAGAAAATAGGTACATATAACATATGGAAAACAAACAGCATAATGGCAGAAGTCCGTCCTTATCTGTTACTAAGTTATATTGCCCCCAAGTTCATATATGAAAGTCACAACTGCCAGTATCTCAGAATGTAAGCATATCTGGAAGTAGGGTTTTTAATAAGGTAATTAAACTATATTAGGTGAGCCCTAATTCTAAATGGCTGGTGACCTTATAAAAAGACATTAGGATACAGACCTGAATAGAAGAAAGAACAAGTGAAGACCTGGGGAGTAAAAGGCCCCTGCAAATCAAGGAGAGAAGCCTGGGAAGAATCAACTTTCCCAGCACTTTGATCCCAGACTCACAATCTCCAGAACTGTTAGAAAATAAATTCCTGTTGCCTGAACCACCTACTCTGTGGTACTTTAGGAAGGCAGCACTAGCAAACTAATATAGTATCATTAATATTTTGAATTTAAATAATTACTCTCAATTACATGAGACTCAATTTATATTCAAAGACACAAATAGTTTGAAAGTGAAAGGTTAGAAAAAGATATGCCATATAAATAGTAATCAAAAAAGAGGGTGGTTATAATAGTATCAGACAAAGTAAGGCTTTAGGCAAAAAAATACTGGAAGAGAAAAGAAAGACAGTATATCTCTTAATATGCTCAGGCTGCTATAATAAAATACCACAGACTAGGTGGGTTAAACAACAGACATCTATTTTTCATAGTTCTGGAGAATGGGAAATCTTAGATCAGAGTGCCAGCATGTTTGGTTGGATTCTACTGAGAGTCTTCTTCCTGGTTTGTAAACAGCTGCCTTCTTTTCAAATATATATGAAGTATTCTCCACTATAAGACATATTTATGGCACTAAACAAGCCTCGATAAAATTTAAAAGATTAAAATAAACCAACGCATCTTCTCTAATAACAATGGAGTGAACCAGAAATCACAATCTAAGGAAAATGTCATATTCATGTTGCAAGACTGAGATAACGGTCCCTTCCTTCTGAACAGTTCTCTCAATTTAGTAAATATTATAGCTGGACTGTTTGAGCGGGGAGCTACTGGGAACTAGGGGTGGAGCTGAGTGGCCAGGTAGACCTATATAAAACATGGACAGGTAGCCCTGTCTGTCTTGTTTTTGTGGCCCTGACTTGCACCTCGGTACTGCTGGGGAGGAGACACATGGAGGAGAGACATGTAAAGACACTTGGAAAAGGTGCTTAGAAGAGATATGTGGGTGAGAGACACAAGGGGAGGCTGCTACTTTTAATTGGCAGAGATAATGCAGCCATTATCTTGACTTCATGGTGGATCATGTTGAACATTTTGAATTTTTAGTCTCTCTTCCTGACTTAGCTCTCTGGGACCTGCCTAATCCCTTTCTAAGGTACCAGAAGGTAACTTTTTGACTTGAGGCAAGCTTTTGGGGCTCAGCAGCCCTGCTTTGGGTTTGGCTGGGCATTTGCCCATAAGGGGATAGGTAATTTTGGGAGTTTTACTGGGAAACTATTATTTGAAATCCTTTCTTATCTCTCCATACTAACTCTATTACCATCTTTCACACTAACGGTATGCTTTCTTTGCCTTTCTGCACATGGATGGCAGAATATCTTTTAAAGAGGGCGTACCTTAATAGTTTGGGGTCCTTGGGTACCCCTCAGTTGCACACTAACAATATCATTGTTATTTCAGTGGTAGATGTAAGAATGAATAAATGAAAACCCTCATTTTATATATTATACAGTCATGGAATTCTACCAGATACAAGAGAGACTAGGAAGAGCTCTGTGGACCCTGATCTGTATTTATTTTCTTTCATTTAATTTGTTAAAAATATTCCATGAAGTATACTCCCTTTCCCTGAAAAAAAAAAAAAAAAAAAAGACAGAAAAAAGGATTATTTGGGCCTCCCCTGTGGCACAGCTGGTTGAGTGCAGCGCTGTGAAGCTGTCTGCAGCCTCTGCAGCGCAGGTTCTATTCCTGGCCGGCCAGGGAGATACCCACATGGTACAGCAGATCTCTCCTGCCTCGCCCGCTGCTCCTCTCAGCAGTGTTTTCGGTCCGTCTGCCTGTTCTGCTCCCCACTCTGTCTCTGGTGAATTCTCTCACCCTCCTGCGTCTCTGGCCTGTACCCCAGTTCTCGCATAAATAAATAAATCTTTTTTTAAAAAAGGATTATTTTTCTGGTTGTACCATTGACTGTGTGAATCTAAGAAATCACTGCACCTTTCCTGATCTGTTTCCATTCCTGTAAAATAAGGAATTTGGGCTATATGGATGCTAATTATTTTTCCAATATTACAATTTAGCCTACATACATATTAGGGGGAGTAAGTGAAAACATGAAAATTTTTAATTGTTTTTTAAATTTCTTCATGTGGACAAAAAAGCAGTGAGCTGCCTTTGTCATCATCACAGCCACCTTAAAAGTGCTATTATCCTGATTTTGTAGGCAAGAAAATTGAGGAGCCAGAAAAGACAGTGCTCTCTACAAGATTACTAGCATGTCCTTAGTGTTTCATTGCCTAGCATGTTGACAACATAACGTTTGCAAAATCTAGGGCCCTAAGTATAAAGTGTATGAAGCAAGGCAGATAATGTAAATTCTGGATGATTCTGTGGTGAACCACAGGCTACATAGCCTATTTAAAGGGAGCAGCCACTGCTGAGCGAGGATGAACTGTGCATGTGGGCACTCATGCACGCGCACACCCCCCCCAATATTGCCAGATATTTGTATTTTATAAGAAAGTCTGAATATTGAAGGGAAGAAGAATTTCCCCACCCCAAAATATGTCTTTTTGGCATAAATATTATTATAGGCTTAAACAAAAAAAGAAACAGCAGACAATGGAAAAGCCACATAAACTGATAAGTTATGCATTTATAAGAGACATTTACAATGACTAGTGAAATCTTCATTCGTAAAGGTGTCTTCCACTCTAAACCAGGAAGAGGATAATGACTGAATATATTTTATAACAGTGTAGAAAGCAGTAACCTAAATTTGTATAACAACCATATTCTTGTTATCGTGCTAGTGCCTTTCCTAGTAACCTTCCATTTCTGGTTTTCCCTTCTACACAACATCCTTTGCCTTTAACTAAAGATGTAAGGAAGCAGCTTAGGCCATTTTGAGGAGTTAGTTTTTCTGGGTCTCTCCGATGGATACATGTTATTAAACTTTTGTTTTCCTCCCATTGATTAGTCTTTTATTACTGAGGTGTCTCTGTCAAGGACCTAGAAGGGTAGAGGGAAAATTAATTTCCTACATCTGTGAAAAAGACAAAACTTGCAAACTGACCACAGATCTGAGGCATACAGCAGGGGAGGGGGAGAGAGAGGGGTCAAAACAGGAGAGGAAAGAGCACAAGGGATTATGGTGATGGGTCCCGGGTGCTACGGTGGTGGGAGGACTACCAGGACTACACCTGCAGGGAGAAATCAAGTCCTGTACAAAATAAACAATGATGTAAGATAACAAATAAATTTAAAATTAAAAAAATTTCTTCACTTGTGATAGGTGAAGGAATTTTTTTTATTTATTATTAAAAATAAATTTTTTATTAACTATTCCAATTTTTAAATGCCAGCAATTGCTTCAAATGTTAAAAAAAACTAAGTGGGCTCAATTTGGCCCACAGGGTGATAGTTTACAAATATATGCTAAAGAAACTTTTTTTAAATTGACAATTTTGTCATCTAAGAATACACTGGTACCTCGACTTCAGTATGACTCTTTTTTTTTTTTTTAAAGATTTATTGATTGATTGATTGATTGATACATACAAGCACTGGGTACAGTTAGAAGCGCGGGAGGGTGAGAGAATTCACCAGAGCCAGAGCGGGGAGCAGAGCAGGCAGAAGGACCGAAGTACACTGCTGAGGGGAGCAGCGGGCGGCAGGAGAGGTCTGCGCGCCATGTGGGACCCTCCTCCCGAGGCCGGGGAGCAGCCGGGGATTGAACCGGCGTCGCAGAGACTGCCGGCAGCTTCCCAACCCAGCGCTCAACCGCTGCGCCACCGGGGAGGCCCTTCAGTATGACTCTTAATTAAGCTAAGTAATGGGGCATATAGAGAAATCACAGCATCTGGATTAATCTCATTTTCCATTGAATATTCTATCAGAAGTGCTCATAGTAAAATCATGACTGAAAAAACTGCTTCTATTTCAGGCCAGTGAAAGTAATAATAAATATGCAAAGATTCTTGAATCATTTATAATGTTAAAACTCAATGTTACTTCAGTAAAAACTAAAATAAAAAGATATGCAAAGAGCAAAGAGGTCATCAGGAAAAAAACAGGTCTGGCAGCAGCCATCAGGTAAGTCAGATGGGAAATTACAACTAAATCCAGGAACTATGGGGAAACAAGCAATCCAATGTGATATGCTTCCTTTTCACGGTGTGCTGCTGCCCTGGGGTGAGATTCAAGGCCAAGCAAAGTTCTGTCATATACTGGATTCATGTGCATTGTGATGGATATAAACACCCAGTTCCTTAGGGTGCAACCTATGGCAAGTTTGGCCATCATGGTGTTAACCAGCTAAAGTTTGGTCAAAGTCTTCATTCTGCTGCTGAGAAATGAGCTGAATGCCAATGTGGGGCAATGGGTTTCTGAGAGTCCTGAATTCTGACTGGGTTGGTGAAAATTCCACATAAAGAGTCATTGAAGTTATTCTCATCGATCCATTATAAAGCCATCAGAAGAAATTCTGACACCCAGAGGATCACTGTACCAGTCTACAAGCACAGGAGATGTTGGGCTGACATCGGCAGGCCCCAAGAGCTGAGATCTTGGAAAGAGCCACAAGTTCCAGCACACTATAGGTGGTTCTTGCCCTGCAGCTTGGAGAAGGTGCAAAACCCTCCAGCTCCATCAAAACCACTAATAATGAGTAATATTTATAAAATTTTTACCCAATAAATAACTTAGGTCAGTGGAAAAAAAGAAGATAGATCCCAAATAATATAAAGCCATAAAATCTGTGTGCTACACAGGCTGTGCCTGACCTCCAGTTTGTTTGGCTGATAGGAATAGCTGTTGCCCTGGCCACAGCTCCCTTTCCTTCTCCCTGCTCTGCCACCATAGTAAGCCACCAATCTCCCACTTTAGAGGAAAATATCTCTTAATTGATTTGTTTTTTTTTTTTTAATTTTTTTTAATAGAGGCATGTTTTATTTATTTGTTTGTTTGTTTGTTTATACATGCACTGGGTACAGTCAGAAGCGCGGGAGGGTGAGAGAATTCACCAGAGCCAGAGCGGGGAGCAGAGCAGGCAGAAGGATCGAAGTACACTGCTGAGGGGAGCAGCGGGCGGCAGGAGGGGTCTGCGCACCATGTGGGACCCTCCTCTGGTGGCCGGGGAGCAGCCGGGGATCGAACCAGTGCCGCAGAGGCTGCGGGCAGCTTCGCAACCCAGCGCTCAACCACTGCACCACTGGGGAGGCCCAATATCTCTTAATTGAAATTGGCTGTGTAATAGAAATTGATATCTGTGCGACAGGAAATCCACATCATAATTAATTCACATTGAGGCTTTGAAAATGATGGAAATGGACTCTACCCATGACATGGTGGAACAGGAAGGTTTTTTTTTAAATAAAGATTTTTCTATTAATTTTATTTATTTATTTATTTATTTATTTATTAAGATTTTTAATTTATTTATACAAGCACTGGGGTACAGGCCAGAGGCGCAGGAAGGTGAGAGAATTCACCAGAGATAGAGCAGGGAGCAGAACAGGCAGAAGGACCAAAGTAAACTCCTGAGGGGAGCAGCGGGCGAGACAGGAGAGGTCTGTTGCACCATGTGGGAATCTCCCTGGCCGGCCAGGAATTGAACCAGTGCTGCAGAGGCTGGGGACAGCTTCACAGGGCTGCACTCAACCTGCTGCGCCACAGGGGAGGCCCGAGGGAAAGTTTTGATAAACATCTCACCTAAGTACTACCAGAAGAAATCTACTATTGGTCATAAGGAAATGTCACCAGCTCATCACCTGTGTAGGGGGACTGACCCCGGGATATTTTCCTCTGAAGCGGGAGGTTGGTGGCTTACTATGGTGGCAGAACAGGGAGAAGCAAAGGGAGGTGTGGCCAGGGCAGAAGCTATTCTTATCAGCCAAACAAACTGGAGGTCAGGCATAGCCTGTGCAGCACATAGACCTTGAGCAGGGCACTTCTCAGTGAGGGTGAAGTACAGAGTTACATGAATACAGGGAAGGGGCCCCTGGTTCAGACATGGAGAATCTGGCTGTCAGCAGTGGAGGGAGCACAGTCCCATCTTCCTCCTTAGGAATTGAACAGTCAATGGAGAGAGACCTGCTGTACACTACAAAGGATGGCCACGAGGTGGGGACCTGGTACTCAAGTTCCACACTGTAACCAGGGCTGGCTCTGGACCCCAGGGAAGAATAGGCAGTAGAGAATTCTCTGCCTGGGCTGGTCTTCCTCCCAGCCAAGAGTGAGACTGAGAGCTTGGAGTCCCACTGTCCTTCAGCCCCCCACCTGCTGCCAGGATAAACAAACAAAACTAAAGCCACAGTGCCTCAAGCAGAAAAAAAATAAATAAGGCAACACACATCCCTAGGAAATAAGGAGTCTAGGAACACAGCTGGAAAAGTTGAAAGAGAAGAATGAATGTCGAGAAACCATATAAATGACACAGCATTTGAGGACCTAATAAAGATTTTAGATAGCTATTATGAAGAAACACGATGAAGTCCTAGAATCATAATGAAACACACAAAGGCAGGTTAATCTTTGAAAAGATATCCAAAGGCAGAAGGAATTAGTTATTCATTAAAGAGATTGAAGATACTAAAACACACACACACACACACAGAAATGCTGAATGAAATGAAGATAAACATGCAAAGTCCAGCAAGGAGTTTCCAGAGGAAAGAATCAGTGAAAGAGAAGATAAAAATGTACATTGCTCCAAGTGAAAGAGATAATAATATTTAGGAAAAATGAACTCTATGAGAATTATCGGACTCCATTAGAAGAAACACAAGGATAATGATGGATATCTTGGTGAGGAGAGAAGGTAGACCCTATTCAAAGAAATAATAATTCAAAAAAACTTCTCAGACTTAAGGAAGTAACTAAATTTCTAAACATAAAATGACCAAGATATACTGTTAAATTATCCAAAGTCAGTGATAAAGAAAAAGAAAAAAAAAAAGCATGTTAACATACAAAGGTACCTTGATCAGGGTTTCATCACGCTTCTCAGAAGTTCAGAGGCTCGGAGAGAGTAGAACGTCACAGTCATCATTCTAAAAGATAAAAACTGCCAGCTAAGAATATTCTACCCCCAAATTATCAACATAATGGAGAGACTCAATCATTTTGGCCCTCAACATGCCATCCAGAAAAAGGAAGACCTAGAAACTTCAGGGCCATGTAAGTTATGGCCACAGCCACATCAGCAGGCCCCGGAAGCACCCAGGAGGCAGGGGAAAAGCTGGAGGTTTGCATAACCATAGGCTCAACTTCGACAAATATCAGCCAGGTTACTTTGGGAAAGTTGGTGTGAGGCATTGCCACATACAGAGGAACATCGCTTCTTGCCAACTGTGAACCTTGATGAGCAGTGAACCTTGGTCAGCGAACAAACACAGGTAAATGCTGCCGAGAAAAAGCCTAGGGCCGCTTCTATCATCAGTGCGGTGTGTGGTGTGTTCGAAATAGTCCACAGTACTGGGGAAGGGAAAGTTCCCAAAGCAGCCTGTCATTGTGGAGGCGAAGTTCTTCAGCAGGAGAGTGGATGAGAGGACTGGGGTGGGGGGAAGAGGTTATGTTCTGATGGCTAGAAGTCACAGGGAAGAAGAGTCATTAAATGCTTAAGTGCTTTTCTAAAAACAACAAATAAACAAATAAAAAAGCCCAAATATAATGGTGAAATAAACTTCTTTCCCAAACAAACAGAAACGACAGAGCTTACCACCACCAGACCTGTCCTAGAAATGTTGAAAGGAGTTCTTCTACATGAAAAGAAAAACAAAGGAACACAAACCTTTGAACAAGGTGATAAACAGTAATAGAACAAGAAGTATAAAAAAGAATATGAGACAGCAACAAAACATTAAAGGGGAGGAAGACAAGGAGAGAATCTGCATAGTCCAATGACAATGAATTGATATCAGCACAAAAAACACTATTTTAGATATAGAAAGTTTGATACACAAAACTTAGGGCAATAACAATCCAAAAATCTGGAGCACAGACACTTGAAAGAAAATTGAGGACACTGGGAGAACCACCAAGAAAAGCCATCCAAATGAAAAGGTAGGTAGAAACACATGGAAAATAGGCAGCATTTCTGCCTGCCTGTGACTATGCAAGTACCTCTCTTTTTCTTTCTCTTCTTCCTAATAAACCTGTCCTTTTAAAATGTAAAAAAAAAGAAGAAAGAAACACATGGAAAATAACAACAGATAAATAAAACAACCAAAAAACTAAAAGACAGAATGGCAGTAACTAAGTCTCATATGTCAATAATCACTCTAATGTGGATAGCTGGAACTCACCAACTAAAAGACAGAGAATGGGGTCTCCCTGGTGGCACAGGGGTTAAAGTCTCAGCGCTATCAAGCTCTAGCCAGGCACAGAGGCCTGAGTTCGATCCCCACCAGCCAGGGAGCTGACCCACATGGCACAGCAGACCTCTCCTGTCTCGCCCACTGCCCCCCTCAGCAGTACATTTCAGTCTGCCTGTTCTGCTCCCCACTCTGTCTCTGGTGAATCCTCTCACCCTCCCACCTCTGGCCTACACCCCCGTTATTGTATGCATAAATAAATCTTTAAAAAAAAGACACAGAATGACAGGTTGGATAAAAAAAGCATGACCCATCTATACAGTATGCATACAAAAGTCTCACATCAGGTCTAAAGACAGACATAGGCTTAAAGTAAAAGGCTGGAGCAAGATATTTCAAGTCATAATAGAGAAAAAAACAGGAGATGTTATTTTCATATTTGATAAATTAGACTTTCACCAAAAAAGTAATTAGTGACAAATATGGGTACTATATATTTATCAAAGGGTAATTCATCAAGAAGGTATAACTATCATTAATAATTACACATCCAATACAGGTGCACCTAAATATATGAAGCAACAGACTTAAAGCAAGACACTGACAGCAACATCATAATAGTAGGGATCACAACATACCACTTACATCAATGGATAGATCATCCAGACAGAAAGAAAAGGAAATAATGATCTTAAATGAAGTAAGGGATTAGATGAACATATATGTCAGATGAAAATATATAGAACTTCCTATTCCAAAAAAAAAAAAGTACATTTTTCTCAAGTACACATGGGTCATTCTCAAGGACAGCTCCAATGTTGGGACACAAAAGAAGCCTCAATAAATATAATAGGAATGAAATCTTATCAAGCATCTTTTCTAATTACAATGGTCAACCATAAAAAAACATGAAGAAACCCAAACATGTGAAGACTAAACAAAATACTTTGAAGTCAGTCTGGGGTCAATGAAGAAATCAAAGGAGAAATAAAAATTATCTAGAGACCAATGTGAAGACATGTACTACCAGGTCTTAGAACTAGAAAAAGAGAAACAAATGAAACCAAAAGTCTGCAGAGGGAAGGATATAATAAAATTTAGAGCAGAAATAAATGAAATACAATCTACAAACATGATACAAAAGATCAATGGAACCAATAGCTGTTTTTTTTTGAAAGGATAAACAAGAGAGAACACTAGTAAGAAAAAAAAGCTTATTAAAAAGGGAGAAAACCAAAATACATAGAATCAGAAATAAATGAGGTGAAATTACAGCAGATACTGAAGAAATATGAAGAATCATAAGAGACTATAATGAACATGCACATGCAAATAAATTGGACAATCTAGCAGAAACAGGCAATTTTAAAAAATCAAACAATCTTTCAAGACTGAACCAGGATGAAAAAGGTAGTTTGAACAGACTAATCGAAAGCACATAAATCAAAACAGTAATCAAGTCTCCCTAAGAACAAAAGCCCAGGACCAGATGGCTTCATAATGAATCTTACCAAACTTGCAAAGACCTAATATCTCTCTCTCTGAAATTGTTACAAAAACCTTAATTGTTCCCAAGCATATTTTATAAGGCCAACTTACTTTGATGTCAAAACCAGACAAAGATAGCACAAAAAAACCAAAATTATAGACTGATATCTCTGCTGAACATGGATGCAAATATCCTCAACAAAATCTTGCAAATCAAACCCAGGAATATATTAAGAAAATCATACATACCAAGTGAGGTTAATTCTTTTTAAAGATTTATTTATTTACACAAGCACTGGGCACAGTCAGAAGTGCAGGAGGGTGAAGAGAATTCACCAGAGCCAGAGCGGGGAGCAGAACAGGCAGAAGGACCGAAGTACACTGCTGAGGGGAACAGCAGCAGCAGGAGAGATCTGCGAGCCATGTGGGACCCTCGCCCAGCAGCCGGGGATCAAACTGGTGCTGCAGAGGCTGCGGGCAGCCTCGCAACCCAGCGCTGAACTGCTGCGCCACTGGGGAGGCCCCAAGAGAGATTAATTTTAAGGGTTGCAAGCTTGGTTCAACATATGCAAGTCAGCGTCCTTTTTTTTTTTTTTAAAAAAAGATCTATCTATCTATCTATCTATCTATCTATCTATCTATCTATCTATGTATTTATTTATTTATTTTTTATTTATTTTTTTTTTTTAATAGAGGCATGCTTTATTTATTTGTTTGCTGGTTTGTTTGTTTGTTTTGTTTATACATGCACTGGGTACAGTCAGAAGCGCGGGAGGGTGAGAGAATTCACCAGAGCCAGAGCGGGGAGCAGAGCAGGCAGAAGGACCGAAGTACACTGCTGAGGGGAGCAGCGGGCGGCAGGAGAGGTCTGCACGCCATGTGGGACCCTCCTCCGGTGGCCGGGGAGCAGCCGGGGATCGAACCGGCGCCACAGAGGCCACGCGCAGTTTCGCAACCCAGCGCTCAACCGCTGCGCCACCGGGGAGGCCCTCTATGTATTTATTTATACAAGCACTGGGTACAGTAAGAAGCGCGCGGGAGGGTGAGAGGACTCACCAGAGCCAGAGCAGGGAACAGAACAGGCAGACCGACGAAATAACACTGCTTGGGGGAGCAGCGGGCATGGCAGGAGAGGTCTGCGCGCCATGTGGGACCCTTGCCAGCAGCCAGGGATCAAACCTGCGCTGCAGAGGCTGCGGGCAGTCTCGCAGCCCAGCGCTCAACTGCTGTGCCACCAGGGGAGGCCCCCAAGTCTACATCCTTTATGACATCAACAAAAGGATAAATTATATGATGATCTCAACAGATGCTGAAAAAGAATGTTTGACAAGATTCAACACCCATTTATGAGAAAAACCCTTAATAAAATGGGAATTAAAGGAACATATCTCACATAATAAAGGCCATTAATAACAAAATCACAGTTAAAATCATACTCAATGGTAAAAAACTGAAAGCTTCATCCCTAAGATTAAGAACAAGAGAAGGATGTCCACTCTCACCACCACTACTGTTCAACATAGTATTGAAGGGCCTCCGCGGTGGCGCAGTGTTTGAGCGCTGGGTTGCGAAGCTGCCTGCAGCCTCTGCGGCGCCGGTTCGATCCCCGGCTGCTGCCCGGCCACTGGAGGAGGGTCCACACGGCGCGCAGAACTCTCCTGCCGCCCGCTGCTCCCCTCAGCAGTGTACCTCGGTCCTTCTGCCTGTTCTGCTCCCCGCTCTGGCTCTGGTGAATTCTCTCACCCTCCCGCGCTTCTGACTGTACCCAGTGTTTTTGTATGAATAAATAAATAAATAAATAAATCTTTAAAAACAAAAACAAAACAAAACAAAACAAAAAACAAAACAAAAACATAGTATTGAAAATGAGGCAAAAGAAAGAAGACATAAAAGGAATCAAAATTGGAAAAAAAAAGTAAAATTATCACTTTGAGATGACGTGATGAAATACATAGAAAATCCTAAAGACTTTGCAAAAAAACTACTAGAAGTAGTTAGTGAATACAGTAAAGAGGGAGGGAAAAAATCAGTACATACAATCTGTTGCATTTCTGTGCTCAGTGAATTAGAGGAAAAAGAAAATAAGAAAACAATCCCATTTAGAATTGCACCAAAGAGGATGAAACACCCAGGAGTAAACATAACAAAGGAAGTGGAGGACCTATACACTGAAAACTGCAAGATACTGTTAGAAGAAATAAAGGAAGACACAAAGAAATGGGAAGATAACATGTTCATGGACTGAAGAATAAACATCTTTAAAATGGCCATGTTGGGCCTCCCCGGTGGCGCAGCGGTTGAGCGCTGGGTTGCGAAGCTGCCCGCAGCCTCTGCAGCGCCGGTTCGATCCCCGGCTGCTCCCCGGCCACCGGAGGAGGGTCCCACATGGCGCGCAGACCTCTCCTGCCGCCCGCTGCTCCCCTCAGCAGCGTACTTCGGTCCTTCTGCCTGTTCTGCTCCCCACTCTGACTCTGGTGAATTCTCTCACCCTCCCGCGCTTCTGACTGTACCCAGTGCTTGTATAAATAAAACAAACAAACAAATAAATAAATAAAGCATGCCTCTATTAAAAAAAAAAAATAAACTAACTCACATTTAAAAAAAATAAATAAATAAAATAAAATGGCCATGTTACCTAATGTAATTAACAGAGACAATGCAATACCTATTAAAATCTCAATGACTTTTTCTCAGGAAATAGAAGAAACAATTCTAAAGTTGGTATGGGACCACAAAAGACCCCCAATAGCCAAAGCAACTGTAAGACAAACGAAGAAAAATGGGTACATCACTCTCCTTACTTCAATCTATACTATACAGGAACAGTAATCAAAACAGTGTGGTATTAGAACAAAAAGAGAAACACAGATCAATGGAATAGAATTCTCAGCCCAGGGCCTCCCCGGTGGCGCAGCGGTTGAGCACTGGGTTGCGAAGCTGCCTGCAGCCTATGCAGCGCCGGTTCGATCCCCGGCTGCTCCCCAGCCACAGGAGGAGGGTCCCACATGGCGCGCAGACCTCTCCTGCTGCCTGCTGCTCCCCTCAGCAGTGTACTTCGGTCCTTCTGCCTGTTCTGCTCCCTGCTCTGGCTCTGGTGAATTCTCTCACCCTCCCGCGTTTCTGACTATACCCAGTGCTTGTATAAATAAATAAATAAACAAACAAATAAATAAATAAATCTTAAAAAAAAAAAAAAAAAAGAATTCTCAGCCCAGAAATAAACCCACATATTTATGGACAATTAATTTCTGACAAAAGAGACACAGATATACAATGGAGAAAGGAAAGCCTCTTCAACAAATAGTTTGGAAACTTGGACAGTTACATGTAAAACAATGAAACTAGACCATGCACAAAAACGAATTCAAAATGGATTAAACACCTAGACATAAGACCCCAAAACATGAAATATATGTAGAAAAACACAGGCAATATATTCCTGAACATCAATCTCAGAGATGTATTTGGGGATCCGACTCTAACAGCAAGGAAACCAAACATAAAAGTTGAAAATGGGACTACATCAAAACTAAAAAGTTTTTATTCTGCGAGAGAAACCACCACAAAAGCAAAAAGGCTGGGAGAGAAGATCTTTATATGTCACATGTCTGACAGGAGTTTAAATTTCAAAATATATATATGAAGAACTCATAACACTCAACAACAAAGAAACAAACAACCCAATCAGAAAATGGACAAAAGGCCTTAATAGGCACATAACCAAAGATGACATACAGATGGCCAACAGGCACATGAAAAACTGCTCAACATCACTCATTGTAAGGGAAATGTAAAGCAAAACCACAATGAGATATCACTTCACATCTGTGAGAATGCCCTATTATCAAAAAACCTGAAACAAGTGTTGTTAAAGGTGTGTACAAAAATGGAACACTTACTCCACTATTCAGCACTGTTGCTGGGAACGTAATTTGGTGCATTTAAGGAAAATGGTATGAAGAGGCCTTAAAACACCTTTAGATATTTACACAAATAACATGACAATGTTAATATGAAAAGATTTATGCACCCCTATGTTCCTAACAGCATTATTCAAAATAACAAAGACATGTAATCAATCTAAATCAACTGATGACTAGATAAAGAAATTGTATATATACTCAATGGAATACCATTAAGCTATTAAAAAAGATGAACTCTTGCCTTTTGTGACAACACAGATGAGCTTGAATTGATTATGCTTAAGTGAAATACATCATTAAGTGAAAGACAATTACAGGCTAGATGGCTTCACTCATTTGTGGAATATAAATAACCAAAGAAAACAAACTGGCAAAATACAACAAAAATAACTTTTAAACTTTGGGTTTTGTGAAAATATGATGTTTATGAGAGGTGAAAGGAAGAGGCAAGTGGGGACAGTGTGGTGGTGCAGTGGTACTGGAACTGGTGGTGGGTGTATGAGCATGTGCATATGTCCAGGTGTGAAGATGTACCCCTGAAATTACATCATTATGCAAAAGAATGGTTAATCAATAAAATCTGATTACAAACAAAAATAATGGAAATGGATAGGCGTTATTGATTTGTAAGTTTTAAAGTAAGGTCTGACAAAGGGAAATTTTATGCTGTTAATTTTTTAACATACAGAAGCAATTTGAGAATATTATAAATAATTTAATATATAAGGAACTAAGCTCTATTTAAAGTGAAAGTATGACCTACTGGTAGTTACCAAGAGAATTAATAAAATATCTAACTTTTCCATTCAAAAAGCTGTAGGGTGGCAATATTTTATTATTTGTGTTTTGAAATGGACAGTAAGAAGGGAAGGAGAAAGAATCAGAGAGGAATAAATTGAGAGTACACACTGGGAAAATGACTGGTTTGAAACAAATGCATCACTCCTCCAGAAGTTGCTGTGAGTTTGAATATGGTTCAGTAGGCTAATTATTATTTAAATGCTTACATGAAATCATCAATGTAGTACAGAGAAAAGAAATTTACATGAAAAAAATTAATTTTTTCTCATGAACTTCAATTAAAAAGTTAGACATCTTTATATGGGGAAAAACATTACTAAGACTAAAATAAAAATTTAAATACGATGAGATTAAGATAGTCTTAAATCCATGACATAACTAGTAATAGCACGTTAGAATGTCATTTCAACCTTTTTAAGACAAAGCAGTTTTCCCTCTAAACCCCAACTCTGTAGGTTACTCCCACTGCCTTTCTTCAGAACAGAGGAAGCTTCCCATACACCTGTAGCTTGGGAAAACTCTAACACAAGCTTTATGCAGTTTTGGGTTTTGTAAAAAGAAAAAGTGGCCAGTTACACCTTTATATTTACTTAAATACTCAGTTTTAGTGTACTTATTTAAAATCATGGGGACCATATTAAGTGATAAAATGTTAAAGGATGGATAAATGACTTAATCTCCATTCTAGATTTTTCCTTATCACTAGAATGAGGACAGCACTGTCATAAGAATTAAACAAGCCATGTTATAGTACAAGACGCATAGTAAGTGTTCAAGACTCTTATAACTACACAATAAAATGGTTACTCACTCTTTTGTTGAGACAAATAACAGGCCACAGGCTGCAACCCAGCGTGCAACAGCAGCAAAGACAACCACACAGCAGCCATTTCACATTGACTGGGACAGCTTTTTTCAAACATGCATTCACACGGCCAATGCTGGTCTTAAATTCTTCTGGGGCCACCTACAACAAGGGCACAATCTTTAACATTTTTTGGGCAGCTTTAAACTATTTACCTCTATACCACCTAAAGAAAATGCTTGTCTTATTATAAATACTTCTTGGAAGTATGTAAAAGTATGTCTTGGAAGACAGTAGAAAGCAAAACAATATAATTTCATGTTTACAGAAGTTATTCTGATGTTTGAAAACCATCTCCCCAAATTACCAACAATAAAATTGGTGGTAAAAGATATCCTTCAAGCAATTTTTGTAACAAATATTATAATTATTAAGGCAGTATTATTTATAGTCTCTAGTCACTCTGACTAAAAGTTGAGCAAGACTAGAAACATAACAATAGAAATACTACCACAGTAAACAGAATTAAAATTAGATGTTGACTATATTCATGGATTCCTTTTAAAAAGGCAACTCTCAAACCTTTTCTCCCTGGCCAAATAAAAAAAAATTGTTAACAAAATTGATGACAATTTTAATTTTGGGGATTACAGTTTTGCTCTTCTATATGTGCACATGTTCTACTCACAATATAACAATTTTAAAATTTGCTGTTTCTGTAGGGACAAGTTATACTAACAATAGACAGTGAGGAGTGATCACATTAAAAAAAAAGTCTTGATGTTTAGCATAAAATAGACTCATGACTGTGGTAAATTTGAAAGTGGAAAAGGTCCTTAGATATATTAATTAAATACTTTTAGCTACTACCTCCATTCCTGAAAGTGGCTGATTGCGCCTCTCTGTAAACAATGACAGTCAGTTCAAAGGTTAAAAGCATGACAGGCGTAATTAGATTTACACCAAAAAATTTGCTTGAAAGTCATACAATTCAAAGGTATACTCAACTTGCTTTCAGTGGAATCACATTTCTGATCACAAAAGTGATTTCCTTTCATTTATAAAGCTGTCAAGACTAAAATCTATGGGGAGAAAATCCAGAATCTGGCCGCGTAAATAAAAATTATGAAATTGTTAGGAAAAATCAACTTATAAAACATAACATGTTTGGTATTAAAACCAGAGATTTATAGCACTTCCAAGTAAAAATTGTACTAGAAGAATCAATTTACTACATTTTATATTTTAACAGACACTCTTAGAATCAATACTATAAAATATATACTTATTAGCAGATGTTATAAAGATACATGACCACAGAAATCAGCACCATCATGATTAAAACATTAAGCAATTACATTAGCTTCATTAGAATTGTTCATGCCATCCAATAACACTAATTTGCTTAATCCATAAAATTTGCTTTTCTTCCCAACATGTTAATCAACAACCACTGTTAAAACTATAAGATTCAAAACTATGTTTACACAGGGAAAGTAATCTAATTTCATTCTCCATTTAGACTGCTGGCAATATAAATTAAAGACAATCACAGAGTAAGAAGAATTCTAATTAAATGCTGAAATATTGGGGGTAAAAATGAAAATGAATTCTGAGAACCATGCCTTATAACTAAAAATAGGAAACACTAATGAGGTAACTAAGCACATTAGACAACAAATCTAGTCATGGATTCTAGTTACGTATTAGCTATGAAAAATTCTAGGCAAATTCATTTAAATTTCCTGAATTTTTTTAGTTTGTCATCTATAAAATGAGAATAATAATCTTAGTTTTATGTACCTTATAGGGAATGAAAATACCTTAGAAAAAAACTTCCTGACTGGAATGCTTTCAAAAGGGAAGCCAATGAATTGTATCTCCAATTAGATTCGTAAAAAAAAAAAAAAAAAAAAAAAAAGTTAGAAATGTCTCTCTTTCATGGATTCTTACTTGGGGGCAAAGGGTATGATCAGGCAATGATTAATATGCCACAGCTTTGCTATATATTCTATTATAACTAAAAGGATAACTTGCTACATCCAGTTCTCCTATTCTTCAGAGAAGAATGTTCTTTAAAGACAAGGTAGCAAATTGGGCCTCCCCTGGTGGCCCAGTGGTTGCGAGCTGGGCTGCGAAGCTGCCCACAGCCTCTGCAGTGCCGGTTCGATCCCCGGCCACCGCGAAGGTCTCTCCTGCTGCCCACTGCTCCCCTCAGCAATGTACTTCAGTCCTTCTGCCTGTTCTGTTCTCTGCTCTGGCTCTGGTGAATTCTCTCACCCTCCAGCGCTGCTGACTGTACCCATTGCTTGTATACATAAATCTTAAAAAAAAAAAAAAAAAAGACTCCTTTAAAAAAAAAATAAAGACAAGGTAGCAAATTGCTATCTTAAGATTTACCTTTCTAACAGCAATATTCAACTTTTTTCCCTAGTGAATCATTAAGCAACCAAATAGAAGTTAAAGTAAGCAAATATACTTATATATTTAGCCCCAATCTGTAAAATTACTATCAATTCTCTTTAAATTGTGCATACAGAAACACTAATACATTTTTAAAGGTAACAGCAAATTTTTGATATGATCTCCTGTAAAGTATGAGATAATTAAACCTGTCCATTTACATATTTACGTGTTAATAATTAAAATTTAACTTTTTATTTACAAAGCAAAATTTTTATTGAAAAGTATGTAAGTGCAGATAATAAATAAAAGTAGAGTGAGATTAAAGCCTGAAATCAATCAGGTCCAAAAGGGAAAAAAATGTGTATGTAAGAGCCTGAGAAAAGAAAGCCCCACTTCTACCAGGGATGAATATTGCTTAGAAGTCTGAAGGAGACTAAAGCTAGAGAATAAAAAGAGGGAAACTAAAGCTTGTTTTTTTGTTTAAAACATGTGAATAAAATAAATTATGTGCCAAGGTATATAAATGTCTTTTATTATTTGCTTCTGGAAATAAATTAACAAAATAGTTCTAAAATGAGGCAATTTTCCTTCTCCCTGTCAATACTTTCTACTTTAAATATTATATAGTCTCAGTTTATACCAAGGGCAAATTAAAAACTAAAATATTGAAGTTACTAAAAATGAGAATTCAAATATTTTGAAGCCCAAACAAAAATATATTGAAAAGAAAAACTTTTACTAGGATTCCAAACAATAAAATGAAATCTGCATTTTGACTTTAAAAGGAAGCAGGATTGTGTTTGAAAGAAATCTCTATTTGAATAACAGTAAAAGTCATAAAACAGAGAATAAAGGCATAGGAAATGAGAATTGGCTTACTCTTGATTTTAAACATTGTGAAAGAAAAGTTTAGTTAACTATGTGAAATCAGAGTTAATAACATTTTACTCATTTACTTCCATATAATTAAGTATCTCTACTGATGAAGGTTAGAGGGAGGCCCTTTGCGTTCTAGCCATACAGCAGGTTGTAAAGAAACATTTAATGCCTTTTGACTTTCTTGGAAAGAAAAAAAAAACATCACAAAGGCAGGAGAAAGGGTCATAATATTTTATAACAGGAAGTAAGGAGCTCTGCAACAGAAGAAAATGTAAGCAAAACCCAGCAGGACTGACTTAGCTCCTTCAGTCATGGGGAACACAACCCTATCAATCACTTGCCAGACTGAATCACAATAATAAAGGTCGATTTTATGGCTTAGGATCCCCAACACTGCACACTAATTTCCCCATAATACCACTTAATTGTTTCAAGCTGAGGGACAGAAAGAAGCTTTGACGTCTTTTCCAAAGTTCTCTGGTTCTTTCATTTCCTGGTCACTAGAATGTGTGTGTATACACCTGCTCCATATGCTGGCAAGAGGACTTATCTTTAGGTCCTCTGAAATGGGAAAACAACATTTGCTGCACTTAATATAAAAGATTATCTTTTCATCTGCATTGAAAGCACTAACACATAAGAAGCCAAAAATTAGTATTGAGCCATAGTTTGTCAAAATGGCTTTGGCTTTTAGAATTTACTTGGTGTGATTTTTGCTTAGTTTATATATAAAAGCCATTTAGAATCCCATTCAAACCAGAAGACTGATTTATTTTTCTATTTTAGCTACTGTCTTAGTTTTTTTTAGATTTTTTTGCTTCTTTTTGCTTCTATCCTCCAATTATCACAGAAACACCTTGATAATATAAAATAACTTATACACATAAAACAATGTCTAGTAGACACTGTCCACCAAAGAAAAATGATCTCATTAAAGAGAAAATGAATAAAACTAATGCTATCACCCTATAACTTGAAAACATCAGACTTCTAGAATTCCCTTTAATGTTCTTCATCACCAAACGCTAAAGAAAAAGATCACATCATCATCTTATCTAACACAAGAGAAATTTTGCATACTTTAAATAATGTAAACTAGAATAAATATCCAATCATTTATGATACATGCTACAGAAAAAAAATGGCCACGGGGTCTCCCTGGTGGCGCAGGCAGTTGAGTGGCGCACCGTGAAGCTGTCCGCAGCTTCTGCAGCACGGGTTCAATCCCGGCTGGCCAGCAAGAATCCCACATGGCACGGCAGACCTCTTGTGCTGCGCCCGCTGCTCCCCTCAGCAGTGTATTTCATCAGTCTGCCTGTTCTGTTCCCTGCTCTGTCTCTGGTGAATCCTCTCACCCTCCCACGCATCTGGCCTGTTCCCTGGTTCTTGTATAAATAAATAAATCTTTAAAAAAGAAAACAAAAACTGCCACCTGAAAAGAATGGGCATCTTTAAGAACAACTCATGTTCAGATAATATGGGTGGATGCATATCAAAAGGAACTTAACATCCTTAAACTCCTCTAATGTAAAAAACAGTACTATCTTTTGGGTTGGTGGAGTTTTTAGTTTTAGAAGGCATGGAAAGAAAAGAAGAGGTATGAAGAGATATTCTGGAGATTCTTGGAGCACATAAAGCTGGTGAAATTTCAAAGAAGTGTAATTCATATGCCTCCAAACTCTGTTTCTGACATATTTTTTGATTATTCATATTCTAGGATTTCTTGGACTTGTAATTCAAATTTTTAACTAAACCCAAGAATAAAGCTGGATGTAACTGCCCAGACGTCACATACAGAATTATCAAGGGAAATATAAAGAACAAGTTTTCCACTGGAGATGTTTCAATTCCCATTCTCTTTAATTAATTTTCTGCTATTTCAATTGTGAATTATTCTGGTGATCAGGACAGGAAGGTAGAACATTAAGTGGCCACATGGTTTTAAATGTTAACTTAGCTGGGGACTATTTGCAACTACCTACTTACTGTATGGAATGACTTGACATTATGCCTCAGGAGAGCTAGAAAAGGTCAACAGTCAATATGACACATTATTGGTGGGACCAGAGAATACTGCTACTCAGAAAAAGAATGTAAAAGCAGCAAAAGCAATTCAAAATTGAAAGCTGGTGAGCAGGCCAAATTGGAAAAACAACAGGGTTGCAACTGGAATATACTGGTGAAGAATGGTCAACAGCAGCCATAAACACAGAGACAGTATATGTACCTACATACTAGGAGCTTTATATATGCTCTCATTCAATCTTTATAAGAAGCAAGGTATTATCATCGTCCTGTTTATTTTTCACATAAGAACTAAAGCTCAGCAAAGTGTTTTGCCCAAGGCCACAAAGTCAGTAAAGTGACAGAGGATTCTAATCCAGATTTGACTTCAAAAGCTAGTTTATACTGTCTCCTGCTAGCTCTCATTTCTCAGGGGGAAAAATGAAGCAGAAAAAGTATGAAATACCTTTCTGGGTTCAAGTAAATAGAATTTCTTATGATCTCTGTGATAATCCTTCAAAAAAAAAGCCTCCCCTTAATGAGGCTGGGGAGAAGTTTGGGACTAGGCCAAAAGTGAGGAGAGTAGCAGCTAGAAAATATATCATGACAAAAAGGAGTCAATATTAGTGGGAATAGTTTAGCCCATTCTCAAAGAGTTTAGAATGAACGGAAAATTATAAATAAATTAAGGTTTGAATAGGTAATATAGACACATATTTCAAAATTCAAAACATTGAAATTTAGAAAATGACTTCATCTTAACTGTTGCTTCCACCCCTCATTCCTCTTCTCGCAAAGGCAATCACTTTTATCTGTTTCATGTGTATCCCTCTAGAATTTCTTAATACAATTGTTAACATGCTTATTTCTCCCCTGTCTTACACATGCTATACACAGTGACTTGCACTTTGCTTTTCTTAATAACAATATGAGAAAATTAACACCAAAAAATCATAAAAGTCCTTCAGCAAATGGAATGCTTTTAAAATATCACCATAATCTATACTGACATATAGCATTATTCTAGTACTAAAATTAAACAATGAGATTAAATTACAGATTTCAAAATATAAAAAGTTCAAACATATAGCTATCAACCACTTGGGTATTATTCAGTATTTTGTAACATAATGACTTTTTCTTCTACATTTCCTCAAGTGACAAATATATGTAAATAACTTTTGGCTTAGTCAAAAGTTGGATCTGGACATTAACATTACTGTTGTAAAGAGGATTTTCCAAACATAGTTCTGAATATGATGAAGTCCTTTAATATTGAGCCTCAATGGTAGAAGACACTCTACAGTAGACAAAGCAGGGAATAGAAAGAAAATAATTTATTTCAGTGAGTCTAATTTTAGAAACTCAAGTTATCTAAAAGGCAGAAAAATGTCTAAGCAAAAATATGATTCTTTTAATGTATAACAAATCATACCACAGGGCATCTTAAAAATAACAGAAACAAAGTTAAATAATGATTACTCCAAAAACAATGGAAATTACTGACCTAAATGAAAAAATATAGCTACCTGTGCTGAGAAAAAAAGCAAAACTGGAAAAGCTGAAATAGATAAGTAAATAATGGCTGGCATTAATGGACAGTGAACAAAATAACTGGTTATAGGCTAGTAGCCACGGAGACAGCTTTCAGTCATGAAAGCTACATGGCCTCCAAGTATCCTGACCTCTTATAATTAGACTTCATTACCAGTGTGTCAAATCATTTGTCATAACATTGAATAAGCCATAAAACAATGCTTTTAGAATTGAAAGGTTCAAAGCAAACTCTCACTTACCTTCCCTGTTAGAACTGAGGGAAATTCAGTATCAAACTTGTTGCTCAAGCCAAACCTTAAAAACAAAGATAGAACAAAATATATTCTACCCAGCATATTTAACTCTTTCCCTCTTAAAAAAAAAGTTACAAAGTCATGCATTTTTCTTTAAGTGCTGTGATTTAAGAACAAGTCCTAAAAATAATTTTATGACATTTATAGAAAATAACTCTGATGATTAATGCAAACTAATAGTAAATGAAGCTTAAGGAGCAAATGTTAAAGTGGGATTCTAACTAGATCCGTGACATGGGATTAAAGGACAAGAAACACTGACATTAGAGCTAGAAATATCATGATTTTGGCCAAAATGTTTCTGTTAACGGGCCTCCCTGGTGGCGCAGCGGTTGAGCGCTGGGTTGCGAAGCTGCCCGCAGCCTCTGCAGCACCGGTTCGATCCCTGGCTGCTCCCCGGCCACCGGAGGAGGGTCCCACATGGCGTGCAGACCTCTCCTGCCACCCGCTGCTCCCCTCAGCAGTGTACTTTGGTCCTTCTGCCTGCTCTGCTCCCCGCTCTGGCTCTGGTGAATTCTCTCACCCTCCCGCGCTTCTGACTGTACCCAGTGCTTGTATGTATGTATGTATAAACAAACAAATAAATAAATCTTTAAAAAAAATACAACTCTCCTTCATATTTAGAAAAAAAAATGTTTCTGTTAATAGTTGACAGCTGATAACTGTTGAAACTGGCTGATGGGTAGTATGTGGGTGTGGATTATACAACTGTTTCTACTTTTGTGTATCTATGCAAAATTTCCTAATAAAAATCCATAAAGCCTTTGGAACTATAGTTGAGAATTTATGGTCAGTTACAATTCCAAATATTCAAAGGCTGATCCTTATGAATGACATATACATATATCTCACACACACACACTCGTGCGCGCGCGCACACATACACACACACTCTCCACCAATTTTGAAAAAAACAGATCCCAGCCTTGAGATCTCTGCCTCTCCTCAAGTGTGCTCCTTGAAATCTAAGAAGTACTAAGAAGTCAAACAGAATTTTATAAGCCTTTCATTCACCTACTAGTTGATTTCAGCAGGGTCACTTCCTGTATGTTAGATGATATCACATCATAGTGATGACAGTTTTATGTTAGTGTATTGTGGGTCATATGCAAAAAGGAAAAGACTAACATTTTTACTGAGAATTCTTATAAGGTATGGGGGTAAGCAGGAACAGTTACCAGGAACTATCTACTTACCATTGGCTAGACACTGTGCTAGATAAATATTTTACTTTTAAACTCTACTACCCCGTAAAAGAGGCACTGTTATCTCTGTTTTACAGTCATGGAACTTGACATCCAGAAATTTTTCCCCCCAAATTAACTGGATTACTTGACCAAAGTCATATGTCTAGTTAGGAGAACCAAAATTCACTTTCTGATCTCTTAGGTTCTTTCTGTCCTACACTAAGCTCTTTGAGAAAGAAACTATGGCTTATTTATTGTTATCTTCTTTAGCTGCATAATGTTATTTAGTAGGTGTTTCGAAGTTTGTTGAATAATAAGTTACTGTACTGTTGAATTCAACTGGTTTATGGCACTCTGGTCTTATGGTCACTTTAAAGATATGTTAAGAATCCAATGTCCTGTTAATTCAGGAATATCATATTAAATTGGGAGTATCATGTTAATTTAGGAATGTCCTGATATTTGGGAATATTATATTCTCCTTCTATCTTTTATGATAATAGCTTCTTTTCAAGGACATAAACTAGTTTTAAACACAAAGACTTATATGATGTATACTTAAAGTGTATCTTAAAACAAGAAATTCTCTATTTTGAAATAGTTGGGAAAATTAATTAGTAGTTATAAAAAGACCTTAGCTTTATTTAAAAAATACTTCATTACTTCTCTTCTTCAGATGTCAATATCACATGTAATGAGAACATTAATATCCTCATAGTAAATATTCCCTTTAAATCCATATACAAATATGGGAGTAGAGTCAAACTTAAAAAACAGATGGAACACAGCTGTAGGCATTTCTATGACAGCTTTCATGTGTTGACTGAGAAGCTGACACTCTTGTATTAAATATATATTTGCAGTTATGGGCTACTTCGGCACTCAATAATAACATGACAAATACTTAATTGAGCAAGAACATTTCACTTAAATCGTTTTGTTAGATCGTGACTTTATAGCTAGTCAAAAAGATGTGATTTAATTAATTATTCCACAGTAAATTCTTACTGTGTAAAATAAATATACAGGTTTCATTTTTAGGAAGTAGAAATGACTTTAAAGTAGAACTCTATTTCCATTATTGTCTAAATGCCTTTTAGATGCAATGCCAATGACTGATTCCTACTTCTATTAGCGACTGTTACCATTATAGCTTTTCCTAGTTCTCAACCTCTTCCATATATGAAATAAATAGAGGGTATAGACAGATGTATTCCTCAACATATATGGACTATTTCTATTATTTAAAAAATTCTTAGCTTTGCTATTCTCTCTCTGAATCTATCACCAGACAAATGAACTTTCCTTTCCACTGTTTGCATTTTATTTAATATCACCTCCTCAATCTTTTGAAATTTGACTGTTGGTGCTGTCACTTTAACGGAAAATAATCTATTCATTAAATCCATTCGGAAACACAACTTCATCTTGTCTTGTTTCTTGACAAATTCAATGTCCTCTTTTCAGAACTTTCCCTCTCGATTTTGTAGCCTGTGATTCTGTTGATGAATCCCTTCCTAACAGTCTCCCATTACTTCACTCTTCCCAACACACTTGCTTTTCCCCAAAATCTAGCTTTCAGTCATCTGCTTCTCTTTCTAAGGGAATAATAATAATTCATCAATGCTTATTTAGCATTGATAATCTTTATATCAAAGTCGCTTTATATCAATATCTGCATATTTTCCAATATGCTCTAGCTCCTCATCTCTAATTGTACACTGAAATTTCTCATTTGGATAACCTTGCTACAAAATAGTACTACTTCAAGTGAAATATGTCTAAAACTAAATGCTCTTTTATTGGAAAATGGTTCTCCCTTTTTAAATTTCTCATCTCTGTAAATGGTAAATGGTGGCATCATTTTTTTGCATCTTTCCTCTCTATTTTTTGCACCTTGCTTATATTCAGGTGTCCCTAAGTCCTCTTATTTGTTCCTTTGAAATCACTCTTATAGCTACTCCTTCCTTTCCATGTCACTGCCATGTTAGCCTTTGCCTTTGCTCATGTGGAACCGCTTGGTTTCTCTTCCTTATTTAAATCCTATGCAGCCTTCAAGGTTCAAATCAAGTTCCAACTTCTGCCATAATCCCTTAAATGTTCAAGCCTTCATGGATTTCCCGTTTCTCTGAATACTCAGTCACTTCTAATCTGTACTACCCAATTCAACAGCTAATAATTTAAGATTTGCTTTTCTACATCACTATCTTAAACATAATTTTCCTGTTAGCTTTGTAAAGCAAGGCCTGAACTTTCTTTTCTCTGTATTATTCATAATACTTAGTCCAGTGCCCAAGTTCTCGAGAAATACTTACTATATTGATGTTACTAACTTTCTTATCTAATATTAAAAGGAATTATCATTTCAAAAACATAAAAAATATATTGAAATGGCAAAGAAAGTGTCATTTTACGTCTTAAAAATACTCTGGCTTACATATATTTGGTTCAAAAGGCATAAAAGATAGGCAAAAATATGAGACATTCCCTCATAATTTTGGCTGAAAGGCAGTAGCAATTCTGCCCTTGTCTATAAGGGATTGCTTTCCTTAACTTCTTTCATTATAGACTCAGCACCAAAAAAGGACTATTAACTCAAATAACTTGTAGACACAACATTTTCTTAGTAGCTACTAGGAAAATCACTGATAAATGATTGACATTAGCCAAGATGTAGGATTCTTTGGTATTAGACAAATAGGCACTTGGGAATTGTTCACACTGTCATTTTACTGGCATCTATAAATATAAAGCCTAATATGTGTTTCAAACGGATCCAGCAGGTGGCTCTTAATAACTGTATTTTATTTGACAACAGTCTTCAGTGCCCCAGAGTTTAATTTATTGGAAAATTCTATGGAGTAAAGGAAAATAAAGCAAAGAAGTAAGGGTCAAGAATGGGTCCTCTTAGTTATTCTTCCCTCTTCTTTCCTCCCCTACACCTCTATTTTTTTATTTACTTATTTATTTATTTTTGTGGGACCCTCCCCGGCAGCCGGGGAACGAACCGGTGCTGCAGAGGCTGCGGGCAGCCTCGCAGCCCAGCACTCAAATGCTGCGCCACCAGGGGAGGCCCACTATTTTTATTTTTTTTAAAGACTTATTCATTTATGCATATAAGAACTGGGGTATAGGCCAGAGATTGGGGGGGTGAGAGGATTCACCAGAGATGGAGTGGGGAACAGAACAGGCAGATTGACAGAAATAGACTGCTGAGGGGGGCAGCGGGCGAGTCAGGAGAGGTCTGCTGTGTCATGTGGGTTACCTCCCTGGCTGGGGCTCGAACTCATGCTACAGTGGCTGCAGATTGCTTCATCGTGCTGCGTCTTAACCACAAGGAAGGCCCCCCTATACCTCGATTTTTAATCCTTTAGAAAATGACTATATATCAACCTTTGAAAATCTTGCATAACTCAAACTCCATGTGTTGGGGTTGTTTAAGAAAACAGACTAAATAGTAGTAAAATCATGCCAGACAGAAAATGATTTCACTAGGAAACTATATACTTATAGAAACACTGATTCTGAAGCATGTGCATGAACTTTATTTACTACACCACGGAAAAGGAAAGTCTACGCCATATAATTTAAAAGAGGTTTATTTTTAAAGAGGGAGAAAACTCAAATAGGATCATAAATGAAAGAGGAGAAATTAAAACAGACATAGCAGAAATGCAGGGCATAATTAGAGACTGCTAATTAGACATCTATATGCAAACAAGTTCAACCATCTATGAGATGGACAAATTTTTAGATTTATACAATCACCCAAAACCGAAGCAGAAGTAGGAAACTTAAAGAAACCAATTACAAGCAGCAAAACTGAAATAGAAATTGAAACCCCCCCCCCAAAAAAAATAGCCCAGGACCAGACAATTTCATAAACGAGTTCCACTAAAGGTTCAAAAATGAACTAACGCCTATCCAACAAAAACTCTTTCAAAAAATTGAGAAAGACGGCCTCCTTGGTGGTGCAAGGGGTTAAGCACCACACTATGAAGCAATCCGCAGCCTCTGCAGCATGAGTTCGATCCCTGGACGGCCGGGGAGCAACCCACATGGCGCAGCAGACCTCTCCTGACAGGCCCACTGCTCCCCTCAGCAGTGTATTTCATTTCAGTCAGTCTGCCTGTTCTGTTCCCCACTCTGCCTCTGGTGAATCCTCTCACCCCCCACATCTCTGGCCTGTATCCCAGCTCTCGCATGCACAAATAAATAAAATCTTAAAAAAAATTGAGAAAGAAGGAATACTACCCCATATATTTTACAAAGCCTAACATTACACTAGTACCAAAACCAAAGACAACACACAAAAAGAAAACTACAGACCAATCTCCCTAATGAACAGATGCTAAAAATCCTCAATAAAATCATAACAAACAGAATTCAACAATGCATCAAAAGGAGTATACAACATGACTAAGTGGGATTTATTCCACTTGGAATAAATAAACATCCAAAAATCAATTAACATAACTCACCACATCAAGAAAAATAAAAATAAAAATCTTATGATCATATCAATAGATGCTGAATGAGCATCTGATAAAGTTCAACATCCATTTATGATGAAGGTCCTTGAAAAACTCGAAATAAAAGGAATGTATCTTAAGACAATAGAGGCCACATATGACAAACCAACAACTAACATTCTCTATGTTGAAAAGCTGAAAGCCTTTCCATTAAGATATGGAACAAGACAAGGACATCCACTCTCAGCAATGCTTTTCAATGTAATACTGGAAGTCCTAGACAGAGCAATCAGGCAAGAGAAAGACATACAAGGAATCCAAATTGGGAAAGAAGTAAAACTATCACTATTTGCAGATGATGTGTTTATATACATAAATAAAGAACCCTAAAAAAATCCAAGGAAAAACTAATTAAAACAATAAACCAGTTTAGTAAAGTAGCAGGTTACAAAATCAATACACAAAAATCAGTAGCCTTCCTACATGTAGACAATCAGTCTGAAGAGGAAAAAATTAAGAAAACACATCCCATTTATAATTGTACCAAAAATATTTAATTACTTGTGAACAAACCTAACAAAGAAGATGAAAGATCTACACAAAGAAAATGATAAAACACTGTTTGAAAAAATAGAAGAAGACACAAGGAATGGAAAGACATTCCCTGCTCATGGATCAGAAGAGTTAACATTATCAAAATGGCTGTCCTATCAAAAACAACTTACAGATTCAATGAAATTCCAATAAAAATTTCAATAACATTCTTCAAAGAAATGGAACTAATATTGTTGAAATTCATATGGAATTTCAGCACAAAAACCCCACAAGCCAATGTTTTCCTGACAAAAAGGAGGAAAAATGGAGCATTACATGCTTGGACTTCAAGCTATACTACAAAGCCATAATAATAAAAAGAGCATGGTATTAGAACCAAAATATGACAGACAGACCAGTGGAATAGAACTGAAAGCCCACAAATAAAACCACACATATATGGTCAACTAATTGATGACAAAGGAGCAAAGAAAATATACTGGAACAAGGAAAGGCTCTTCAATAAATGGTGCTGGGAAAATTGGACTGCCACATGCAAAAGAATGGAATTAGACTACTATCTCACACAACACACAAAAACCAACTAAAAATGGAGAAAAGACTTGAATGTAAGAGCTGAAACGATAAAATATATAGGAGAAAACACAGGCGAAACATTCCATGACATAAACCTCAGAAACATCTTTGAAGACTCATCCCTAGAAGCAAGGAAAACAAAGAAGATAAACAGTTGGGACTACATCAAACTATAAAGCTTCTGTACAGCCAGAGACAATGACCAAACAAAGAGACATCCTACTGAATGGGAAAAAATAGTTGCACATCACACAAGTGATGAGGAACTGATATCAAAAATCTACAAAGGGCTTACACAACTCAACAAAAACAAAGCAAACAGCCCAGTCAAAAAAAATGGGCAAAAGAGCTAAAAAGACACTCCTCCAAAGAAGAAATGCAAATGGCCAACAGGCATATGAAAAAATGTTCAATATCCGGGAGATGTAAATAAAACCACAATGAGATATCACCTCACACTGGTGAGAATGGCCCATATTAAGAAAACTAGAAACAAATGCTGGTGAGGATGTGGTAAATAAGGAACCCTCTTACACTGCTGGTTGGAATGCAAACTGGTCCAGCCACTATGGAAAGCTGTATGGAGGTCCCTCAAAACACAAAAGAATGTATTTACCATATGACCCAGTGATTCCACTCCTAGGAATCTACCCAGAGAACACAGAAACACTAATTTGAAAGGGAAACTTGCATTCCTGTTTATTGCAGCACTATTTCCAATAGCTAAGATGTGGAAACAACCTAAGTACCCCAAAACAGATGAATGGATCAAGAAGATGTGGTATACATATATACAGTGGAATACTACTCAGGGATCCAAGATAAACTCATGCCATTTGTGGCAACATGGATGAAGCTGGCAGGGGTTACACTAAGTGAAATAAGTCAGACAGAAAAAGATAAATATTAGATGGTTTCACTTATATGTGAAATACAGAGAAATTGAAAAATGAGTCAGGAAAATGACAAAACTGGGAGCTGACCATAGATCTGAGACATACAGAGGTGGAAGGGGAGGAGTCAAAACAAGGCAGGGAAAAAACATAAGAGATGGGGGAGATGGATCATGGGTGCTATGATGGTGGGAGAACTACAGGGACTATACCTTAGGGGGAGAAATCAATTACTGTTAAAAATTAACAACAATGTAAGAAAATAAATTTTAAAATAAAGTCTTTTTTTAAAGTTAAATCTCTTTAATCTTTCACATGGAAATAATTATGTCTCACCACATCGCACAATGGCAGGCTACCAGATCTTCGGTATTCTCAAAGCCTAAAACCTTATGAAATATTTATTTTATACAAACACATTAACAATGCATCACTGTAATTCCTCAATGACAGTTATTCACAGAAAAGGCATTCTTTTTACTGATTTGAAAAATATCAGTGTTTGTGGTGTTCTTTAAGTTTTTGCAGAAATGCAATGCTGACAAATCTGGCCACCTTTTTCAATTCTATACATAAAATCTTCAGTTCTTTCATAATAATTTTCATGAGACAATTTTATAAATCTCTGAGAATTGGTAAAATATCTTGTCTACCAACTTCTATACAGGTGTACTATCAAGGTAAATACATATTTTAAGTACTATAAAGAGTATGGTATTGGCTATAAATAAGAAAAAAAATTCAGGGGATGCAACGTCTCTTCTATTTCAAAATATCGGATCCAAAATATTTACACTAAAAATATCAACAAAAGTGAAAGGTACTAATTGTATCACTCAGATGTACAGTGTTTCTGAAACAATACTTCCAAGCAACATTTCATTATGTGTTTCTATAACCTCAACTCTGTGGGAGTTAACTTAGCTATATATTTTTTAAATTTAGAAAAAGATCCCCAAATATCCATTTATGATCATCATCTCAGAACTGGAATTATAATTTGTGTGGTTAGGTCATTCTACTTCTTAAGACATTATAATTAATTGCACATTATAAGATTAATATGTTGTTAAATTAACTAGAAAGCCAGTATGTCAAGATGATGTAAGTAGACAGGGGTATTCTGACTCATAAGGGCTTGCTTAATAAAACTTTCAGAGTCAAGGTCATGCCATAGTCCCATCACTGGGCCCGGTGGTATTATTATATCCATGTATATATCTATGCTCGGCAATAAGTACGTTCCACAGTATGATTCAACTAATATTTCTTGAGGGCCTATAAAACAGGTTCACTGCAGTAGAAATATTGAGTGTTACTAAAGCAAACAGATAAGCATTCAACACAATTTTATAGTGTCTACTTCAGGGTAGCCACTGTACGAGGTACTGAGGATTCAGAGGGAATCAGAAATTGCTCTTGCCATTATAGCTTACAATTTAGTGGGGGCAGGGAAGACTTACAGGAGGTGGTAACATATGGAGAGCTAGGGTGAGGGTGGTGGGTACTGGAAATCTAGATGGAGGCCCCAGCTTGAGTAGAGGCAAAGAGATAAGAAACAGCATGCTCTGAACTGGAAAATACAAGCAGTAAGGGAAAATGTCAGATTAGACTTGACAGACAGGCAGGCTCCAGCTCTACGTGCCATTTACAGAGCTTAGACTCTACCCTGCAGATGAAGGGAAAACTACAGAACAGTCTTAATCAGGAGAGTGGTGTCTCTACCTAGCAAAAAGGTGGGAATAAATGTGATGGTGATAAGGATGAAGGAAAGAGAATGTTATGTAGTTATGTAGTTAAGTAATAGGTGGTAAATGGAGCCTGAATGAAGGCAGTGGTGCTATGGAGGAAAAGAAGAAATTTTTAGTTGTTAATACTTGCTGAGTGCTTGCGTAGCTGTGAGAAGTATGAGTGGAAAAAAGTAATCAAGAATGAATAATGGGGTAGGTGGAGGTACACTTAACTGAGATGAGAAACAGAAATTGAAGGGCTCCTTTGAGGGTTGGGGTTGGGGTGAGGGTGTGAGGGAGTGTGGGGGATGAGTTTTTTTTTTAAAGATTTATTTATTTATGCATACAAGAACTAGGGTACAGGCCAGAAGTTTGGGGAGGGGGGTGAGAGGATTCACCAGAGACAGAGTGGGGAACAGAAGAGGCAGACTGATTGAAGTACACTGCTGAGAGGAGCAGCGGGTGAGTCAGGAGAGGTCTGCTGCGCCATGTGGGTTGCTCCCTGGCTGGGGATCGAACTCATGCTGCAGAGGCTGCAGATAGCTTCCTAGGTTGCGTCTTTACCCCTTGCGCCACCAGGGAGACCCGATGAGTTATTTTGAATATGTTGAATTTAAGATGATGGTAGGATGTTAGGTGAAGAAGCCCAGAAAAAGATTCTGAGCACAGTTTGGAATAGAGAAACATATTTGGGAGTCATCAGATAATTGAAAACATAAGAGTCAAGGTGAGATCATCTAGGAAGAGAGGGAAATGAAGAAGAGTAGTAAACTGAAAACAAAACCCTGGATATCACTGGTCTTTGAGGGATAAGAGAGGAAGAGAAGCCCAAGAATGACATAGTTAAGGAATAGCCAGCAAAAAAAAAAAAAAAAAAAAAAAGGAGAACCAGGGAAGTGAAGTGGCCAAGGAATTCTTACATTTACTTGGCTGGCAAAGTGTTTTTGTTTTGTTTTTTAAATCAGAATTTGAATAGCTTTGGCATGTACCTTCTATTTCAACTAAGGCCCCATTATTATTCATGCAGCACCATTTTTTTGGGGCCTGTCTCAATTCTGAAGGCCTGCATATTCTGAAGGCCTGCATATTCATGACCCCTGAAGTGGAATGTGCAAAGAAAGAAGAGTCATTATAAATGTCATATGCAGCAAGAGGGCCAGAAAGACAAGGAATGAAAGGTGTCCACTAACTTAGCAAGAGGATGACCTTAAATGAGGCTAGTTCCTCTGTGGCCATGGTGACAGAATCCAGGTTACAGAGGAGTGAAGAGGGAATAGATATGGTGAATGCAGCTACTCTTAAGAAATTTGGAGAAGGGAGGAAGAGAAGCTAAAGGGGAATGTAGCTCTAGGAAGGACTTTTGTTTTATCCTGTTCTACAGAATTAAGAGACTCTGAAAGTGTTTACAGGCTGAGCCTGTAGAAAGGCAGAGGGAGGCAATATTAGAGAAATGTGGCTGCCTGATGAGGCAAGTTCTAGGAGGTGGTTGGAAGAGAAGTGTGTGGAAGATATAAGTGGAGGAGTGAGCTTTGGACAAGTGGAGTGACTCACTGACCTTTGAAGTTGGAGGAAGAAAGCAAGAATTCAGTCCTAATTTAGCCTCAATGCAGTCTTTTCAGCAGGAAAGTGACATGATTAAACTGTGTTTTAAGAAATTAGTTTGGCACAAACACGCAAGATGGATGTGACTGTGGACAAGTGGCAGACCTTGGCAACAATTCAACAGGAGGTGACGGCAACCCAAAGTACAGCGGTATCTACAGTAGAAATGGAGAAAATGAAAATCTAATAGACATTTCAAATGATATGATGACATAATTCTGGACAGAAGGACATAGGTCAATTCAAGGAGAAGGAAAAGTTAAAATGACTCAAAGATTTGAAACAATGCCCTGGAAGATTAGAATGATGGTATCAGGGTCAGAAATGGGGCAACTGGAATGTACATTTCCATACAGGGAGCCAATTTGGGGAGGGAAAATATTGCGTTTAAGGTATATACTGTTTGAGCTGATGGTTCTCTAATTTTAAACTTTGAAAAGAAACAAAGTCCTCCACAAAATAGAAGTGCATAGACAATGGGGAAAAATAAGGGTTGGGAGAGAAAAAGAAATATTTTTAGATACAGGAACTCTAATACTCCCATGCCAGAAAATGATTAAATAGAAGCTGACATTGATGCTATAGGATTTAGGGTTTTAGAATTAGATTAACCATTTCCTAAGATTCTTACTTTACCTGAGATAAGAAAGGTTTTACTACCATTGAAAGACCAGTTTCTCAAATCCAGTAACTTCCTTTAAACATTTAATCTTTTTTCAAAATCTTAGACATTTAACATCAAATGTACTTTCTAGGTGAGAGCATATGTACAATACAAATAAATAATTTTCTAATTCTGTTTCCTTGCTTCTTTTCTGTTTTCTGAATTTTAGAAAATAATGTAGAGGAGGAGTGTTGGAGTCTGAAATTATGCACTGGAATGAAAAACCTTTTTTTTTTTTGTTCAGGCATAGGAAATAATCTGCACGAAAATAACCTTTGGTGCTAGAATAATAATTAGTTTGAATAATAAATTGTCTCCCTAGTGATAAAAGGAATGGAAGTAAAACAGCGCAGTAAGCTGGCATCTTAACATTGTAGGCTATCTGCAAAATTCTTGCACCAAGAAAAATTGTGTTAAAATTGCCTAATAAAAAGCAGGTCTAAAACTCTCCCAAAACTCTCCCACAATTTCAAAACCTTCCTTAGTACATTCATGCAAAGATCACACACAAAAATATTACAATCAATATACTCAACATGTCAAAATTAAAAGCTAATATGAAGGGGAAGGGGGTACATATTTCAGTAACTGATTTCAGATAAAATGCACTCAATTGAAAGTCAAAGGGGCTAGGAGAGCCATTATCAAAATTAGAGGCAGCATGACTTAATAGCAAATAGTCCTGTTTTGAAAATGCAGTAAAAACACCATAGTTAAGAGGATGAACATGACACAATACCGAAACTTCCGAGCATTTAGTCTGAGCACATAAAAAGAGAAAACACTCCATAAAGCTCAGTGAATACTAAAATTTTCTTTTGCTTTGCAACTACTGAGGTCCTTCCACCCTCTATTTTCTCAAATAGGATCAAGATTACAATTTTTAAGAAAAGTCACTCTGGGTAAATTTTCAAGAAATCATCCTCAGCTCCTGAGGGACTAATTTCCACATATATTTAACGTTTGCATATTTAATGTCTGGGCATAGAAAATCTCCAAGAGGTATCTTAAATTATCTCAGGGCTCAAAGGTTTTAGAAACCATCTAGCCCAGAACATTGTAGGCTATCTGCATTTTACATGTGGAGAAATCAAGGCCCAGAAATGGGAAGTAACCTGACCAAGGTCATAGGGCCAGAAAGAAACACAGCTGAGACTAGCATCCAGGCATCCTCACTCCCAATCCATTGCACGTTTTACTTTTCATAGCTTCCTCTCAACCTGAACGTCTAATTGTATGATATTTCAGGAAGGTCAGAGTAAGAAGTGATCAAGGCATTGACAGGATCACTGTATTCATTCATATAAGGATCAGAGAAGAAGAATGGATGGATGAATACGTGGATGGGTGGACATTCTATATTATTCACGAGATATATCATGTTTCTGTTTCGAAGAATCCAAGCCTATGTCTTGTCACATGTCAGAGCAGTCCCCGTGCTCCACTAGACACCGATCTTAGCAGCAAAGAATCCTCCAATACATCCTGCAGTTTAAGGACTATTCGCTTGTGAGCACACAACAGAAGGAGACTCACCCCTATTCCAATGCCGTGAGCTCCCAAACCCCTAACTTCCTTGTCCTAAACTCACTCTTTATCAGGCGTTGGTGCATCACATTTGCATTCTCCTTACTTCCTTTACACCTATCTCCTCGGATTTCTCTATCAAGACCAGGTGTCCTCTCTTAATTGTAGGTTTTGGCTTCATTCAATTAATACCACAGCAGTTACGAATACCACTGCACACTCCTTGAGGGCAGAATTTTGAAGCTGGGAGGGACAGCACACCTGGCACGAGGGCCCGAGCACCGGCAAGTGGAGAGAGGAGAAGTCAGCCCTCCCCCACTCCGCAGGCCCCCTCGATCGCTTTCTCATCCCTCTGCGGTCAAATCTGCCTTTGGGAAGCCCACAGCCCCTTTCACTTACACAGTGATGTGGCCGGCCCCCCGCACTAATACGGGGTCCGGGGCGTATCTCCGCAGATGCTCCTCGCTCACTACCCGAGGCGGGGGCGGCGTCTCCTCTTCCTCCTCTTCCTCCTCTTCCTCCTCTTCCTCCTCTTCCTCCTCATCTTCCTCGTCATCGTCAGGCCCAGACACCGACGACGACGACGACGACGGCGACGACGACGACGTTGCCGCTTCTTCCTCCTCCTCCTCCAGTTCCGAGATGGTGTCGAACTCCGCCATGTTGGGCAGCAGTATGCTCATCACGTGACCTCTCGTTCGCCGCCACCCGCAAGGAGTAGAGTTCGAACTTGCTGAGGTGCTGGAAGCTGAGGGGACACGCGATAAAGAGAAAGAGGAGTCGGGTAGGGACAGGATTAGAGGAGACGCGCCTGCGTGTTGGGGCGGACGGGGGAGGGGTGCCGGGGGACGGCTGGAGGCGGGAGCGGGAGGGCGACGCGCAAAGTCTGTGTACGCTTGCGCGGCTGGGGGAAGGGGCGGCGGAGGTGAGCTCCAGGGAATTGCCGAGGTCTGGTCCCGGGGTGCTGAACCGGAGGCTGCTCTTCGGGATTCTGCTGCTAGTATTGGGAGACGGGTCTCGTTTTTCCTTTTCACCAGTACTGGGTATGAGTACTCCCCTCCAGTACCAGGAAAGCAGATGCTGCGAAAGTGAGGTGAGAACGTTGCCCCAGACATCTCCAAGGCATATACCAAGCCCTCACATTTGTTCAGCTTTACAGTTTGAACAGTTTCGCATCATGGCTGTGCCACAACCCTGGGAGGCAGGGTAAGCATTTTAATCGACGTTTTACTGGAGAGAAAAGTTTCTCTTACTACTTCTACGTAATACTTGCAAAAGACTTACTAGGTGTCGGGGACTGAGCTGAGCCCTCTACGTGCATATCTCATTTAATACTTAAAACCCAGAAGGGGGAAGGGGTCAAAAATTGAGGAGGGGATGCACAAGGGACTGTGGTGCTGGATCTCTTCTCGCTGCTGCTGTGGTGGTGGGCGAAGTACCCGAACTACACCTGCGGGGAGAAATAAATGCTGTCCAAATATTAGAAATAATGTAAGAAAAAAAGTACTTAAACACAAAGCCCTATAAGCTTATGTACCATGATGATCTCTTTTCACAGATGGGAAACCTAGAAGCGGAGAGGATAAGTCACTTGTTCAAGGTCATGGAGCTACTACATAGCAGGCTTCCTTTTAAACTTGGGCGTCTGTTCTGATTCCCAAAGATCGGTGCTGTTAACCAAAGGGCCATACTGCCTGAAGTTGTTTCAAAAGGTGATTTGCAGAGTGGTGCCATTTGGGCTGTTTCTTGAAAGATGATGTTTGAATTTTGGAGGTTTGTGTTTTTTTAGGAAGGGAGAATAGACGAGCCAGAGGGAACATTCCAATCTAAGGAAATAGAAAAAATCATTCATTTTCTTTACACTGAACTAGACTATTTCACATACAGTATCTCATTAGCCTTAAACAATTCTGTGAGGGAAGCGCCATCATATCTAAAACAGTCTCAGGAAGTTTAAGTAATTTATTAAGATTTGTACTGACCTTTTGTCCAAAATGTTCTATTTCAAATATTCTATCCTGTCTGCTCCACACCCACCAAAAATGTTGTACAGTTTACATATTTTGAGTTTCCAAACCATGGCTCAAACTCTTTCACATTTGGCAGTGGCACAAAATTCCATGTCTTCATTCAGAGATCATTGAGACCGTAAAGTTCCACAACTGCTAAGTAGTAAAACTCCATAATCCATAATTCTAACATCAGCTTGACTGCTCTTTCTGCTCTATGACAGCCATGTCCCAATTAGATGGTGAGATTGGGGAAACAGGTAGCCACACTTTAATTAGGATCAGTATTACATTAGCAATATAGCAGTATAAACAAAGCATTTAGTGTCTGTGAGGGAGGAAGAAATTAGTTCTTTAAGAGGCACTGATCAACCCATCATAATTATCAAGGAGCTTGTGTTATTAAGGTGAAAAAAATTCTTTTGTAGTACTCAACAACTTGAGTATTTAGGAATTTTTAAAATAAACTAACACAATAAGCAACAAAATCTACTTTTTTATCATAGAGAGAATCTTATCTACCAGAGAGAAGTTATAATGAAAGGTGGAACCTTAAAATAATTTATAATAGCCTCTTGCTAGAAATACAGACTATATCTGCTTTTCTTAGCTATTTTTTTAAAAAAAGATTTATTTATTTATACAAGAACTGGGGTACAGGCCAGAGGAGTGGGAAGGCGAGAGAATTCACCAGAGACAGAGCAGGGTACAGAACAGACATAGAACTGAAAACACTGCTGAGGGGAGCAGCGGGTGAGACAGGAGAGGTCTGCAGCACTATGTGGGTTTCTCCCTGGCCAGCACTCGAACCCGCACTGCAGAGGCTGCGGACAGCTTCACAGTGCTGTGCTCAACCCGCTGGGCCACCAGGGATGCCCCTTTACTTAGCTGTTAATAAACAATGTGTCAAAAACATTTATGGGAGTGAAATACCTTAGACTTAGGGTCAAATCAGTATTCTGCACCCATTCTTCTTTTTCAAAAAGAAGAAAGTCATAGATAATACTGAAAAATTTCCAAACATATTATCCATTAATGTCCACTAAGCCATTGTTTAGAGGAAAGTATTTTGCTGATTATTGCTTAAATGGTAGTTTCTCCTTTTCATCACTCAGGATTAGGCCAAAAAGGAGCATTTGCAGGCGATAAAGGGAAAGGAGTATAAAGGATCGACTTTAGGACAAGTGCAAAGTGAAACACTGAAACTATGATAAAAGTGAAAAAATGATGGCTATGGGGTAGAAGGAGAGGAAAGGGGAGATTCCACTTGTCAAAAATGTAAAGAATTCCCTGGCATTTAGTCAGATGTCAAAAGGACAAAGCAGTTCAGGGAACTGGTATGCTTAGAGAAACTCACAAATATAGTCAAATCATTCATCTGTTTTTCTGCATATACATTGTGCTGAAAAGGCATATATTTCAAAGGTAATTTATTTTGTTAAACCATAGGAGAATTTGGATTAAGCTAGAATTTGGACTAATTCATATAACATGTCCTTGTGTGAATATATGTTTTAATTTCTCTACCATGAGTAGAACTGCTGGGTCATATATTAAGACTATCTTGAAATTAAGAAACTCCCAAACCGTTTTCCAAAATATTTCAATCAGTTTACACTCCCACCAGCAATGTGTGAATGTTCCATTTTCTCCACATCCTTTCTAATATCTGTTATTCCTTGTCTTTTTGACTCTAGCTATTCTTGTGGGTATGACATGCTATCACATTATAGTTTTGCTTTGCATCTCCCTAATGATTCATGATGTTGAGCATCTTGTCATGTGCTTATTGTCCACTTGTATACTATCTTTGATGAAATTTTTTTTATTCTTCTTTTAAAAATTAAGTTTTTTTCCCCAAGATAATTGTAGACTCCTATATAGTTGTAAAAATAACACAAAGATGTCCTGTTCATCGTTAATTCAGTATCCCCCAATGGTTACATTTTGCATACTGTTGTACACTATCACAACCAGGAAATTGACATTGATACAACCCACACATCTTGCTCATATTTCCAGTCATGTATGTACTTGTTTGTGTGTGTGCACGTGCATTTAGTTCTATGCTATTTTATCACATGTGTAGGTTCATATAACCCTCACCACACTCAGCACACAGTTACATCACCTCAAGCATACCTGCTGTTATGATTTTATAGCCATCCTCCCACACCCCACAACCATTAAACTTTTTAATATCTATAATTGTAATTTCCAGAATGCTATGTAAATTGCATCATATAGTGTGTAACCTTTGGAGATTGGCTGGCCTGCCTCCTTCCCCCCACCTTTCTCTAGAAAAATGGCATTTATTCTGAGCTTGCAAGGCAGTTAATTACTGTCACTTGCCTTTTGGTAGAGACCCAAAGGCAAGTAGAGCATGAGGAATTGTAGAAATTTTCACATCTGTTAACGTGGATAAGAAACTGAAATTTCCATATTTGAAGCTGTCAGATGGCTTTTGTTTGTGTTTATATATTTTTTTATTGAGGTAACATTGGTTTATACTACGTATGTAAATTAAGGGTATAACTTGACACCCCTTCAGATTTCTGTTATCACACCACACCCTAGACCAAAGCTCCCATGAGCCTCTGCAACAGTTCATTGGGCTCCTTTTCCCTTATGCTCCTCCTTTCATAGCCTCAATTCTGTAGTTGGATATCCAGGGTTCCTTTAAGTTTATCTAGGGTAAGTTTAGTTTTGTCTGTTCCTTTGTTTTGTTTATTTATATTCCACATGTTAGTGAATTCATCTGGTGTTTTTCTTTCATCTTCTGACTTATTTCATGTGTCACACTCTCCTACAGTTCTATTCATGTTGTCACAAATGGCGAGATTTCACCTCTTTTTTCTTATTTTTTAAAAAAAATATTTTATATATGTCTTACATCATTTTTCATTTTTGCACAATGTATGCATACATTGTCCCCATACAACTGCACTGTTTACAATAGTCCCCATACAACTGCACTGTTTACAATAGCTAAGCTTTGGAAACAACCCAAATGTCCAAAAATAGATGACTGGATCAAGAAGATGTGGTACATATACACTGTGGAATATTACTCAGCAATCAAAAAGATAAACTCATGCAATTTGCAGCAACATGGATGGACCTGGAAGATTTCATCTCTTTTCATAGCTAAGTAGTATTCCATTGTGTGTATGTACCGCTATCTCCTTAATCCACTCATATGTTCTTAGACACTTAGAGTGTTTCTGTAGCAGATAATTATGAGGTTAAGAGGGGGAGGGAAAAAGAGCCAAGGGGGTATAAGGGATGGTGAAGGCATTTAAAAATGCAGTGGAGGACCTCCCCTGTGGCGCAGCGGTTGAGCGCTGGGTTGCGAAGCTGCCTGCAGCCTCTGCAGCGCCGGTTCGATCCCCGGCTGCTCCCCGGCCACTGGAGGAGGGTCCCGCATGGCGCACAGACCTCTCCTGCCGCCCGCTGCTCCCCTCAGCAGTGTACTTCGTTCGGTCCTTCTGCCTGCTCTGCTCCCCGCTGTGGCTCTGGTGAATTCTCTCACCCTCCCTCGCTTCTGACTATGCCCAGTGCTTGTATAAATAAATAAATAAATAAATAAATAAATCTTTAAAAAAAATAAAAAATAATAATGCAGTGGAGATAAGCAAACTACCCGAGGAAGAATTCAAAGTAATGGTTAAAAAGATGCTCAGAGATCTTGGGAGAAGAATGTAGGAACTGGAAAATTAAGGAACATTTAAACAGAATTTGCAGAGATGACAAACAGTAACAATTAAAAAATATGATAGAGGGGTCCAATGAGAGACTGGATAAATCAGAGGAATGAATAAGTGAGTTGAATGACAAAGCAATAAAACCTATCCAGACAGAGCAAAAATAAAAAAGAACGGAATAAGTGAAGATACCATAAGAGATCTCTGGGATGATATCATCTATGAAAAGCTGAAATTTTACCATTTGTGATATCATGAATGGAACTAGAGGGGCTTTCTATTATGCAAATAAGTCAGAAGGAAGACAAAGACGAAGATTTCACTCATACATGGAATATAAAAAGCAAATCAAAACAGACCCTTGAAACCTGTCAGCAGAACTGAGGTTACCACCAGTGGAAGGATCAAGGGACAGAGTGTTCCATGGACTATGGTAGATTTTTGATGCTTTGTTGGTGCATTGGTGTGAAACTCTACCCCTGAAACATACAGTGTTACAAATCAAAATTACCTTTATTTTTACACTTGATCTTAGCCAAAAGGCCAAGAAGTGATACCTTAATTTTTTTTTTAAGATTTATTTATTTATTTATACAAGCACTGGGTACAGTCAGAAGCGCGGGAAGGTGAGAGAATTCACCAGAGCCAGAGCGGGGAGCAGAGCAGGCAGAAGGACCGAAGTACACTGCTGAGGGGAGCAGCAGGCGGCAGGAGAGGTCTGCGTGCCATGTGGGACCCTCCTCCGGTGGCCAGGGAGCAGCCGGGGATCGAACTGGCGTTGCAGAGGCTGCGGGCAGCTTTGTAACCCAGCGCTCAACCGCTGCGCCACCAGGGAGGCCCAGATACCTTAATTTTTAAATATAATTTTAAGAATAAATTTAAAAAGGAAGGAAATTCTGACATATACTACACCCTGGATGAAACTTGAGGATATTATGCTAAGTGAAATAAGCCAGTTACAAAAGGACAGATACTGTATGATTCCTTTTATGTGAAATACCTGGAGTTAATCGAATTCATAGAGACATAAAGTGTAACAACGGTTGCTAGGGATTGAGAAAGTGGGGAAAGGGGAATAGTTTAATGGGTATAGAGTTTTAGTTTTATAAGACACAATGAGTTCTAGAGATGAATTGGGGTAATGATTACATAATAATATGAATTAACTTGATGCCACTGAAATGTACACTTAAAATTTCATGTTATATATGTAAGGTGAGCTAAATGTTGTATATACACATGTTGATTTTCAATGATGCACACCTGAAGCTGATATAACATAATGCAATGTTACTGCAGTAAAAAAAAATCTTAAAAACAGTTTGGCTATTTTCTTGGATCTATCGTATGATCCAACAATTTTACTCCTAGGAATCTACCCAAAGGACACAATAACAGTAATTCGAAAGGGAAACCTCCATTCCTATATTTCTAGCAGCACCATTTACAATAGCCAAGATGTGGAAACAACCTAAATGCCCCAAACAGAGCGGCATTTAGGTGTGGATCAAGAAAATGTGGTATATATACACAATGGACTACTACTCAGTGATCCAAGAGAAACTCATGCCATTTGTGGCAACATGGATGGAGCTGAAAGGGATTATGCTAAGTGAAATACATCAGAAGGAAAAAGATAAATATTGGATGATTTCACTTATAGGAGGAATATAGTGAAATTGAACAAAGCGTCAGGGAAAAAAAGGACAAAACTAGCAGGCAAATTATAGATCCGCGACATACAGCAGGGGAGGAGTGGGGGAGGGGTTAAAATGTGATGGAAGAGCCCAAGGGACTATGGTGATGGATCATGGGTGCTATGGTGGTGGGAGAACTATGGGGACTACATGCACCTGAGGGGAGAAATCAAGCATTGCCCCAAAATGAACAATGATGTAAGAAAATAAATAAATTAACTTTTTTTTCAGAAGAAATGTGCCCATTTCTTCTAGATTTTTTTTAAAATGAACATTTGGAATTTTATTAAAAACAAACAAATATCACAACCATGAATACTGTTAGAAGCCCTTTTAGTTGTCCACAATGAGACTAAGCATGCACTCAAGGGGCTGCTATTATTTAGTCTTAAACAGTCATCTTTATTTTTTTTTAAGATTTATTTTTATTTATTTCTGTGTACAAGAACTGGGGTGTAGGCCAGAGGTGCGGGGTGGTGAGAAGACTCACTAGAGACAGAGTGGGGAGCAGAACAGGCAGATCTACTGAAATACACTGCTGAGGGGAGCAGAGGGCGAGACCGGAGAGGTCTGCTGCGCCATGTGGGTCACCTCCCTGGCCGGGGGTCCAACTCACTGCAGTGGCTGCGGATAGCTTCATAGTGCTGAGACTTAAGCCCTTGCGCCACAGTCATCTTTAAAAGAAGGAAAAAGTTAATTCAGCACACTACCATTTAACTTGTTTTAATGTTTCTTCACAAATGGTGAAAAATACTACAGACGAGGAATAATCATAATGTTGAGGCATTATGATAATAAATATGGAATTATATAATTGTAAATATGGAATTATAAATTTAAAATATTTTCTGGTTTAAAAAATAAAAATGGTTGTCAGTGCAGCTCTGCCCGGTCTCTGTTTAGCAGGGCGGGTCTCTGCGTTCCTGATGGCGACAGTCTTTATCCATTTTTCCAGGTCTTCAACATCCACTTCTTCCTCCCATCTGTTTCATCAAAGGTCCGGGGGGCTTCCCAGGGCCATCTCTTCTTCCTCCACCAAAGCCACCTCGGTCCATGCCCCGGCCACCAAGGAAGCCACCTCTGTCTCCCCCAGGACCTCCTCTGAACATTCCACCAGGCCCATCACAGTTCATGAAGCCACATCATGTCCATGAGGCCAACTCTTCCTCCTTACATATCACCAGGACCACCTGTGCCATAGTCACCACCTGGGGGTGGAAAAGATGGTGGGGGAAAGCCTTCAGGCTTCAGAGCCTCACACCGGCTGCCAGGGGAAGCCAGGGGAAGTTCTCCAGGGGAAGTTCTGGTTTCCATACCCTGGATTGGGGTACTGTCAGTCTCCAGCTCGGTGTTGGACGTTTCCTCCCCTGGATAGGTTCCTTCAAGAACCCCGGGGCTCTCTTGGGGGGACGCCTCCTGTCTCCTATGCCTCCCATGCGACCCACAGTTTCCCTAGGACCTCCTGGGCCCCCTGGACCTCCGCAGAGAGGCAGCGGCATCGCTCTGCCCTCAGGGGGTGGCACACTACTCTGTGTGCAGTTCACTGGTGCATGAGAAGCGTTGTTTGCTCCCTTTAAAATCTTTCCCATCAAACCACTCCCCGGCCGTGGCTGTTGTGGGTCTTCATAGGACACTGGCATTGCCTGTGGGTGTTCCTGTTTCCTTGTCCAGGCAGGTGCGGATCCATGGGCTCTCTGGTTCCCTTGCACATCTTAACATCACACTGCTTCGAAAAGGTCTGCCGGATCATCCAGAGTCACATTGTCATTTCATCCTTGAACGTAAATTGCTATGTTGTCAGAGTCTACCTGTATCTAAAGGTGGGTCTAGATCTGGTCGCTCCTCCAAGTGTCTCTGCTGCCACAGCTGCTGCACTTTTGGCATTATTGACTTGGAGGCTGGCTGTACAATCCAGTTTTGGAGGGTGGGGGAGATAACTAGTGGGCGGTTGCTGTCCATAGTTGCTTTGTTGACCTAGCTACTCTTCTGTCCGTAGCTGCTCGGCTGTTGAGACCAGCTGCTCTGATCATTATTTGTTGGCTGTGAAGAGGAATATCTGGTAGGATGATAAGAAGGGGGTGCGGTGACTGGCTGCATGGGATAGCTCCCAGGTACTAGGGATAACTGCAGTGACTCTGTCCACATCCGATGCTGGGCTGGTTGAACCCCCTCTGCTAGATTGAAGCTGACTAGTCTCAGTGGGCTTGCTACCATTCTGTGGTCTTGCAGGTGCAGTGGCTGCTGCTCAGTGGCTGGGTAAGCTGTTGAGTGCCATAGGCAGGCTGAGCTGCATAGGAGGCCTGGGTGGAAGTGACCATAGCAGTGGTGGCATCATAAGCACCAATGCTGTACCTCTGGACAGGCTGACTGTATGCCTGGGGGCAGTTGGAGTGGCATGATCAGTGGGAGGCGATCCATGAGAGGGTGTGTGGGCCATTTCCTGCAGGCTGCAGTGGCCTGAGCCCGGGTGTCGCTGACATCAGTGGGCTGTCCATAGGTTCCATAACTTCCTTGCCCATGTGCCTGGGTGGTCTGTGTATATCCTTGAGTGGGCAGGGAAGTACAAGGCTGCAGCCCTGCTGGGCCACTGCTGGGCTGTAGGTACTGTGACCGGTGGGTGCTGTTTTCTCTCCTTCCGTCTTGTTCTCTCAACGTCCATCTCCCTCTCCCATTTCTTCAGGATTATCGAATTTACTGGCATACAGTTTTCATTGTATTCCTTTAGAGTCTTTGTATTCTGTGCCCACCTTGGCAATTTCTCCTTTCATTTCTAATTTTGTTTAAAGATTTTCTCTCTTTTAGCTTAGGTAGAAGTTTATTAATTTTGTTAATTTCAAAGAACTAACTCTTAGTTTCACTGATCTTTTGTATGGCATTTTTGACTCCTCTTGCACTTATTTTCACCCTAATTTTTGTTATTATTAGTTCATTATTTCTTTGTGACATTTTACTAGATTTGGGTCTTATTTGTTCCTATTTCCACATTTCTTTAGATGTAATATTAAATTGTTTATTTCAGATTTTTCTTGCTTCTTAATGTTGGCCTGTGTTCCAATTATCTTTCCTCGAAAGACTGCTTTTGCTTCATCCCATTCATTCCAGTAGCTTGCATTCTTATTTTCATTAGCCTGGAGGTATTTTTCAACTTCTGTTTTAATCTCTTCTTTAATTCAATAGCTGCTAAACAGCCTGTTGTTTAGTCTGCAAGTATTTCGGGTTTGTCCACTTTTGAAATCTAGCTTTATGGATTATAGTCAGAAAGAATACTTGGTATGATTTCAATTTTTTGAAAAGATTTATTTTTACTTATTTATGCATACAAGAACTGGGGTGTAGGCCAGAGGTGCGGGGGTGAGAGGATTCACCAGAGACATAGTGGGGAGCAGAACAGGCAGATCTACTGAAATACACTGCTGAGGGGAGTAGCAGGCTAGTCAAGAGAGGTCTGCTGCGCCATGTGGGTCAGCTCCCTGGCTGGGGATCGAACTTGTGCTTCAGTGGCTGGCGATAGCTTGATAGCGCTGGGGAGCCTGATGTCAATTTTTGTCACATTTTTGATAATTGACTTGTGTCCTAACATACAGTCTATTCTTCAAAATGTTTCGTGTGCGTTTGATAAAATGCATTTGCTGTGATTTTGGGATGGAGGGTTCTGTAGATGTCTGTTAAGCCTATTTGATCTAGCTCCTCATTTGAGGCTATTGTTTTCTTATTTATTCTGTCCTGTTAATCTGTCTGTAGTTGTAAGTGGGCTTAAAAATCCCCTACTGTTATTTTATTGTAGTCGACATGTCTCTTTAATCCTCTTAATAATTGCTTTATATATATTAATATGTATAAATATAAATATAAATATATATATAGGTGTTTCATAATTTGGAGCATACATATTATGAGTACTATTTGTTGTTCTTGTATTTGGCCCATATTCATATATAATGTCCATCTCTGTCTCTTGTTACCTTTTTTTATTTGGAAATCTATTTTATCTGATGTAAATGTAGCTGTTCCTGACTCTTTTTTTGGGTTGCCATTTTCTTATAGGACTGTCTTCCAGTTTTTCATGCTTGTGGTTATCTTTGGTGGTAAGATGAGTTTCTTGTGAGCAGCAAAAGGTTGGATTTTGTTTTGATACCCACTCAGCCACTCTCTACGTTTTAATTGAATTCAGGCCATTCGTATTCAAGTTGATAATTACAACATAAATGCTCATTGCCATTTAAACATTTTTAGTTTGTGTCTTTTGATTTTTGACATCTTCCTTTTATGCTTTATTTATATTCCATTTTCATTGTCTTATGTGTTACTTCTACTGATTTTTGTTTGAAGGTATACTGAGGTTTGTGTATGATGGACCACATTTGTGGGCTCTTAGATGGTTTGATCTCAAACTCATTCTTATGGGCCACATTTTTACTCTCCTCCAAGTTGCATAATTTAGGTGTTTGTTACCTCTAGATTTATTTTGTTGTTACTTATGTTAGCCCCTTTATACTTGTTTCAAGTATGACTTGGTGTTGGTATAGTCTCTTGATTTTTGTTTTCAGTGACATTCTTTACCCTTCCTTCTGTTTTGAATGATAATCTGGTCCGAAAAAGTATTCTAGGTTAGAAATCTTTTCCTCTGCATACTTTAAATATTTCTTATCCTTCCCTTCTTGCCTGTAAGATTTCCACTAAGAAGTATGCAGACAGTCTGTCTGATAGGTGATCCCTTATAGGTTACTTTTCTTTGTCTTAATTCTTTTAGTGTTCATTCCATGTCATTGGTTTTCAACACTTTAATTATAACGTGTCTGGGAGTGTGTCAGTCTGTTTTATTTTGTTTGGAACTCTTTGCACCTCTTGAATCAGAATGTCTGGTTTGTATCCCAGATCGAGGTGGTTGTTTATTTTAATAGACTTTTTTTTATTTTAATAGACTTTTTATTTTTTTTAATTTTTTAAAAAGATTTATTTATTTATTTATACAAGCACTGGGTACAGTCAGAAGCTCGGGAGGGTGAGAGAATTCACCAGAGCCAGAGTGGGGAGCAGAACAGGCAGACCGACGAAAATACACTGCTGAGGGGAGCAGCGGGCATGACAGGAGACATCTGCTCGGCATGTGGGACCCTCGCCTGCGGCTGGGGATCGAAACTGCGCTGCAGAGGCTGCGGGCAGCTTTGCAGCCCAGCGCTCAAGCACTGAGCCACCGGGGAGGCCCTTTAATAAACTTTTTTTTTTTTAAAGATTTATTTATTTATTTATACAAGCAATGGGTACAGTCAGAAGTGTGGGAGGGTGAGATAATTTACAAGAGCCAGAGCGGGGAACAGAACAGGTAGACTGACGAAATACACTGCTGAGGGGAGCAGTGGGCAAGCCTGGAGAGGTCTGCGCGCCATGTGTGTTGCTCCCTGGCCGGCCAGGGATTTAACTCGTGCTGCAGTGGCTGCGGGATAGCTTCAGAGTTCTGCAATTTAACCCCTTGCGCCACCAGGGAGGCTTAATAGATTTTCTCTGCCTTCCTGTTGTCTTCTTCTGGGACCCCCATGAAGGGACATTACTTCTCTTTAGGTTATTCTTGTTTTTGATCGCCCATTGTTTTTCTTAGTTCAGCAAGTATGATTACAACTGTTGCCTCAAACTCCTCACTAGGAATATTCACACAGTTCTGCTGAATCGATAATTCTCTTAGGGATTTTTCTTTGCTCCAGCACTTGTGATATGATCTTCTATTTCTTCATTTTTATTTTATATAGGTTATAATAGGGACCTTCCTTTTAATGTCATGACAAATTGACTTTATACCCTGCCTACAATTAGCTGGTCATGATCTCATGATTTTTACCCAGAATCTTTATGTGTTTACTATTTCATAGATAAATGCCTCTACATGTGTTTAGATGACCAGAGCACTGAGGACAGCTCAATATTCTTAGGTTGATCACCTACAGGCAACCTGCTAATTCCTGGCAAAACCATAAGTGTTAGATTAACAAAGTTTAGTGAAAGAAATCTCAAGATCAATAGGTTCAGGGCTTTCTCCCTTATTAGCAGTTCCTGAAATCCTTTTTGTTTCATTTTCAATTTCTTGTCAAATTTCATCAAAATCTATGTGAAGTTTGTTTTTGGTGTGGAGAAATTTATCCCATTCTTCTGCTTCAACCCCATCTTCTTCTGTTGTTTTCCATTTACCTTCAGATGAATGACCAGCTAGAGTCAGAGGTATCCAGGTGACAATACCAGTGCCTCTAGGAAGCAGGTCTCTCCCCACTAGGCTTTCCAGCGCTGAGCTCTTCCCATTCTTCTGCATCCCCACCACCATGATCTGAGGCAACTGGATGATTTTGGCACCCACCGAGTTGAGGACACCCTGAAGCTTGCTGACGAAAGGAATGAAACACCTCCATGAGTCGGGAAATGCAGGACCTCCACCCAACTAGCCCCAGCTATGGAGTGAGGCCAGGAGTCTGCCAAATGCTTCCTTGAAGCCCCCCTCTCCTAAGGAGCCAGTACTCATTGGGCCTTGCTTGCTGTAGCCTATCTCTCCCAGTAGGCTCTGTGCCAGGTGGGAGGTGGGGAGAGGCAAAGCCTGATAGGAATTGTAGTTCCAAAGCTCTCATAATTTGGATATTCTGTCCTTGTCATGAACTTTCAATAATTTTATTATTTATTTGTATTTTTAAAAATTAATTTGTCAGTCATTTTATATCTATAAAACATTGGGATTACGTTTAACAGTTTTATTATAATGTGTCTTGTATTATGTCTGTATTATTTTCCCAGGTTGAGCTGGTTCTCAGTGATTATTTCTTTAAATAAATGTTCTATGCCTTTACCTTTCTCTTCCTCTTGGGCCACCAGAAGAGGGGTTTTCTAGTTTCTCTTTTGGTTATCCCAGAAGGTTTTTGCACTATTTTTCATTTTTAAAATATTTTTCTCTGTTGTTCTATTTGTGAGTTCTCTGACATGATTTCAAGCTCACTAATTCTATTGTTTGCATTTGTCTGCTGTTAAGGTCCTCTATTATATTTTAAATTTAGTTTTAGTATTTTTAAATCCATTAGTTCTAATTATAATAGCCTATTACCTTCTTGGTCTTTATTTTGTTCCTGTTTTACATTAACCCCCCCCTTTTTTTTTTTTTTTTGCCAAGCAAACATTGTTATAACTGTTACCTTGAACTCTTCTTTGAGGGGTATTCTGCAGTTTTGCTGGATTGACACTTCTATTTTTTCCCCTCCCCTCTGGCATTTCTGATAGGTTCTTCTGTCTTTTCAGGTTTAGTTTTTCTATGCTGTATTAGGTATAAAATCAGACTGATACCTTTGCACCTGTTCAGGTAGATAGAAACCATATTTGTGATTTTTCTGCATTCCTCTTACAATTTATCTCTAGTTTCATACCATTATGGTAAAAAAAAAGATTGAAATGATTTCAATCATAAAGTTATTGTATCTTGTATTATGTTCCAACATGTGGTATATCCTTATGAATTTTCCATGTCTACTTAAGAAATATTTGTGTTCTGTTGCTTTTAGATAAAATGTTCTGTATATAGGGCCTCCCCTGGTGGTGCAGCGGTTGAGCACTGGGCTGCGAAGCTTCCTGCAGCCTCTGCAGCGCCGGTTTGATCCCGGCCACCGGTGAGGGTCCCACATGGCGCGACAGACCTCTCCTGTCGTGCCCGCTGCTCCCCTCAGCAGTGTATTTCTTTGTCAGTCTGCCTGTTCTGTTCCCTGCTCTGGCTCTGGTGAATTCTCTTACCCTCCCGTGCTTCTGACTGTACCCAGTGCTTGTATAAATCAATCAATCAATCAATCAATCAATCAATCTTAAAAAAAAGTTCTGTATATATCTATTGTGTTTATTTGGCCTATTGTGTCATTTAAGGCCATTGTTTACTGGTTGATTTTCTGTCTGGAGGATTTGAAGTAAGTGGCTTGTTAAAGTCCTCCATTATTATTGTGTTGGTGTTTATGTGTCGTCCCTGTAGGGCTGTTAATATTTGCTTTATGTATTGTGGTGCTTCTGTACTGTGTGCATGTGTATTAATGGTTATGTCCTCGTGGATTGACCCCTTCATCCTTATATAGTGTATCTTTGAATCTTATTATCTTCTTTTACTAAAAGTCTATTTTATCTGATAGAAGTATAGCTTGTGTTTCTTCTTTACTTCTTTATCTGATATATCTTTCCCCATCCTTTCACTTTGTGTCCAGGTTTGTCAGTAGAAGTGACATGTAAATCCTGGAAGTAGCATGTAGTTGGATTCTTTTTTTCCCCATCCAGCCAGTCTGTGTCTTTTCATTGGTGAGTTGAGTCCATTCGCATTTAGGGTGATTTTTGCTCTCTGAGGAGTTATAACCCCCATTTTCTCTTGTTTCATCATTGATCCATATTTCCAATGTTGCTTTTCCCCTATGTTTTTCTCTGCCATTTCATTTAGGTGTTTTTCCATGTTGATTCTCCAAGTTTCTTCTTTATTTAATACTTTGTGTCCTTGCTCCAGATTTTTGTTTTGTGGTTATTGCGATGATTGTAAAATTTTTCATATTTAAAAAACATTTTTGGGGGCTGCTGGTGTCATTTTGTCATCATTTGCTTGTAGATTCCATCCTTCTCAACCCCTTTATCATTTTTTCATTTTCCTGTTTCCCTTTTTAGTATTGTGATGTCACTGGCAACTTGAAGTAACTATCGTTGTTTGTAATGTTTCTTTTCCTTTGGCCTTTATGCTGTAGTTAATTATTTTAGCCTTATTCTGGAATGTAGTTGCAACCCTCTAATTCTGTCTTTCTATATATCACCCCTCTCAAGGTTTTGTGCACTTTTGTTTTTTCTTTTCGTAAAGAAGAACCCCTTTCAACATTTCCTGTAAGGCAAATCTAGTGGTGAACTCCATTAACTTTTGTTTGTTTGAGAAAACTTTTATATTCCTATCATATTTGAATGATAATCTTGTTGTGTAGTGTATTCATGGCTTGTCGTCATTATCATTTGGTATTTTGTATATGTCATTCTACTCTCTCCTGGCCTGAAGTTTCTCCTGAGAAATCTGACGAAAACCTGTGATTCCAAGGGCATCTGATGGGGATGCCTTTGTATGTTATTTGATTTTTTCCACTAATAGCCATCGGTACATTTTTCATTGTTGTCTTTTGTCTATTGTACTATTATGTGTCTTGATGTAGCTCTTTTTGCATTCAGATGGCTAGGTGTTCTGTTGGCGTCATTGACTTGTATAGTTATTTCTTTCACTGGGTTTAGGAAATTTTCAGCTATTACTACCTTCTATTCCCTTTTCCCTCTCTTTGCCTTCATGGATATCCACTATTCTTGTGTTTCTTTTCCTAATGTACTGATAGTTCTTGTAGTTTCTTCATTGTTTTCCTAAATCTTATCTCTCTGTCTTCTTCCATGTGAGTCATTTGTAGATTTCTACTTCAATATCATTAATTGTTTTCTCCATAAGATCCATCCCAATTGCTATAATTTTTATAGCAGTTTTTATTTTGTTTATTGAATTCTTCATAACCAGATTTTCTGATTAAGTTTAAAAAAATAGAAGCAATCTTTTTTGTGCAGTATTCCTTCTGTTTAATTTCTTTCCTGGGTCTATTGAGCTGCCTTTCTGTGTTTTCTTTTTTTTTTTAAAGATTTATTTTTTATTTATAAGATAGCTGGGGTACAGACCAGAGGCGCGGGAGGGTGAGAGGATTCACCAGAGACAGAGTGGGGAGCAGAACAGGCAGACGGATCGAAAGCACTGCTGAGGTGAGCAGCAGGCGTGACAGGAGAGGTCTGCCACGCCATGTGGGAATCTCCCTGGCTGGCTGGGAATCAAACCCAGGCTGTAGAGGCTGCGGACAGCTTCACAGCGCTGCGCTCAACCCGCTGCGCCGCCGGAGAGGCCCTCTGTGTTTTCTTATATTGTGTTGAATTTCTTCATGATAGGAACTTTGAATTCTCTGTCCATTATATCACAAGATTTTGTGACTTTCAGTTTGATTTCTTCAGATTCATTGTTCTCTTTTTGTGATTCTATGTTTCTGTGATTTTTATCTTATCTGCACATTGGGTTATCTAATGGATGCATTTCCTTTATTTCCTGTAGGTGGTGCTGTGGCTTTAGCTTTATATAGTTCTCTTTTCTTGATCTGGACCATGGGTGGAGAAAAGGGAGGGTGGGAGGGGAATTGGATTCCTGATATCATAGGTATGGGGGTGGGATCTGAACTTTGGGGCACAGTCTCTTTGCTGCCTCCTTGTGATTCCAGAATGGGTATTTTCTTGTACACACAGCCTTTGTCACAACCCAAAAGACCAAGAAACCAATAGCTAGTTCTTTGAAAAGATAAAATAATAGAGAAAACTTTAGCCAGATTTGCGAAGAAGAAAACAGATAAATAAAATCAGAAATGGAAGAGAAGTTACAAAAGATACTGGAGAAATGCAAAAATCATAGGAGAGTATTTGTTTTTGAAGATTTATTTATTTATGCATAGAAGAACTGGAGTACAGGCCAGAGGTGCAGGGAGTGAGAGGATTCACCGGAGACAGAGTGGGCAACAGAACAGGCAAATTGACTGAAATACACTGCTGAGGGGAGCAGCCGGAGAGACAGGAGAGGACTGCTGCACCATGTGGGTAGCTCCCTGGCTGGCTGGGCATTGAACTCGTGCTGCAGAGGCTGTGGATAGCTTCATGGTGCTGCAACTTAACCCCTTGTGCCACCAGGGAGGCCCCATAAGAGAGTATTGTGAACAATTATATGGCAACAAATAGGATAACGTAGAAGAAATCAACAAATTTTAGAAACATTAAGCATTCCAGGACTGAATAAGGAAGAAACAGAAAACCAGAAGAGACCTGCCACAAGTACAGGAAAAAAAAATCTAGTAATGAAAACATCCCCCAAAATAAAGCCCAAGATGAGATGGCTTTACTAGTAAATTCTACCAATCTTTCAGGGAAGAATTAATGCATACCTGCCTCAAATTCTGCCATAAATTTAATAGAGGAAAAACTCCCAATCACATTTTATCAAGCAAGCATTACCCTAACTACAAAACAATACAAAGCCATCATGTAAAAAAGAAAATTGCAGGCCATTATCGCCTATAAGCATTGATGTGAAAATCCTCAACAAAATACTAGCAAACCGAGTCCAACAATATATTATAGGAATTATAGACATCATGATCAAAAGGGATTTATTCCGGGGATGAAAAGATGTTTCAGCATAAGCTAAATAAGAAACTGAAACACTACATCACAAAAGGAAGGGCAAAAAATCATAGCATCATCTCAATAGATGCAGAAAAAGGCATCTGGCAATATTTACTCACACGCAATGGTGAAAAACTGAAAGCTTTTCTTCTAAGATCAGGAGCAAGGCAAGGACGTCCACTTTCTCCACTACTATTCAATAAATTGCTAGAAGTCCTAGCTAGAGCACTTAGATAAAAAAGTTTTAAAAGTTATTCAAATTTTAAGGGAGGTACACTATCACTGTTTGCAAATGGCATAATAATATACATATAAAATCCCAAAGACTCCAGTAAAAAATCTATTAGAAATAATAACTGAGTATAGTAAGGCAGAGGGCTACAAAATTAATATACAAAAACCTGCTGCATGTCTATACACACAAAAATAAACTAGCAAAAGTAGAAGTCAGAAAACAATCACATTCAGAAGAATTAAATACCTTGGAGTAAATTTAACCAATGTAGTGAAAGACCTGTACACCAAAAATTATAATGCATTGTTGAAATAAACTGAAGATAAAAAAGATGGAAAGGTATTTTGTGCTAACGGATTGGAAAAAGTAACACTGTTAAGATGGCTATATTACCCAGAGTAATATATAGATTCAGTGCCACCCCTATCAAAATCCAAAAAGATTTTATTACCAAAATAGAAAGAAAACATGAAGACCCTGCATAGCAAAACACTCATGAAAAATGCACAAAAATGGAGGTCTCACACTCCCTGACATCAAGCTATGCTACAAGGGTAGATAAAACAGCTTGTGGAGGACCACCAATATGGCATAAAGGAGGTTCCTTGCTTTACTCCTCAGTAGCTCATCTAGGTTAGCGAGTGGAAACTGCCCAGAGAATCCCATAGCTTGGGGCAAAACTGGAACACCTTTTGGACATCAGAGAGAGCAGGCAGAGTGCACCAGATGGCACACAGGAGATTCATGCCTCAAGATGAAGAAGTGAGTGGAGAGAGACACCCGGAGGCTGTGGTGGGGAGAGGAGGCTTTAATAAAAATTGCAGTGCTACCTCTCTACCAGCCACTCTACTGGTACCCCTTAGAAGGGACACTGAGCACTGTGAAGGCAAACACCCTTGATTTAAGGGAAAAGCATTTGCAAGAGTTGAGGTGTTCTCTGCAGACTGGGATCACAGCAGAACAAGGAAAGTGCGTTGGGCTGCACTCCTCTCCCACACCCCTTGGGACTGGTACAGACTTGAAGCAAAAAGAGAGAGCAGATGTCAGTCTCAGGTCTGGAATACCTGGGAAGAAGGCTACTTGTGGTGCCACAAACACAAGTCTGCCCCAAGAAGAACATTCACAGTAGTGGCTAGACTTCGTAGGCCCCTCCTCCCTCTGGCTCAGCAGCTGAACAGTCTGCTCTCTGGACCTACTGGAAAAGCTAAATAGCTAAAATCGTATAAAACCAAGGCATCACATGCTATGAAGGTAGAAGTAGTTTAAATCTCTAACTTTCTGCTACGTATACTTTAGGAAAATATATGGTAGCAAAATGGTCAGACCAAAAAAAAATATAAAAACACCCATGACACATGGCATCTTCACCTCAAAGGAATATGACATCAGAAGGAGAGAACAACTCTCCAGAATTCACCACAAAGATATGGACGATTTTATCCGTTGTGGTCTAATGTTGGGCTGAGATGAGAGGTGCAGGGTAAAAGTATTCACCAGAGACAGAGTGGAAAACAGAAAAAGGCAGATTTATTGAAATACCCTGCAAGAGAGCAGGGAGTGAGACAGGAGATATCATTTGCCCCAGGAAGAAGCATATGGGGCTCACTTTTATTACCCACTTTTATGGCCTTTTTTATGACTCGGGGAGTCAGTCTTGGCCAGTTGCTGTCTGCTGGGACATAAAGTTTTGATGTTTTGCCTGGCTCTGTTCACCTTGTTTCTGCATTCCCCAGAATTTTTGATAGCCCCATATTGGTGATGTGGACCTATGACCAGGTTTCCATGGCAACTCTATCAGTTTCCCTTTATTATCTATTTTTTTGTCTCCCAGCAGTATTCAGCTGAGCAAAGTGCAGAGACTAAGTTTGAACTGTATATTAAATGATACCCTGGACATTATCTTCCTATCAAATAAAGAGTTCAAAATGGCTGTGATAGGGCCTCCCCGGTGGCGCAGCGGTTGAGCGCTGGGTTGCGAAGCTGCCGGCGACCTCTGCGGCGCCGGTTCGATCCCCGGCTGCTCCCCGGCCACCAGAGGAGGGTCCCACATGGCGCGCAGACCTCTCCTGCCGCCCGCTGCTCCCCTCAGCAGTGTACTTTGGTTCTTCTGCCTGCTCTGCTCCCTGCTCTGGCTCTGGTGAATTCTCTCACCCTCCCGCGCTTCTGACTGTACCCAGTGCATGTATAAACAAAGAAACAAACAAATAAATAAATAAATAAAAAAACATGCCTCTATTAAAAAAAAAAAAAAAAACTAAAAAAAAAAAAAAAACAAAATGGCTGTGATAAATAAATTCAAAGAAATGGAAGAAAATGGTGAAAAGCAAGTCAAAGTGATACAGGAAAACTCAGAAAGTCTGATCAAAGAGAATCAACAAAATTCATATAATCAAGTGAATGACCTGAGAAATAAATTAATGTACAGAAAATAGAAACTGAATCCTTAAAAAAAGGAATAATAGAAATTCAAGATGCAAAAGCTCTATGTATGAAATAAAAAATTGTAGAGAAAACTATGAAAGCAGAATGGATGAAATGTAGGATAAAATAAGTGTCCTGAAAGATAATAATGTGTAAGGAACCAGGTAGAAGAAGAAAGAAGTATGAGAAAAAAGACACAGAAACACTTCAGAAGTATCCAATGACATTAGGAAAGGCAACAGAAGAATGATGGGTGTGGGGCCTCCCTGGTGGCCTAGGGGTTAAGTCTCAGTGCTACCACTGCTGTGGCCTGAGTTCAATTCCCTGGTCAGGGAGCTGACCCACATGGCCTGCAGACCTCTCCTGTCTCACTTGCTGCTCCCCTTAGCAGTGTCTTTCAGTAAATCTTCTTGCTGTGCTTCCCCTACTCTGTCTCTGGTGAATCCTCTCACCCTCCGCATCTCTGACCTAAACCTCAGTTCTTCTATGCATAAATAAATAAATCTTAAAAAAAAAGAATAAAGAGTATCACCAAAGGTGAAGAAAGAGGGGCAAACACAGAGAGGTTATTCAAGGAAACAATACAGGGTCCTCCCTGGTGGCGCAGGCGGTTAAGCGCAGCGCTGTGAAGCTGTCCGCAGCCTCTGCAGCGCTGTTGGATCCCTGCCCGCCGCCGAGCAACTCATATGGTGCAGCAGACCTCTTCTGTCTCCCCCGCAGCTCCCCTCAGCAGTGTATTTCCGTCAGTCTGCCTGTTCTGTTCCCCCCTCTGCCTCTGGTGAATCCTCTCACCCTCCCGCACATCTGGCCTGTACCCTGGTTCTTGTATAAATAAAATAAATCTTAAAAAAAAGATTTAAAAATAAAAAAAAATAGATGTTGATCGGCAAAATAAAAGTAGGGGATTCAACACCTGACTTATATCAATGGACAGATCAACGAGGCAGAAAATCAACAAGAAATCAATTGCCTAAAATGAGATCATATGGCCTTAATATACATAGTACACTGTATCCTCCAAAACTTAGTGCACATTCTTCTCAAATTTACATGGAATGTTATTGAGGCTAGACCACATGTTGGGTTACAAAGCAAGTGTAGATAAATTCATGAAGATTGAATCAAATCAAGTATATTCTTTGATCACAATGGTATCAAATTAGAAAGGAAAAGTGGGAAAAATTCTAATATGTGGAGACTGAACAACATACTATTAATGACTATTGGGTTAATGAAGATAGCAAAAGGAGAAATTAAAATATAGCTGGAGTTTAATGAAAACAAAGACCCAAGCTACCACCATGTTTATTGCAGCACTGTTTACAGTTGCCAAATTATGGAAAAGACTTCAGTGTGGATAAAGATGTAGTATAATGTACAGAATGGAATACAATGCAGCTACAAAAGGTGAAATCCTGCCATTTGCAACACCACCACCGGACCAACTGAGTATTATGCTTAGTGAGATAAGCTAGACATAGACAAACACTGTATTATTTCACCCAGTTGTGGTATATAGAGAAAACAACAGGTGAATGAAATAAAACAAAAGTAAATGCTTGCACTATAAGTCCAACTGGCTTTTACCAGAAGGGAGAGAGGGTGGAGACTCATAAATAGAAACAAATGTGGTATAATGAAGAATAATATTGGACATTTAGTAGTGAACTTAATGTATTATTATTATTTTTTAAGATTTATTTATTTTTTTTTATTTATACAAGCATTGGGTACAGTCAGAAGCGCAGGAGGGTGAGAGAATTCACCAGAGCCAGAGCGGGGAGCAGAGCAGGCAAAAGGACCGAAGTACACTGCTGAGGGGAGCAGCGGGTGGTAGGAGAGGTCTGCGCGCCATGTGGGACCCTCCTCGAGTGGCCGGGGAGCAGCCGGGGATCGAACCGGCGCTGCAGAGGCTGCGGGCAGCTTCGCAACCCAGCGCTCAACCGCTGTGCCACCGGGGAGGCCCACTTAATGTATTATTATACATGTTGATTCTCAATGATACACTTGAACATATAATGTAATAATGCAATGTTGCTTCATTTAAAAAACTGAAATAAAAACCAAAAAAAATGTACACAATCACAACTAAAAGAAAACTTTAAAAATCCAAGCAATTTGTATTAATTTTGTGATATCCTCCTCATTATCTTAAGAGAGTCATTCCTACTTTAGGAGGGTATTTTCACATGGTTCATGTTGAGTTGGCCTTTAAAAGCTTTTCTGGTTTGAAAGGGATTGGAGATATGACTGATAGTACCTTCCTTTCCCAGTAGCATTTGAATTTTAATTAGAGATCCACAGACCTAGAGTTTCAGAGATTGGCAAGATATGTAAAAGCACGTTTTAGAGATGGAGAGATGGAGACTCTGTTTACCATGTTCCCATGGTAAACTCTTGAGGACAGAAAATATCTTTGAGACCAAAGGACTAGATCTTCCTTTGGTGGTATTTTAATACCTGAGAAATCAAGTGTGTGTGCGTGTGTGCGTGTGTGCATCTGCGCACGTGTGTTTTATTTTGTGGAAGGGGGAAAAGCATATAGACTCTTCCCAGGATGTCACGTAGAAATTAGAGTTAGACTAAACCCTTTAAGTCAAATCAAATCTCTAGATTTTATAAATGAAATAACAGAGTCCTTTATTGGTAAAGTGACTTAACCAAAAAATTACAAACTTTTTAGTTGGAGAATTAGATATAACTCTAACTTTAGGTCTCATTTTTCAGTTCTGTACTGTTTCATACCAGGTAAATAGCTGCTTTCACTACCAATTGATAATAGTGTTCCTATAGGCACACAATAGGGGACTTCCTTGCCTTGCGTTGGCACTCATACTTGAAGATGCAATGCTCATATGCCCTGGTCTTTCTCTACCCTTCAACTCAGCTCCATGGTATGAAAGACTCACTGATGATCAATTGCTGGTGCCCATCCTCAGGAGCACCATTATACATGAATATGCAAGCATGTGATCCCCACCTGGGGGCTAAACCTAAGGTATCTAAAGTGACTATCTCCACAGACCAAACCCTCTAATGAGTTCCTCCCTTCTGTTATTGGAGTTGTAACCACTGTGCTGTATTTTTTTTTTTTTTTTTTTTTTTTTTTTAAATTTATTTATTTGTTTGTTCGTTCGTTTTGTTTATACATGCACTGGGTACAGTCAGAAGCGCGGGAGGGTGAGAGAATTCACCAGAGCCAGAGCGGGGAGCAGAGCAGGCAGAAGGACCGAAGTACACTGCTGAGGGGAGCAGCGGGCGGCAGGAGAGGTCTGCGCGCCATGTGGGACCCTCCTTCGGTGGCCGGGGAGCAGCCGGGGATTGAACCGGCGCCGCGGAGGTCGCCGGCAGCTTTGCAACCCAGCGCTCAACCGCTGCGCCACCGGGGAGGCCCTGTGCTGTATTTTTTTTTGCAATTTTCTTAAGGCATAGTTGACATATAAGTAATTGCACATATTAAATATTTATTTTTGACATTTTGGGCAATTTATAACTTCATATGACTATCATGATTACTTCTCATCCACATTGACTTGACTGTAGATTTTGAAAGTGTTGACAGGGACATAGGTAACTAATGTGTACAGCTTGTTTGGGGAGACTTCTTTCTCATTTAATTTTCTGGACAACTGCACATGGATACAGTATGGGGCATTTCTTTTTCCTTTAGCTCAAACAATTTTGTTGAGCCTGGACTCAGTGACACATTAGGAACGCCCATCTCCTTCATGGCAAATTTCCAGATCTCTTTGAGTGCTCAAGAGGCATGCTTCTTGAAGCCAACTCCATGGATGTGCTTATAAATGTTGAAGATCTATCTTCTGGCCACTATTTCATTGCAGCGTAACAGTCCTTCTTCTCACAATCCTTCCTTGTGGGAACTATTCTTTCTGGCATGGGTGGGAAAAGAACTGGCATGTGTGTATACTAATGAGCCCATCACCAGAATTAAGATTAAAAAACATTTCTACTGGGCCTCCAGGTGGCTCAGGAGGTTGAGCGCAGCGCTGTGGTGCTGCCCACAGCCTCTGCATCACAGGTTCGATTCCTGGCCAGGGAGATACCCACATGGCGTGGCAGACCTCTCCTGTCTCGCTTGCTGCTCCCCTCAGCAGTGTATTTCAGTCAATCTGCCTGTTCTGCTCCTTCCTCTGTCTCTGGTGAATCCTTTCACCCTCCTGCACCTCTGGCCTGTAACCCAGTTCTTGTATAAATAAATAAATATTTAAAAAAACCATTTCTACCACCTCCAACATGTTCCTCAAACTGTTTTAATATATCTGCTTTTCATTACCCTCCCCCTTGCTGGTGCCTTCTTCCTTTCATGACTTGGTTTGATAGTGTTAAAATATTCCAACCCAGAAATATTACTTGTAACAGAAATATTTCTGTTACAAGTATTTATTTGATTAATGAGTTTCTTAGAAAAATAGTTCTGGATTTTTCTGCTCTGGGAGGATGATCTTTCTAAGTTTATTCTAATTTAGTCAAAGAATATCATGTGTATAATTGAAATTTGGGGAGGAAAGCATTTTTTTATAACGCTTCATGCAGTTTTGAAAATAACATGTTTCAGAATTTTGTAATGTTTTCTATATATTAGATTATGCTTGTTTTTTTTAATTTCATTATTTTGTTTTCTGAATTTCTCCTGAGAAGAATATATTCAAGCCTGAAAATATGGTGAAAAAAAAATAAAATATTCCAACCCAGAAAAGGTCTGATTCTTTGGATCTGAGTGAAGAGTAGAGAATTTCCCTTGGGCCTTGCTTCCCTTCTCTTTTGAAAAGAAGCCAGACCCGCCCCAAGATTTTTTTGCAGCTATATGTAACTCCCAGACTAGATCAAGGGTCTTAAGAAAGGAATAGGGAGGCTGGAACACTCCTATAAATTGTTGGAAGATTCTAAAATTATAAATTACTTGTGTATAAACTAAAGAAAGATTTAGGATAAAAACATGTTTCTTAAGGACATATTTATTTTCTACTATGAACTGAATAAATTGAAAAGTAATCAAAAGGAGAAAATTTGCATAATTCCACTATCCTAATTGAATACTATCAATCTTTAGGCATGTTTCATTCCTGCTTCTTCTTTCAGGAAGCTTTCTTTCCTGCTTCTTCCAGAAAAAAATCTATCAAAAACTACTTTGAATGCAATTTTGAGTTTTGGTGTTTAACCTTTTTTTCTCTGCATACCTCCAGCACAACCATCACATTCTACCCATAAAAACATGAGGTATATATTATCTCAGGTTTCAGAGAAAGAATTAGCATGTTTCTCAGAGGAAGTGGCTGCAGTGTACTATTTTTTTTTTTATAGAGGCATGTTTTATTTATTTATTTGTTTGTTTGTTTTGTTTATACATGCACTGGGTACAGTCAGAAGTGCGGGAGGGTGAGAGAATTCACCAGAGACAGAGCGGGGAGCAGCGCAGGCAGAAGGACTGAAGTACACTGCTGAGGGGAGCAGCGGGCGGCAGGAGAGGTCTGTCTTGCCATGTGGGACCCTCCTCCGGTGGCCGGGGAGCAGCCGGGGATTGAACCAGCGCCGCGAAGGCCGCAGGCAGCTTTGCAACCCAGCGCTCAACCGCTGCACCACGGGGGAGGCCCTGCAGTGTACTATTAAGAACAAAATTTCCATATTGTGGTTCTGTTACATGTTCTAGAGACTCAGAATCTCCAAAGATAGAGAACTGTTTCTTTGTGGAACAAAAATTTATAGTAGGAAAGAATAACCCTACAGAGAAGTCTAAGTGCTGTAACCAAAGGTATACTGTTGAGGGTGGTGGTGGTGGTGGTATTAGGGGATGAGGAAGCTAACTTCTGAGTGTGTTTGTCTATGTATACTCTGCACTTAGTTTCCACATCCTTAAAATCACCAATTTCCCCCCACTACACCAGAAGAATTCACTTTGTTAATATTGATTTTCTATGTTCAATACTCTACATACCCTATTGACCAATTAGCATGGACATGCTATGCAGTCCACTCCATATTTATTGGAGGTAGTGAGGTGGAGCAGAATATGTACTGCTCTGGGAGTCAAGAAACCCTAGCACAGAGTAGGCATTCAACAAATATTCATTGAATCTAGTGGATATGAATTCTAGTCATAGATTTTGCCACTAACTTACTGGAAAGTTGGTAACTATTTGAATAGAAATAAATTGATTTATCCTCATCACCATCCCTCAATGTGTAGATATCAGCTAAGAGAAAGGAACTGGTTAATCAGAGATATTTAAGCCCCTGTACTCTCTAGTTAAGCTACAAAGTGAGGATAGTAACTCTTGCCTATCTCGTAAGAGTATTAGGCCAAATAATACAAATAAATACAAATAAGAGATATGAAGGTGCATTGAAAACTATAAAATATTACACAGATGTAAGACATCATTGCAGATGAGTTGGAAAATAAAGGGTTAAGGCTGCATTCTTAGGTAGTAATTAGGAACATCACTGGCTGTTGTATAAGGAGCTGTGTGTAACTTCAATGGCATAATCAAATAGCAGGTGAATAGAGAAAGGTGCTCACTAGAGACTGAAGAATAGAATTCTTATGCAACTAGGAGTTCTCATCAGCATTCATGGTTGTCTACCTATGTGTCTCTGGAAAGTGATCTGATTGCTCATATCAACATCTCCCTATTAGCAAAACTGGCAATTGAGTGTCTTCATAAGAGTGTTATGAAGATGAATGGGGGAAAGGCATATAATTCCAAAAGACTGGATGAAAGATAAAAGGGTTTTTCTTTAAACATTTTCAAGACTAAATGAGAGGATATAAAAAGTAAACCATCTTTCTGAGATTTTCAAAAGGGAAGGGAGGACAAACTTCTTACTCCCAACCCCAGGAAAGATAGCTGTGCTCAAGATTCTAATTTTCTTAAGAACTGCAAATATATATCTTGATAGAGGCAAAGAAAGTTGTGCTCTGATTGATTTCTTACTTTAATCAAACTTTCTTGTAAACTGTCTTAATTTAAAATGATTCAGAGCCCAGCATTTGGCCATTTCCATATGCAAATAGTATACTGGACCAACACCAAAAACTCCAGACAACTCTACTCACCACAGCCCCAGTTTTGTGTTTGTAATCAGTAAACTGCAGCTTCTGGGGCCACACTGCATTGATACCACACGACGTAGGAAAAACTGAATAGGTTGAAAGGTGATGGCAGGGAGAGATTTTAGACGAGTGCACTGTTCTTGTGCTTATGTTAATCTGACTGCCACTGAACTGTAACTGTACGTGGAGTGGAAAAGCACAAACGGGAAGAGTTTTTCGGTGTTGGAGATCTGTCTTTTTTTATGACTTAACCAACCTGACATGTATTGTTCTAGTCTGATTTCACTGTTTTGGAAAAATTGGAAATTGACCCTGAAGATTGGAAGTTCTGAGATAATTGATGCCAGATCAGTATGACAGAAGGAAAAAATGATTTTTTAAATTTATTTTTCTTAACCTGTGACAATAGATTCATAATCACCTCCTATTGATCTTATAAACATTAGTCTTGTTATGAAAACACAGTTAGCTTTTGAATTAAACACTTGGAAAGGTAGCTAGAGACATAAATTTCTGCTTACCTTTTCCCCAGTCCCGCCAAGATAGCACAAAAGAACACAGCCAACACCAAATAACAAACACAAGTGCATATGCACAAATGTGCCCCCTGGCAGACCTGGTTTTTTTTTTTTTTTTTTTTGTAGTCTGTTCACAAACAAGTTTTTGAAATTGTGATTAGAGTTGCAAGGGTCTATGACTGTAGCTTTTAATTATATAGCTTACTATTAAGCTTCCTGAGCGGCTGATATATAACAGGAGCTTTTGGGGGGATGGTTTCTAATACTAAGTGACCCCTGAATTATCTTCAACCCATTGCACATTCACTTTTTCTGACTACTGCCTCACAAGGAATTACATCCTGCCCCAACTCCCCTGCTGATATCTTAGAGACCAAAAAGACAATGCTAAGGGAGAAGCTCTATCCATTTCTCTTTGTCTTTTATTCAGAGACTATGACCTGCTGTATCTCAATAGGTTGAAATCCACAGACAGCAGATGGGGTGGTGAAAAAAGTGTTAGATATTTCCCCAGGGCTGATGGAGCCAGAGTCACTTTGCACTGAGCCACCACTGTTCTCAAACTGGGAGATTTTCTTTTTGATCATCTTTCTCTCCTTGGCTCTGCGATTCTGAAACCAGATTTTCACCTGAAATACAAAATGCTTTTGATTTAATTGGGCAACATACTGAATGCAATTTTCAAAGTCATTGCTGATATTGTACATGGACTTTTGCATTTACAAGGCAATTTCACATGCATCACCTCACTTGAATCTCACGATGACCTTGTGAAGTCTGCCCATTTAACAGGTTAAAAATGCTGACACTCAGAGAGGGTGAGTACCTTTCATGAGATGAAACTGAGCTCAAGTCCAGGGCTACTGACTCTAAATGCAGTGTTATTTGTATTACACCTTACCCACCGCATTTGTTACACAGGTGGAAATAAATAATGATAAAATGGCAGATGCTGAAGTGTGGTGATAAAAAGGGAGGGATTTAAATATCAAAGGTGATTATGATCTGTTATTAAAAGAAATTTCCTAAGGTTAATGAAACAGAACTGAGAGAACAGGGATGATGAAATACTGTATCTCTTACTATGATACCAATGCTCCTTCATACATGGTTGAAATGCAAGTTGCTTGGGATAAGGCAATACATGAATGGATTTTACAATTCTAGAATTCTATGGTTTCAGGATTACTCCTAGACTTAAGTGGGAAAAAAATCAGGTAGTTATATAATATCAGAGTCCAGTTAAATGGAAACCATCAACTCTTGCTATGATTTAATCTTCACTGAGTACCCATAGTAAGCTAAATTTGAGGCAGGCAGCATAGTTTTATATGGACCATAAAAATGAAATTTCCCATCCTGAATAAAGGAAAATCTCCAGGTAGCAGCATTGGTGTTCAGTTACTGTTGTAGTTTGATATGAACTAGATAATTTTCATGATTTACAAATATATATTCTCTTCACCTATTGGTTTTAGACTTTTGGGGAACCAGATCAAGATTTTGACTTGAATGATCAATTCTATGTGAGTTTTAATCATTCTTCATCTCCTATGTTCCCTATTCTTACTTCTACACCTACATAATGCATGCCATAGTCAATTTTTTTTTATTAAACCCACCCACCAGTAGGATTAATGTAGGCTTTAGGAGAGCTTGGATAATGTCTTGGTCTTGTTTTGCTTCCACTTATGCTTATAGACTTCCCTAAAACTTCAGCCTATTGAATTGACCATGAAACCTGTTGGATGTATGTCTGGTATACCTGTCTCTCAGAAAGACCCAGGTTGACTGCCAGCTCTGATTTTCTCCGAATGGTGATGTATTTATTGCAGTGGAATTCCTTCTCCAGCTCCAACCTTTGATGATCAGTGTAAACCACACGATACTTTTCTTTTGTCCTGGTTTTCCCTGTTAGGGGAGAAAGCATTGTATTCAATCTTATTTTACTTCTTTGGAGATTATTTCGTTTGAAAGAAGCAAGGGGTCACTGTCCCCACTGTCATCTGTTTTCATATATAAAATACATTTATGAACCAAATATGTCATATGTTTACATCTCCATTAAGTACTTGATCATCTGCCATTGCTATATATATATACGTTTCTGTTTGTATATCCTTTGTATATATAAAACCTCTCATCTATCCTTTTAAATAATGCAGTACATGTCTTACCCCCATTTGCACACAAGTTGCCTGAGGCTCAGTGTAGGTTAGAAAGTGACTGTGCTAGAACTGAGTGGCAAGGACCCAAACACAGTCCCCATCCCAGACCATTGTGCTAAGTATTATTCCCAATTTAAACATGCCAGGATGAATAAAAATGATCCAAGTGTGGCAAGCCATTCTGTGTTCCTGATATGATTAGTTTCATGCATTCACTAGAGAGAATTTAGTTTGGATAGTAAGTAAAAAAGAAAATATTTATTATCATTTAGATTCTGTTCTAGGATAGCCCTTATTACCTATTAAGAGAAAAGTTCAGTGTTGGTTTTTTTTGGGGGGTGAGGGAAGTCTTCATTCCCAAGCAGATAGTGAATGGAAGAAGGAGGAAATGTTGACTTAAGTAGAATAAAATGAGTATTCTAGGATTCTTTGCAGGGATATACAAACATGTGCTTTTGTTATAACATTTAACTAAATTTTCATGACCTCCTTCAAATAGAGTTTTATTTCTCCTTTCAAATTTTCCAAAAATGATGGGAGTTTTCTTTTTCATTTCCTTTCAATTTTTGTAACCCCCTCCAGGATCTCCCTCCTTTCCTCTATGACTTTTAGCAAACTCCTTCTGATCCTCCCTAGTTGTTTTTGATGTGAGGTTTTGGGCAGTGATCTGTAGGACAAAGGTTTCTTTAAAGTGGGTCCCTAAACTCCATTGAGGTGTTAAGATTCAGCAAGGCCAAACAAAGGAGCTCCATAGAATCAGATCCCATCCTGAACCCTCTTCACATTCAGGAACACCAGCCAATTGGCTTGGAATTTACAAGCCCTAAACAAATGTCAGACACCCTTTTATCTCCTGGAAAGAAGAAAAAAAGACCTGAACGGAGAAACAAATTCTAAATAAGTGGTATGTTTTAGGATTAAACTAAATGGCCGAGTAACTCATGGACTAATGAACTAAACAAATCTTTCCCCCTTGAAAATGAAAAATGATGAGCCCCAGTCAGTGAAATACCTCAAAGGCCTAAACTTTGAGCTGGTTTTCTGAATCCACACAGACTCAGGAAACCAGGGGTCTGGAATTTGGTATGTTCCAATAGCAGAATGTATATTTGAGGCCACAATTAAAACTTTGAAGTTTAATTTATTTCCAGAACCTCAGATCTTAAGATGGAAATATATTTTCGAAGAGATGGTTTCCAATCCCAAAGTGGCTAAATGATTAAATTCTAGCATGAGGGGGAAGTTAAAATTCAACTTGTATGTGTCTATGTTTTCCATTCTTTGGTAATCAGTAACTATAACCAGACTTCAAGAACTCAGGAAGGTTGCAGTTCTCCCCCACCCCCATTGGTCATAAATTCCCCTCTTGCAGTTTCTTCTGAGGACAATAAAGTCAAGACCAGGCCTCTTTATTTGCCATGGAAATCCTCACCCTTTCCGGCAATATAACCCCTGAAGAAAGGAGGGATAAGGAAGAGCCAACTGCATATCAAAGGCATGCGAAGTGTTAAAAAGGATCTGTTGCCCCAAATCTGACAGATAAGACCTCAAACCTCAAGAAGACATAGCTCAGAGGAAAATATTGACTGCACAATCTGCGAAGCACCTATTTCCTGGTGTCCTCTTGCATCCCTTTCACCACCATCTCCATGTTCCTCCCAACTCCTTGTCTCTTCCCCTTAAATGGGTTAAACAGGATTTGGACATTTTCTTAATAGAGCATAATTCATACCCTCATACCAAAGGACCAACAAAGAATGAGGTGTACTATGACAGAACATTTTCTTCTAGAGTCTATGACTTTTTTGAGTGTAAAGGATTTCCTTCACTGGAGATATTGTGAGTTAATTTAGGAAAGTTGCAAAGTTTAAGATGTATCAAAGGGTTGCTTCCATTCCTTGGTAGCAGAGATTTTATTGCCTCACCCTACCCCCTGCAAAGACAGACAAATCTCTGTAGTTCAGGAGACACTATCTCCACAGAGTTTTCAAGCAAATGTTATCATAGATGATGACTTATTACCACCCTTAATGTGCTCTTTTGACTGACTGGCTGTGAAAATGCTGTTAGGCAGAAAAGCATCCTCCAGGCCTAGAAGTCATGATGCTGATGATGGTGAGGGTGAAGATGATGAAAACCAGTATCCTTGTAGAGGGAGTACAGTGCAAGTGAACTCATCAGGATGACTTTCCATCTCATTAGTCATCCATCTAATGACTTTCCATCTTTCATTATCTTATGGGAATACTTTGCTTCTTTTAGCTAAAACTATACTTAAATTCATTTTTAAAAATGTCCAACAAAACAATCAAAACCAAGGAAGACAACAATAAACTTCAAGAATTATTAAGCAACTGATTTTATGAAGGGTCCTAATTGAATAAAACCTTTTAAGTGTAACTTCCTCAGTGTTTTGTTCAGTGTTGTAATAGAGCTATTCAAAATCATTTCCTTCTTCCATCCCCTTTCTTACTCCTAACCAGAAAGCCTCTCTCCAGCTCTGCTTAGGTTACTGCCACGCCAGTACTTATCCAGGGTGACAACTTTGTGTAAGATAAAGAGATGAAAAAATAATTCCTAGTTGTAACACACCGACAGTGTTTACAATATGAAAATTCTTTTCAAAGAAACTTTCTGTCAATTTTCTGTTTTACACAATCTTTAAAGTGAGAAGCGTACTGTAACAGACCACTTAGAGAACAAAGTGGAGATAAAAACATCCCACTCTTGATTTAATCACCTAGAGAACAGTCGTTTATTTTGTATGTCAGTCCCTTTCTCTCAGTAGAAATCAAATGTGATAATGATCATTATAAAATGATTTCTGATTGTATCCTGGTACGTGCACTTTTTCTTTCTTGAGCTTAAGGCTGTTTAAAACATTCTTCAGTAATGGAAAGAGCTTTCGCTTGATTACCTTAATCAGGGAGGGGTTACTTCCATTTTGTAGTTCATCTATTTTCTTCTCAGCCATAAGCCAAGTGTTGTCCCACAATACTACAGAGTAAAGTAGAAAATTGAGAAGGATCTGACTCATTCATTCATTTAGCAAATATTTACTTAACACCCATTAAGTACTAAGTATACAAATGGGTGCATTTTGGTCCTCAGTGGTCCAGTGAAGTGATCAGCTGAATTTTTTTTCCTGCGGTGCTCATAACCTGAGATACAAGAAAGGACTTCAGTGGATCCATGAGTATCTAAATATTATTTTAAGAAATGACATGTGTGTGTGCATGTGCAGGTGTGTTTTGTGTATTTTTCTGGGAGGGAGGGATCATACTTTTCATCATATTCTTAAATTATTGTTAAATATATACTTTGAGCTGTAAGAATATAGCAAAGGGATAATTTTAATTTATAAGATATTATAATGCAACAAAGATTGCATTTAATAAAGCCTCATCTATAGAATAGCTGCCAGGATTCAAAGGGGTTCCAACATCATTCAATTTTAAATTCTCAAAGAAGTTGGAGAGAAAATCTTATGAAGGTGGCATAATGGTTGGACTGAAGTCTTATGATGATGATGCCACAGTTTCCTTTGTAAACATCTCCTGGCACTAGAATTACCCAAGAGAGAGACTCAGCTTATAAAAGCAAATACAAGCAGAAGAGTTTTAAGCAGAGATACTGGTCATATTTTCTCTCATAAACAGAAATTTCATGCCTCAAGATATATTTTTCCTAATTCCCCTCCCTCCAATTTTTCTCTCTTTCAAACAATGCACTAATTTGACTTTTCTAAAGTGTCAAGACATAATCCTGGACTGGGAGCAGCTACTTATCTGGCTTTTACTGATGGGTAGAGTTTAGTGAATGGATGTTAATTACAACTCTAAGATTAGATGTCATAACAGGCAGGGGAGTACCCCGCCATAACTTCATTTTCCATTCTATATAGCAAGCCAACTCACCCATATTTCAAAAAACAATGCAGATTTACATCCAAACACTTTAAAGCCAAGTACTTAAATATTTTTACTTTAAATTTGAGGTTGTTGCCCTGGTAATGTCCTAATACACAGGAACTGCCTCCTCCAGTCTGAGTTTTCTTAATGGTGAAAGCTGGATCCTTCTCACCCTCTTGCCTTTGCTTTTAACAGCAAGGAGAAAAATGCAGAACTGTGAACAGGAGCATAATCGTCTGTGAACAAATGCTACTGAATGCCATTTCTTCCCCAAAGGAATGAAAACGATAGGCAAATTTTGCTACTTTTCTCTGATGACAGAGAGCAATGGGTTGGAATAATAATGTGATGAAAGAATACAGCTGATGTCCCCACCTCCCCTCTGCCCCTGGCCAAGATTAAAGCAGAGAGCCCTGGCCCCTGACTCTCAGCAGCCACCCACTGGCTTGCTGGTAGGAGAGTTGGTCAAAGTTAGGCTGGGATCTCTGGACCTTTCTACTTGGCATAACAGACATGCATTTTTAACCCGGGAACCCGGGAAACCTGCTGCTTGGACAGGGATGAGGAATTTAACCAAGTGTCAGTGCTGGAGCTGACAGGCCTCCTGCCCAGCAGAGGTTATCGGTGAGTAGCTTATTGTGTCTCAACACTTCCGTGAGAAAAGAGCATTGCAAGAAGGCAAGAAGGCAATGGAGTTGAGTCCAGTTGGCCTTTGCCAATTTGGATGAAGGAAACTGGAGCTTCTTTGTGAGGGCAGCGATGAGGCTTCTTTGCCATCCGGGCCTTCATGGCAAACCTGGAGGCTGGGCTGCCGGTCCAGCACCGTGAACCTAAGTAGCGCGTTGCCACCTTCGGGAAGCGAGCTGACCCTCCCGCCCGGATGGGGAAGAGCTGCAGTGGAAGGGGGCAAACGGTGGTGACTGAGCATCCCGGCACCCCGGTTGTCCGACTCTCCGCATCAGTTTTCCCCATGCATCTGTTTTCCCATCTGGGAGGCTGCAGGGTTGGATCCCGAGTCCAGTGGCCCGACATGCTCACTGTCCTCTAGCTTGCACCCTTGACTGATTGGGGAATGGCAAAAACACCCCTAGTGTTGGTTTAGTTCCGTGCGCCACACGCACTGCGGACTTTGAGCAGATGAACACTCCATGGAGTCACCGAAGGACCCGGGGCCCCGGGCCGCCAGCTAGGCAGTGGCCTTCTCAGCTACGCTGTCTGGGGCGAGGCCTGAGGAATAGGGGCGCGGGCAGGTGAAAAGCTGAAAAGAAGAGAAGGCGTGAGGGCACTGGGACAGATCACTCACCGGTCACTTGCAAGGTCTTGCGCATCCACGCGTATGGGCTGTGGCGGCTTCTGCTGGGGGAGTGGGCGTCGGCGGCGCAGGCGTCGACGGGGAACAGCGACCCACCTGTTGGAGGTGCCAGGCTGCCCCCACCATTTCCACCGCCCGCGGGGCCCACGTTGCCGCATTCGGGGGAGCCAAAAGCGGCTGGACTGGAGGCCACGTCGTTCAGGGGCATCGTGCCCATGGTACAGGACGGCCCCGGGTACGCACCCCAGTCTTCCCGAGGCGGACTATAGGGCGAGCCCCAGGCCCCCAACGACGGTCCGTGAGGCTCCAGGCAGGGCATGTGGGGGTACCCCATGTAGTGTGCATAAGCTGGGGCCGCCGCGAGGTTGGAGACTGGTAGTGAACTCCCACCACATCCAGTGCCGCCAGCCCCGGCGGTGTCGTCCCCCGCGGGGTTCCTGACAGTGCTCGGGTACATGCCCGCTTCTTTTTCCGAAAGGCAGTTTCCGTACATGGTGGTTTGGTTACGAGGAAGGTGCTCTCTAAGCCATGTTGAGGTCTCTGGAAGGCCCCGGCCCTACTTTGAGAAGCAGCAGGGAATCGGTAGGTCTGTCGGTGGCTGTGCAGCGAGCACCTCTGCGCCCCTAGACTACTCCATCCCGCGTTTCCTACCCGGACGGTTTCCAGGTGACTGGTGTCCCGGTAGAGATGGGCCACCAATGGTTGGGCTGATGTAAAGGGGCTTCGGGCTTTTACATAACATTTGCATTCAAATGATGGGCCATTTCACTTTCACAGGGACTTGTTTCTCTCTCTTCCTTCCTCTCCCTCTCTCTTCCTCTCTCCCTCTCCCTCCCCTCCTGGGACTTTCTGTCTCATCTTTCCCTCTTTTGTCTATCTGGTCCGTAGCGCTGGTCTTTGAGAGGCAGGAGCTCTTCCGGGGGTTTCTGATCAGCTCTCTCCAAAGCAGCATGGAGGGCCAGGCCCTGCTCTGTGGGATTCGGGCCTCATTCAGGGGCCTCCTCCCTTTCTTGATGTTCTTAGGCCCAGCCTGCAGCTATGGTATCCCCTTCGGTCACATTTGTTGGCAGGGGTGCTTGATGTGGCATTAGCCCATGCTACCACTGAAAGGACTTTCTGTTCTTATTTCCCCCTACCCCCAAGAGGAGGGCTTTGGCTGTAAGGGCAGAGATTCATTTCATAGCTATATAGTGACTGCCTACTGTGTGTCAGGCACTGTTGTAGGCTCTGGGAATATAGAGCACTGAGCAAGAGCCAAACATTCCTGCTCTGCATATGTAAGGTGGTACATTCCAGTGGATGGCAGGCCAGATGAATTGGATGTTTTACAAATAAGTACAAATTAAAGAAAGATGAAGAGAGTAGGGTAGGAAAAAGGAAAAGAAAGAGGAAGAAGAGCCATATGGGTAGTTGGGCTTATTTCCATGGGAGGTCACTCCTCTCAGATGTTTCTTTCAGTTTCATACATGGCTTCTGCCTCAGAGTCAGTGCTCCAGAGGGCCCAAATCCTGCAGTCTCAAATCCAGGGCAGTTGCAGCTCACAACTTTCTTTTGTACCTGGGGAGATTTCCTTTGCAAAGCTCTCATTGTTGAAAACAACTTGGGCTTACTATAGATACTCATGAGTTCAAGATTTTGCTTCAAGAAACCACATCTCCAATCTGTGATCACAAAGCCAATCTGTGTTCCTTTCAAGCTCCACCCTGCCTCACCCCCAAACTTATCACAGCCAGGCTGTGCTCCTATTCAAAGACTGTTCCTTCATGAAGTCCAACCCAACTTGGGACCCTCACTAACTAATTTCCTCTTCGGTTTTGGGAATATAACTTCACCTCTGGGAATTTCAGGATTTCCCCTGTGTGAAATAGGTGTGCTGTATTGCAAAGCAGGATTTACTGAGATAATGTATGCAAACTGCTTAACATAGTGCTTGGTATACAGTATGGGACCATTGTATTTATAAATTCACTCAACAAATATTTATTGAGTTCTAGGTGCTGTTATATGCATGGAAACATCAATAGTGAGGAGACAAAGCTCCTCACTTTATTTTTATTTTTTAATGAAAATATTTCAAATTTAATGATAATAAAAATACAGTATAACAAATTTGCAATATGTAACTGAAGTAATATGGGGGATTTAGAGTTTTAAATATTTTTAAAATTTAATTTAAATTTATTTTAAAACATTTTCTCACATTGTTGTTCATTTTTGTACAATATTTGATTTCTCCTCTCAGATGTAGTCCCCATAAAATTCCTACCACCAAGTTACCTGTGAACCATCACCTTACTCACGTGTGCCCTTCCCTCCTCTGTTTTTTTTTTTTTTAAAGATTTATTTATTTATTTATTTATACAAGAACCAGGATACAGGCCAGATGTGTGGGAGGGTGAGAGGATTCACCAGAGACAGAGCAGGGAACAGAACAGGCAGACTGACGAAATACACTGTTGAGAGGAGCAGCAGGTGAGACAGGGGAGGTCTGCTGCACCATGTGGGACCCTCACCAGGTGGCTGGCCAGGATTGAACCGGCACTGCAGAGGCTGTGGACAGCTTCACAGCACGGAGCTCAACCACCTGCGCCACCAGGGGAGGCCCCCCTTCTCTGTTTTGACCCCTCTCCCACCCTCTGCCCCACTGTATGCCTTGGATCTATGGTCAGTTCCAAGTTTTGTCTTGTTCCTGACCCTTTGTTCAGTTTCCCTATATTCCACCTATAAGTGAAACTATCCTATAATTTTCTTTCTCCTTCTGACTTATATCACTGAGCATAATCCCTTCCAGTTCCATCCATGTTGCTGCAAATGGCATGAGTTGATCTTTTTTGATTGCTGAGTAGTATTCCATTGCATGTACATACCACATCTCCTTGATCCAGTCATCTGTTTTGGACATTTAGGTTGTTTTCATATCTTGGCTATTGTAAATAGTGCAGCAATACACATAGGAGTGCAGGTTTCCTTTCAAATTAGAGGTTTTTTTTTTAAAGATTTATTTATTTATGCATACAAGAACTGGGGTACAGGTCAGAGATGCAGGGTGAGAGGATTCACCAGAGACAGAGTGGGGAACAAAACAGGCAGATTGACCTAAGTACACTGCTGAGGGGAGTAGAGGGCGAGTCAGGAGAGGTCTACTCTGCCATGTGGGTTGCTCCCTGGCCGGCCGGGGATCGAACCCGTGCTGCAGAGGCTGCAGATTGCTTCATAGTGCAGTGCTAAACCCCTTGCGCCACCAGGGAGGCCCCAAATTAGAGTTTTTTTGTGTCCATTGGGTAGATTCCTAGGAATAGAATCGCTGGATGATACGGTTGATCCATTTTTAGTAATTTGAGGATCCTCCACACAACTTTCCATAGTGACTGGACCAGTTTGCATTTCCACCAGCAGTGTAAGAGGGTTCCTTTTTCTCCACATTTTCACCAGCATTTGTTCTTGCCAGTTTTTTATTATGGGACATTCTCATCAGTGTGAGTTGGTATTTCATTGTGATTTTGATTTGCATTTCCCTGATAATAAGTTATGTTGAGCATTTTTTCATAGACCTGTTGGCCAGTTGAGTTTCTTCTTTGGAGAAGTGTCTTTTCAGCTCTTCTGCCCATATTTTGACTGAGGTGTTTGTTTTGTTTTGTTGAGTTGTGTAAACTCTTTGTAGATCTTTGATATCAGTTCCTTACTAGTGTGTGGAGTGCAGATATTTCCTCCCATTCAGTAGGGTGTCTCTTCGTTTTGGTTACTGTCTCTTTTGGTGTACAGAAAATATTTTAGTTTGGCGTAGCCCCAGCTGTTTATCTTTTCCTTCACTTTCTTTACTTCTGGAGATGAGTCCTCAAAGAGGTTTCTGAGATGTATGTCATGGAGTGTTTTACCTATGTTTTCTTCTATATATTTTATGGTTTCAGGCCTTACATTCAAGTCTTTTATCCATTTTGAGTTGGTTTTGTGTGTGGTGTGAGATAGTAGTCCAGCTTCATTCTTTTGCATGTGGCTGTCCTGTTTTCCCAACACTATTTATTGAAGAGACTGTCCTTGCTCCAGAGTATGTTCTTTGCTCCTTTGTCATAGAGCAGTTGACCATATATGTATGGCTTTATTTCTGGGTTTTCAATTCTATTCCATTGGTCTGTGTATCTGTTTTTGTTCTAGTACCATGCTGTTTTAATTATTATTTATTATTATTTAATAAATAATATTATTTAATTATTATCATTTAATATTATTTAATTATTATTTAATTATTATTCTGGAGAGGAGAGATTCTAATAAATAAATTTTATGGTATGTTGGATGGTAATAATCAAAGGTATTAAGAAAAAGGAATAGAAATGACATGATCTCATTTAATCATCACAACAGCCCCATGACTTATTTATTATTGTTTCTTTTTTAGAGGTGACCTGAGGCTCAGAGAGATAGTATGACTATTTAAAATAACTACTAGTGTTTAGTAATGCTAAGTCCCCATCCTAGGTCATCCTGACTGCAAAATTCATGTCACTAAATTGAAAACAGTCTAAATGTGCAAACTGGGGATTTAGGCCCGGAGCCTGGTGTCTATTTTCTCTCTCTGCTTAGGCTCTGAGGTCTGGCATTCAAGGCTCTTCATGACATGGACCCATTATTTTCTTTCACCTATTATATCCTGAATTAAAAAAAAATATGTTAATATGAAAGCACATGGAAGACCTTTAAAAGTGGCTACCCACTATTATCATTTTACCTATGAGGCAGCTGAGGGCTTGAGAAGGGAATCTATTCTTTAAGGAAGTGAGTTACAGACCTGAGATTCAAACTCAGATATGTTAACTCCCGATCAATACTTGCACAAAAATATTTGTCTTTGCTTATGCAATAACCTCTGTCTACACCATGTTTCTTCATAAATATTATTCAAATTCTCCCTATTCTTTAAGCTTTGCTCAAATGCCCCCTCATCCCAAAGTCTTACATGTTGCTGTGTCTCTCAGAAAGCACTCTTTCTCTTTTCTGAAACTTGTTATCAACTCCTCTCCCTCACCGGCTAGCTAATACTGCTTTTGTCCACCTTAAAGTCATTTGGGGTCTTAGAGTCATTTGGAATTTGAACACCTTAAGGGGTTTGAGCCCAGCAAAGTGCAGTGTCATACATATGGGAGAGCCCCAGGAAATATTCTGCTGGAATTTAGAGACACATTGGCCAAAAGGGACTTCTGTTAGATATGCATCTGCACTGCCCACCTTGGGGTTGCCCCCCAGGGTCCAGGTTGCTTGTATAGCTCATGGGCGATACTGAATGTGAGATTGCTTTGTAAACAGTGATGTAGAGATCCGGGTAAGTCTTTAGAAGGGTCACATTGTATGACAACGTTTGACTTCAGTTGTCAAACATTGCACTCTTGCTACTGTGGGATGGAGACGAGGAATGCACATTGTCCTTTTTATAGATACGGGAACTGAAACTGATAGTAAGGCAGGAACTTACCTGAGGTGCCATACTAGTAAATGATCTGTGCAACTTGGATTTAAGTCCAAGTATAACTGACTGAGGAAGCCTACAAAGCACTCTACCTGTCTCAGCACCAGTTTCTAACAGGAAAATGGGACTGATACTAGATATCAGTCTAACGTGTTGGGTAGATTCGGTGTACCAGTCGTGTGCTCAACAAATGATCACTATCATTGTCATCCACAGAGTGACTGGTACTTCCACAGGGCATGGGCTTACTGTGCTCCCCCTGGCCCACATCCACGCATAACAGTCACTGAGAGATTAGGGAGAAGGCTCAGATAAATTTGGACAACCCTGCCTGTGGTCTTGTCATTCAAGTTTTGCACTCTGGACTGTGAAAACAGCCTTCCTCTACCCAACCACTCCCATATCCCTCCTTGAGCACCTTGGAGTCTTAGAGTCACCTGCAGGACAGAAGTCTTCTACCCTTTCCGTTAATCTTTGACATTCAGATGGGCTTTCATATGTCTAGGACCCAATAACCTGGAAAATGAATACACCAGCCTCTGGGCCTGTCCCATCAAGGTATGTGTGGAGAAAGATTAGGATTCTTTCGTGCACATATGGGTAGTTAGGGCAACTACCAGTTGGGGTGAATAAGGGCCTGGTCTCTGAACCTACCCTGCTCCCATGGCCAGCTGCCCAGTTCTGGTTAGGAGAGAAGGAGGAATGAGGACGTTCTAGGACTTAGATGGAGGCCAAAAGACAACATAGTGGGAAACAGATTTCTTGGCTGTCAAAGGGCATCCTTGACCCTGGGAAAGAGAAGGTATGGGCAAAGGCAAACAGGAACAGTGAGTAATGGCAAGATCCCAAACTTCAGATGAATGGGTCAGGGTGGAGGGCAGGGAAAGGAGAGAAAGAAGAGAGAGGAGGAAGGCAGAGATACCAACCAAGAATGATGAGACTATAAACCTAACACTCTAGTATTAGGGGAGTCCCATACTGAGTTTGAGAGCATAGGGTAGGCTGATTCTTTGAAAGAAAAAAAGAAACACAAGCTCAGTTCACAGAGTGCTTACTCTAGGCCAGAACTGGCACAGTCCTTGCTGGTATGAACTCCCTTTAGGTTCACTACAATCAAAGGGGGTAGATGGTATAAGTCCTGCTTTGTAGTGGTGGGGAATGGAGGTAAGAATGGATACTAAGTGAGGTTTAATAATTGGCCCCAGGTCAAACATCCAGTAAGTGGTAGTCTGAGACCACTGTTAGCTCATTTTCCAGTTTGACCACAATATCGATGCAAGGCCTGGGGAATCATGATTTATAGGATAAGGACCCAGTTTATTAGGCCTATATTCACTGAACACAGGACAAAAGGGACCGAACTATAATGGGAGAGATTGATACAGTTCTGAAGAAGAACATGACCACTGTAATTGCCAGGAAGCACTGGGGTGAGTTGCTTTTTTAGAAGTCTAGGTGGGACCTCCCTGGTACTGCAAGGGGTTAAGCACAGCACTGTGAAGCTATCTGCAGCCTCTGCAGCATGAGTTTCATCTCCGACGCCCAGGGAGCTACCCACATGGCACAGCAGACCTCTCCTGCCTGGCCCGCTGCTCCCCTCAGCAGTGTATTTCAGTAGATCTGCCTGTTCTGCTCCCCACTGTCTCTGGTGAATTCTCTCATCCCTTGCACCTCTGGCTTACACCCCAGTTCTTGTATGCATAAATAAATAAAAATCTTTTTAAAAAAAAAAGAAGTCTAAGTGGTACTCTGCGAGGAATTGTTTCAGAACAGTTTGACTTTGAAGCCAAAATAGTCAAATTGGTACTGACATTTGATTTTGTAATGAGCATTTTACTTTAAAGACATATTTTATTTATGCGTAGAAGAACGGGGGTGTAAGCCAGAGGTGTAGAGGGTAAGAGGATTCACCAGATACAGAGTGGGAAGCAGAACAGGCAGACTGACTGAAGTACACTGCTGAGGGGAGCAGCGAGCAAGTCAGGAGAGGTCTGCTGCACCATATGTGGGTTAGACTGACCTCAGGCAGGCAGGCTGTAGTGGTGATAGCACTGAGACCTAACCCCCAGGCCACCAGGGAGGCCCCTCATTCCAGTTTCTTTATTCTTTCTCTTTGAAATCACCTTTCATGTCACCTCATTTTACTGGTTTTTTTTCTTTGGCTTGTTCCCTCACTGGAAAATTTCTACATTGCACCTTCATTCTCTCCTAAACAACCAAACTTCATTATCCTTCACCTAATCCAGAGCGAAAAACATCCTCAAAACTTTCATTTAGGATTGACAAACTGTGACCCTTGGGCCAAATTCAGTCCTCAAACTCTCTTATTAAGGACTGCAAGCTAAGACTGGCATATGTATGTGTATGTACCCACCTATACACATATAAATTATCTAACAAAATTTATTTTTACAACAGTTTTAGGTTCATAGCAAAATTGGAAGTACAAAGAATTCCCATTTACTTCATGTCCCCTCACACCCACAACCTTATCCACTATTGACAAATCTTACCACCCCGTCAGAATGATAAATTTGTTATAATCAATAAATCTGCTTTCACTTATCACTATCATTTAAGTCTATAGTTTATATTACATTGAAGTTCATTCTTTTGTGAAAGTTATTGCATAGTATTATTTTTTTTATAATTTTGTTTTTTGAGGTAACAAGCTTAAAACATTATAAGTTTGTACTGTAAAGTTCCTTATATCAGCAACTGTATATATCACACCATGTCCGCCACTAAATGTCCAGTCATTATTTGACACCAATCAATTGGTCCCCTCTATCTGCTGCTCCACCCTTCTGTCTTCTGGTAATCACTATTCTGTTGTTAGTCAATGGGTTTGTTTTTGTTTTGTTTGCTTGCCTGTTTGATTTTTTCTTTTATATTCCACAAATGAGTGAAATCACATGATATTTGTTTTTTTCTCCTGACTTATTTTGCTTAACATAATCTCCTCAAGGTCCATCAATATTGTCACAAATCACAGAATTTCATCTTTGTTTATGACAAAGTAGTATTCCACATCTGCTTTATCCATGCATCCATCATTGTGCACTTGGGGTTATTTCCATTTCCTGGTTTTGATGAATAATGCTGCAATGAACATAGGGGTGCATATGTCTTTTTGAGTTAGTGTTTTCATATTCTTTGGGAAAATACCCAGAAGTGGAATTACTGGATCATATGGTAGTTCTATTTTTAATTTTTTGAGTAACTTCCCTACGTTATCCATAGTGGTATCACCAATTCATTCTCACCAAAAGTACATGAGGCTTCACAATTCAAGGTACCAGCCTGTCACCCAAGCCCACAGCTTCCTGGCCACTTTGCTTAAGTCAGAGTCTCAGGGAAAAGACACACCCAGCAAAACTTGCTGAGAACAGAACTAGAATGCAACTAAGGGTCAGTCTGGGGCTCCTGGTAGAGCACTGACGATGGTTTGACTTGGTCAGCCTTGGGAAGACCATGATTTCAGAGCCAGCCTTCAGCTCAAGCAGCTGCAGCACTGAGGGAATCTAGTACCTTTGGAAATGTATTGCAGCAACCTCCACATCCCTCACATACCTAGCCGAAAGCCTTTAGGCTGTGTTCTTGGATCACAACATCATTCTGGCTCATCAGCTCTAGTCATCTCAATTGGTTTCAACCAACACAACAACAAAAAGCAGAAAATTTAAGACCAACACCCTTGACCTGCAATTCTAAAGCAATACCATCACGGCTGGCCTGAGAAGGAAAGTAGTATAACTAAATCCATAGAGATAATCACTGAACATCAAACAGAATGAGGAGGCAGAATAATTAACTCCAATTATAGATCACACACACACAAATAAAACCTTGGGGAAAGTCCCTGATACAAACTATCAGAAGAATCCTTCAGAGCAACAGTTTTAATGATATTTATTGAATTAGGAGAAGAATAGATGAACAAAACAAGAAGAACAGAGAAAAAAATGAAAAGATGCCAAACATAAATAACAAAAATTAAGAATGCAGTTTGTATTATGCAGTTAAATTTAAAAATACAACAGGGGGCCTCAACAACAGACTCAATGAGCAAGATGAAACACAGGGTATTAGAAATTATCCAAAAGACCAGGAAAAAGAGAAAAATTAAAATGAGGACAACATAAGAGACTACGGAACATCATCAAGAGGGACATCATATTATAACACAGAAGGAGAGGATGGAACGTCCCTAGACTGGTGAAGGAAATGGATATACAGATCCAGGAAGCTTAAGGAATTGTGAGCAAAACAAATCCAAACAGATGCACACAAGGACACAGTATAATTAAAACGGCAAAAATTAAAGCTAGAGAGAGATTCATAAAAGCTTCCAGTGAAAAGCAAAGATTACCATATAAGGAAACACCTATAAGACTTCAACAGATTTCTCAGTAGAAACCTTATGAGACAAAGGGAATGGTATGATGTTTTCAACATACAGAAAGGAACAGATCTCCAGCTAAGAGCCCTCTGCACAGCTAGGCTAGGCTAACCTTCAGAATTGAGAGTGATAAAGAACTTTACAGATAAAGAACATTTGATAACATTCATCTCCTCTAAGCCTGTCTTGCAAGAATTTTCAAAGGGACTTCTGTATTAAAAGATGTCTCACTTAGAAGCAACAAGACTCGCACAACAAAATATGTTGGGGAAGGAGGAGGGTAAAAATGGGGCCTAGTGTAAGGATCTCAAGCGTACTTGCTATTGATTTATGAGGTAACCAGCCCCAAGCCTGGATCTGCTGCTTTAGGGTGAGATTCCAGCAAACTATCCCCATACTCAGTACCCAATCAGCTGACCTGGTGACCAGCCCCAAGCCCAGATATGCTGCTTTGGGGTGAGGTATCAGCAACCTGCCCCTGGCCCACAACAATCCAGCTGCCCCCAAAACTGGTCCAAAGGCCAAAAGAGCTTTTGGGGGAGATCCTAGCACCAACCCAGATGCAATGAGGCCTGAGCTGATGTTCCCACCATCTGGTAAATGCTCATAACGGTGTGAGAGGAGGACCCCCACACAAAAGAAGACCCAACTACAGCAGGGCAAAATTGAAAGCAAAAAATGGGGAGACAGAAAAATAAAGTGACCAAGCAAGTCCTCAGGAGAAAAATACACCTAAGAGAGAAATCAAAGAAAACTATAAAACACTGTTAAAAGAAATAGAAGAAGACACAAAGAAATAGAAAGACATCCCTTGCTCATGGATTGGAAGAATTAACATTATCAAAATGGCTATCCTACCAAAAGCAATATACAGATTCAATGCTATTCCAATAAAAATTTCAATGAAATTCTACAAAGAAATAGAACAATTATTGATGAAATTCACATGGAATCACCAAAAACCCCAAATAGCCAAAGCTCTTCTGAAAAAAAAAAAAAAAAAAAAAGGGAATGGAGGCATCACACTCCCAGACTTCAAACTATACTACAAAGCCATAAACATCAAAACTACATGGTATTGGAACAAGAACAGACACACAGACCAATGGAATCAAATAGAAAATCCAGAAATAAACCCACAGATTTATGGTCAGCTAATCTTTGACAAAGGAGCAAAGACTATGCACTGGAGTGAAGAAAGTTTGTTCAATAAATGGTGCTGGGAAAACTGGGTCACTACATGCAAAAGAATGAAGCTTGACTACTACCTCACACCATGCACAAAAACCAACTCAAAATGGATTAAAGAACTAGACATAAGACCTGAAACCATAAAATACATAGAAGGAAATATAGGTGGAACACCACATGACATGTACATCAGAGACATCTTTACAGACACATCACCCAAAGCAGTGATAGTGAAGGCAAAGATAAACAGCTGGGGCTACATCAAATTAAAGAGCTTCTGCACAGCAAAAGAGACAGTAACCAAAACAAAGAGAAACCCCACCAACTGGGAGAACATTTTTGCACACAACACTACTGATAAAGGACTGATCACAAAAATCTACAAAGAGCTGATGAGACTCAACAGAAACAAATAAAATAATCCAGTGAAAAAATGGGCAGAAGAGCTAAAAAGAAACTTCTCTAAAGAGGAAATGCAAATGGCCAACAGGCATATGAAAAAATGTTCAACATCACTTGTAATCAGGGAAATGCAAATCAAAACTACCATGAGATACCATCTTACACCAGTGAGAATGGCACATATTAAAAACACTAGCAACAACAAATGTTGGCGAGGATGTGGAAAAAAAGGAACTCTCCTGCACACTGCTGGGAGTGCAAACTGGTCCAACCACTACGGAGAGTTGTGTGGAGATTTCTTGACCTACTAAACATAGAGCTTCCATATGATCCAGCAATTCCACTCTTAGGTATTTACCAAAGGACACAGAAACATCAATTCCAAAGAGCACCTGCACCCCTATGTTTATAGCAACACTATTTACAATAGCTAAGCTATGGAAACAACCCCAATGCCCAAAAATAGATGACTGGATCAAGAAGATGTGGTACATATACTCAATGGAATATTACTCAGCAATCAAAAAAGATGAACACATGCAGTTTGCAGCAACAAAATGGAGCTAGAAAGGATCATGCTCAGCTAAATAAGCCAGAAAGAAAAAGAAAAATACCGGATGGTCTCAGACATAGCAGGAATTTAGAAAACCTAAATAAGAGACCAGAAAGAAGACTAATCAATTCAAAGTAAAAATCAAAATCAACAAGCAACTATAAACCAGAGACACACTCTGGGGGGAGAGGTGGGGAAAGGAAGGACTAGAGTCAAAATAAGGGGGGGTGCAATTGTAAGGGGAATATAACCAAATGAAAATGCATACATTGTGCAAAGATGAAAAAAGATGGAAGAATTATATAAAATAAAACATTAAAAAAAGAAAATAGTATATATTTAAATGTATTTTGGGTGTTGGTAACTAGATGAATTTAGCATTGCTTTACACTGTCATCTTTTGTTTAGTTGTAATACAAATTCTGTCCACCTAAAGGATATATTCTAAGCAATCAGGTTATGTATTAAATACAAAAGTAGGAAGTGTTTCCAGATTGTATGGACTGGATCCAAAAACTAAGAAGGTGGAGAATGAGATTGCCTTTAGTTCATCTAGACCAGTCTTCAGCTTTTCCTCTTTTTTATGTGTCTAATCCATTTTGCATTCTCTTCTATGGTCCTAGTTAAAGTGCCCAGTGGAGACTGATAACCAAGGTTTCACTTTCATATTCAAACTCCCATGAGAAACTGATTGGCCCAGTTTACATAGTTTCTAAATAGCTGCAATAGTTTCTCTGGAGAAAATGATCAAGCCAAAGTCAAAGAGTTTGAACATGGCTTAGTGGATTATTCTTTCCCATGGGAAAAGAGAGGTTCTTATAGAGGACTTAGGGTTTAGCAGATGTTGCAGACATTTTCATTACAAGCAGTAATTCTGTTATGCTTTATGACATCTGGGGTATTTTGTCACTACAAATTTCCTATCATAGAAGTCTTGGGAAATTGTGGTTGAATTTATGTATTATTTTCACAATAAAAGAACTGAAAAATAAAAAAAAATTAAAAAAAGGAGAAATCGAATCTCAGAAAACAAACCCAATTGCAAAGGCATGGAAGAGTTTTTATTCCGATCAAGCACAGAATTCAAAATTGACATAATAAAAAAAAAATCAAAGAACTGCAATGATACAAGAAAAACTCAGAGATAAGCAAGAAAACTCAGAAAAACAAAAGAATGCTATGACAACATCAATGAAGAGAAGATCAAAATTAAAATTTTAAATAATGGAATTGCAGATGTAAAAAGATCAATGGAAGAGATGAAAAAATAAGAGTCATAGGAATCCCAAAAAGAGAACAAAGAGAGAAGGGAATAAAAACTTATTTAAATAAATAATGGAAGAAAATGCCCCAAACTCGAAGAAGGAACTGAATATACAAATAGAAGAGCACCAAGCTACCTAAATAAAAGGAGACCTGCAGTAAGATGTATAGTGGTAAAACCTCCAGGAGTCCAAGACAAAGAAAACATAATGAAGCTGATGAGGGGGAGGAAACAGATAATCTATAAAGAAACCTCAATTAAACTAACATGAGCTTTCTCTCAAGAAACCCTGTGGGCAAGAAGACAATGGAATAACATTCAAAATATTCAAATCTAAAAATTGCCAGCAATGCGCTCCTTCAGATAAAGGACTTCTCAGACAAACAGAATTTTAGGGATTCTGAAACCACTACACAACCCCTCCAAGAAATATATTTTTTTAAAGATTTATTTATTTATACAGTAACCGAGGTACAGGCCAGATGCGCAGGAGGGTGCGAGGATTCACCAAAGACAGAGCGGGGAACAGAACAGGCAGACTGGTGAAATACACTGCTGAGGGGAGCAGTGGGTGAGACAGGAGAGGTCTGCTCGCCATGTGGGTTGCTCTCCGGCCGGCCGGGGATCGAACTTGTGCTGCAGAGGCTGTGGACAGCTTCACAGAGCTATGCTTAACCGCCTGCACCACCAGGGAGGCCCTCCTCCAAGAAATAGTAAAAGGAGCTTTAGTATTTCAACCAAAGAGAGGAATGAACACAAAGAACTGGACAAGCAACCAAACAGAGCTGGAAAACTCTGAAGCACAAAGTTGCAGGAGCAGGTACTCATATATCAATAATTCTTCTAAATGCCAATGGTCTGAACTCATCAATAAAATATTGCATTAGGAAACAGAATCCAATCTTTTGCTGCTTCCAGGAAATGTTCCTAAGTTGCAAGGATAAATAGAGACTGAAAATAAAGAGTTGGAAAGGAATTCTACAAGGAAATGGCCCCTAAAGGAACACAGAGACAGCCATATACATATAGCATATAAAACAGACTTCAGAAAAAGTGAAAAAAAAAAACACATCAGGGCTGAACACTATAAAGTTTTAGGGAACAACACACAGGAAGACATAACACTCATCAATATTTACTCACCAAATGAAGGAGGACCAAAATATAACAGACAATTACTATTAACTCTGTGTAGGGTAAATGCTTTTCAAGCTTTTCTGCCCTCCCACCATTAGGATTGCCCTGCCTGATGGGGCACCTGCATTTGTGACATTGTTATAGTTGTGTTGCTTACTTCTGTGGGCCATGACTGCAGTATTGAGATATTCACCAAGAGAAGCAGAGGCAGGAGAGAGAAGGGGAGAAAGATCGCCAGAGAAGCCCAGAGGGAAGACTTGCAGGGGGCTTGGAGGCCTGCCAGCGTCCTGCCCGCCCACCCCCGGCACCCCTGCCTGCCCTGTACCTGGTTGCCACACTACATGTAAAAGCTCAATAAAAGCCTGAGAAAGCCACCGAGGGCTCTAGGACTCTCTTTTACCCGTCTGGTCTGCTCGGATCATAGATAACCTGCCTTGTGCCCATCCCGCTGTTACACACTACAATTGGTGTGAGTCGGCAGGATGATTCGAGGCAGACGGGTATGCCTCAGGAGGGACGGAGGAGGAGCAGATTGTGAGCCTGTGACAACGCTGGACGTGCCATGGCAGCACAGGTGGTGACCAAAGCCCAGGAGCTGCGGGAAGGGCTGAAGACGCTGCAGGAGCACAGGAGGTGGACAAGGTCCGGGAGCTGTGGGATGACACCTCGAGTGGAGGAGGACATGGCCCGTGAGGACCAGCCCCCAACCCCTGAGGCAGCAGAATCATCCGGGAAGAAAGGACGTCGATTCGGAGCTTGCCCAGTGCTGACATAAGGAACAACGGATGGACTTGGACTGACAATCCCGCCAGAAGGTGGAGGAACTTTGGCAGGGTAATGTTATATTTGGGGGCCCTGGGGGAGGATGGTATTGTTTGTACACCCCAGGAGACGGGAATCTGGGGGTGGCCAGTGGGCCTCGGTGGCCAAAATCAGCCTCTGTACTGCCCAGCAATCCTAGCACCACAACCCGGAGAGGCAATGGCCAGAGTAGAGGAAGGGGCAGGCATGAGAAGAGCCCAAGAAGCTGAGGGAGGAAGCCCTGGCCAAGTTCTCTGCAGCCAGGCAGAGGAAAAAAGCCAACTTAAAAAGGCAAAAGCTGGTGCTGAGATTGGGAAGTCCTGAGCGGCTGTTAAACAGCCTGAGTATGTTGACGAAGGCCAGTGAGTCTCTTCAAATCACCTGTGGGTGATGCCCTGCTCATTGTTGAGCAAGGGTGAGGAGCTGAGGAACCCGTCCTTGGGGGACAGGTGGGGAATATGGGTTGTGGTGGAGCCCACAGCCGAAGAGGGCACCGAAGAGAGGCCGCATGTGGTGCTTTGTATCCACGGATCCCCAACCCATGTGCTTGTGCAGTGGGTTGGCCTGAGTGCAGGAGTCTGCGTGTTGCATTGGTGGCTATGGAAGCTGAGTGTTGGAGCAACCGCAGACAGAAACCCTGAGGGTTGGCAATTTCCCCCAACAGTAGAAGAGAATCGCCAATCCAAGAGTGAGTGCATCCTGGGGGTGGATGCGGTGTGAGGCTTGTGGCTGACACCACAGCCAGAGAAAGTCAGGAAGCCTGATGGCTCCTGGCATGTGACAGCAGATGCCTGAGTGGTTCCCCCGTCGCATGAGCAGTGCCTTCGGCAGCAGAAGTGGTAGATCATCTGCTGCTGCTGCCAGTAATCAGCTTTTGCCACTAGGTTGGTGCCCTGCCTGGACTCATTTGTGTTCTGTTGTATTGTTTCATTGTTATTTTCTTTTGTGGGCCATGGCTGCAGTGTTTATGTTTTCTAAGGGAATACTGTATATAATTTGTATATAGACTGTATATAGCAGAAAACCCTGAAGGGGTAGATGGTAGGGTAAATGGTTTTCAGGCTTTTCTGCCCTGCCATTAGGATTGCCCTGACTGATGTGGCACCTGCATTTTGTTACATTGTTATAAGTTATGCTGTTTACTTCTATGGGCCATGGCAGCAGTATTGAGATATTAGCCAAGAGGAGAGGCAAGAGAGAGTCAGGAGAGAGAAGGGGAGAAAGAAGGCCAGAGAACCCAGGGTGAAGACTTGCCAGGGGCTTGGAGGACTGCCAGCCTCCTGGCCACCCACCCCCCTGCCCCGCACCCGTCTGCCGTGTACCTGGTTGCTGCATTACATGTGAAAGTTTAATAAAAGCCCGAGAAAGCCACCGATGGCTCCAGGACTCTCCTTTACCTGCTGGTCTGCTTGGATCATACAAATCTGCTCTGTGCCCTTCCTGCCACTACACTCTGAAAACAGACACTGGACAAAATAAATATGTGGTGGATTCTTAAACACCCTACTCTTGCCAATGAACAGCTCAAGGAGACAAAAAATAAATAACAATATAATAGCCCTAAGCAAAGAATTAGACCACATGGATTTAATAGACAACTGCACAGCCCAAAGGTGAAGTATATATTTTTCTTTTTTTTAATTTCTTTTTTTAAATAATAAATTTTATTTTTATATTCCCCATACAATTGCAACCCCCTCATTCTGACCCCAATCCCTCCCCTCCCGCCACCCCCCCCCAAAGTGTCTCTGGTTCATAGTTTTTTGTTGATTTTGATTTTCACTTTCTTATAGTTACTCATTTTCCTGGTCCCTTATTTAAGTTTTCTAGATTCCTGCTATGAGTGAGACCACGAAGTATATATTTTTCTTTAGTACATATGGATCATTCTTCAGGATAGACCATACACATACAATGGGTCACAAGACAAATATCAACAGGTTCATGAAGATTGAAATCATACCAAGTATCTTCTCTGACAAAAAGAAAGCAAAGAAATCCCCTAATACATGGAGACTGAACCACACTATTGAAAGACCACAGGATCAATGAAAAAATCAAAGAAGAAATAACAAAATACCTTGAGACAAATGATAATAAAGACACAATCTTTCAGAATGTATAGGGCACAGCAAAAGCAGTAAATAAGCGGAATGGGCCTCCCCTGGTGGCGCAGCGGTTGAGTGCTGGGCTGCGAAGATGCCCTCAGCCTCTGCAGCGCCAGTTTGATCCCTGGTAGCTGGTGAGGGTCCCACATGGCACGCAGACCTCTCCTGCCATGCCCGCTGCTCCCCTCTGCAGTGTATTTCGTCAGTCTGCCGTTCTGTTCCCTGCTCTGGCTCTGGTGAATTCTCTCACCCTCCCATGCTTCTGACTGTACCCAGTGCTTGTATAAATAAATAAATAAATTTTAAAAATATATAATTAAGTAAATAAGAGGAAAATATATACTTCTAAAGGGCCACATTAAAAAGTAAGAAAGAGTCCAAAGAAATAGCTTAATCTCTCACCTATAGGAACTAGAATATGAGGAACAAAAAAACCCGAAAAACCATCAGAAGGAAGGATATAAGGGAAATTTGAGCAGAAATAAATGAAATAGAAATTTTTAAAAGGTCCAAAAGCTCAATGAAATCAAAAGCTGTTTCTTTGAAATAGCAAATACAATAAACATTGTTAGGATGGCCATCTTACGTAAGGCAATGTACATTTTCAAAGCATTCCCTATCAAACCTTCAATGGCATTCTCCAAATAATTGGAAAATATTACTGCAATTCATATGAAACCACAAAAGACCCCAGATAACCAAAGTAATCATGACAAAAATGAGGAATAACAGTGGCATCATACTCCCAAACTTCAAACTATACTAACAAGCTTTAGTAATCAAAATAGAATGATACTGGAACAAAAACAGATGCACAGACCAATGGAATAGAATTGAAAGCCCAGAAACAAACCACACCTGTATGAACAGTTAATTGTGGCAAAGTAGTTTAGAGTATACACTGGAGAAAGGAAAGCCTCTTCAATAAATGATGCTGGGAAAACTGGACAGCTATATAAAAAATGAATCTAGACCATTAGTTCACATCGTACACAAAAATCAACTATAAAATGGATAAAAGACTTGGATGTAAGTCCTGAAATCATAAAACAGTAGAAGAAAACAAAGGCAAAACACTTCAAAACACAGGTTTCATTGATGTCTTTGCATATTTGTTTCCATCAATGAGGAAAATAAAAGATAATATGAACAATAGGGACCACATCAAACTTAAAAGCTTCTACACAGCAAGAGACTCTACCACTAAATCTAGTGAATGGAGAAAATATTTGTACATCATATATCTGATGAGGAGCTGATATCCCAGATCTTCAAAGAAATAATACAATTCAACAAAAAGAAAAGAAACAACCCAATCCAAAAATGGACAGAACTACTAAGTAGGTATTTCACAAATGGCATACATTTGGCCAACAGACACATGAAAAAAATGCTTATCATCATTTATTGTCAGGGAAATGCAAATCAAAACTACAATGATATGTCAAAAATACCAGAAGCAACAAATATTGGAGAGGATATGGAGATAAAGGGACTCTTGTACACTGTTGGTGGGAACATAGACTGGTCTAGCTCCTATGGAAAGCAGTATGGAATTTTCTCAAAATATAAAAAAAAATATCTATCATATGTTGCTGCAATTCCACTCTTAGGTATCTACCCCAAGAATGCAAAAACACTAATGCAAAAGGATATATTGCACTCCTATGTTCAGTGTACCACTATTTCCAATAGCCAAGCTATGGAAACAACATTAATTTCCCAATGACACATAAGTAGATTTGGAAGATGTGGCATATATACACAATAGAATACTATTTAGCTATAAAAAGATAAAGTCTTGCCATTTGTGGCAACATGGATGGAACAGGAGGAGATTATGCCAGCAAAATATGTCAGGAGAAAGACAAATATTGGATGGTATCACTTATATGTGGAATATAGAGAAACAAAGACTTGATAAAGCAAAACTAATAAACTCTAGAAATCTGACAGTATAATTGAGGCTACCAAAGGGTGAGGGGAAGGTGGAGAGCAAAGTGGTGAGAGAGCACAGAAGACTATAGAGGAGTATAGGTGTCTTGGTGGGGTGTGTGGTGTGGTTAAGAGTTGAAGCAGGTGATCCTATACTTCTAAATCATGTGATGTAAACCAATATTACCTATATAAAAACAAAATTAAAGAAAAATAAAAGAAATAAAATGCTTGCAAATTTGAAAGGAAGAAGAAAAATGAGTTTTCTTTGCAGATATGATGTTATATGTAGAAAAAACCTAAATATTCTACAGAAATCTGTTAGAAGTATAAATGAATTAATGAAAATATCAGAATTCAAAGTCAGTATACAAAAATTAGTTTCATTTCTGCACACAAGCAATGATCAATCAGAAAAGGTAATTACAAAGCAATACCATTCTCCATAGTGTCTAAAAGAACACAATATTTAGGAAATAGCCAGGAAATGAACGTCTTCTATAATGAAAACTATAAAATATTGATTGCTGGAAGAAATTAAGGAAGACCTAAATAAATGGAAAGGCATCCCATGTTTACTTAATATTAAAATGTAAACACTTCTCAAAGTGATCTATAGATTCAATGAAATCCCTATCAAAATCCCAATGACATTTTTGCAGGGATATAAAAACCCATTATAAAATTCATATAAAATCTCTAGGGTTCAAGCATAGGCAAAGCAATTTCGAGTAAGAACAAAACTAAACTACTTATCTTCCCTCTTAATATAAAGCTACAGTAATCAAAAGCATGTTATTGGCATAAAAGCAGACACATATATTAAGGAATAGGATAGATAACCCAGAAATAAACTTTCTCATTTATGATCAAATGCTTTTTGATAAGGGTGCCAAGACTATCTAAAGGGGAAAGGACAGTCATTTCAACAAATGATGCTGGGAATGTCCTTTGCTTTATTCTATCCCTTCTCTCAGAACAAAAGACCAAATATACTCATTCTGTTTCATCACATACAACAGTGCCTTGTGTATCCCTCCCAGTTAAGATGGAAACCAATTTAATTATCCAAAACTCTGCTGGAGCTGCTCAGCTATGTTTTATTGCCTCTGCGTAAGAGACACCGCTGGTATTTACAAATCTCCCATTCTCTCCCCTGGGAGGTCTCCCTTACCTTCGTTTCCACTGTCTTTTCTCCAAGTTGAACTTGATAACCTTTCCTTTGATTTTTGAGCAGCTAGGCATCTCATGTGACCAGCTGTGATCTGCTCCCTCTGGTGCCTTACGAAGGTATATTCCCTACAGGCCCTGGAAGCTTATAATGGTCACAAGATAAATGTAAGGTCACTGCACTTCTTCACTCTAATCCCCTTCAGTGAGACAGGCCACCCTGAGTCCTTCGTCTGTTTCTTGCAAGCCAGTAGCTGCAATTGTAAAATCTATCATTTATGCTGGATTCCTCTGTTTTTGAATGATGCATGTGAGGCTTGTAAGTCAAAAGGGGATGAACTTAACATTTCATATCTAGCATTTTCATCTTGCTTCTAGTACATAAGTTGGGTTATATTGTCTTAAATTTGCCAGTGTGGGGAAATGGGGACTTTGTCTCCTGCTTAGAAGATTGGGGAGACTGCTAAGTATATCAGTGCTTTATTGTCAACCTGAATTGCAGTCTATCCATATCCACGGTAAGTCCTTTAAGACTACATAGGAAACCAACTAGTCCCTTTAAATCTACACAGGAAACCAAGCAGCCCCCCCTCCCGCACCCCCCCTCCCCGCTAAGGAAAAGCACAAGGTAATATATACTGTTGTCTAGGTTTAGCATTATCTTTTCTGATACACAGTGAAATGTCACTTGTGTGGGTATGAAAGCTGGTTGGCATTATTTTTGGATGGCTGACATGATTATTTTTGTTGTGTGGCCTCTATGTTCCCCCAACACTCAATTTTGGCCATTGCTTTCTGGAAATAAAGTGGATCCTCATGCCAAAAAAAAAAGTGGTGCTGGACAAACTGGATATCCACAGTACAAGAATTTCTGTTGGACCCTTCATAATACTATATACAAAAATTAAGTAAAGATGAGTCAAGATAGTATCTTGAGATCAGTTCAGGATGGTGGTGTAGGAGGAATCTGAACTAACCTCCTCCACACACACACAACAAATGCACAACTACATTTGGAATAATAACGAGACTGGAAACCTGAAAACCAGACAAATAGAGGGCCAACAACAAATGATAAAAGGGTGGCACAAAGACTGATAGGAAAAGCAGAGATAAACTCCCACTGAGGAAGACACCCCATCCCAAATGTGGATACCTGCAGTTAGGAGGATTCTGAAGATGCAGAACTATTCCTGTGGAGCAAGGGAGAGTGTTGATTTACATCAGTCACCCCAACCTTTCTACTCTGCACAGCAGAGATGAGCCTGTATAGTCCTGGCATTGAAGTCATCAGGAAAAACACTCAGGAAAATCTAAGAATTACAGGGAATGGAGAACCCTCTAATGGGGCTGTGTTGCATCATGCAACACCACACTGATAAAGACATGGGAGTCATGGAGCAGGCTGCACAAGTCAGGATGCTGCTGAGAGCAAGATCCTGGCCATTTTTACTGATAGAATAATCAGAACATCAGCTACGTGCATTAGGAGGACAAGGAGAAAAGGATGGGTGAAACTCGGGAATGTTATCTAGGGCTTGGGGGACACCAGTCTGCTGACCATGTTATCAGCTTGATGACCATGTGTTTTAATCAAAACTGGACCCCAGATCCCCGGCCATGGTCCTAATCTTATCAACAAGGCATTCCACTGATCGGCTTCTTTGGTCCCTTGTCATATATCAGTCCTCGGCCACCCGGGCATTTCCTGTCATACCTCATGATGTATCAGTCAGGAGTAAGTTTACGCATCTGTCCTTAGCCCCCAGGCATTCCCAGTCATACCTCTTGATGCATACCCTTCCCAGAGTGATCAAGCTTTCTGCTCTTGATTGATATAGAAGGCACCTTGCAAGGTTTGGCTCATATGACTGTGACTGGACAGTTCTGACCTTTGTATAGGAATGCAGAACTGCAGGTAGACATAATGGTGGCTGAGCAGGCTGCTTAAGTCTAGCAGCCGCTTAAGTCTAGCAGACCCACAGGGCTGCACAAAGATTTACTAATCCAGTATTTCAATGCCTGGGAATAAACAGAAGTATAAGTGAAGGAAAGCTTGTAGGTTCTGCCTGAGGGGTAGGAAGTTTTGGGATGATCCCTGGATCAGAAACATTGGTGGGCACCATCTTGGCAACCTTGCTAATACCAACAATCCCAGGGACCATCTTAGAAACACCCCCCCACCCCAGCTGACTAAAGACTGTGGGTGAGACCTGCAGAGCGTTCCACCCATTGTGCAAGGTAACCGCATGCCAGTGCCCAGCAACTCCACCCACTGGCGCTGCAGCAGCAGCAGCAGCAGCAGCAGCAGCAGCAGCAGCAGCAGCAGCAGCAGCAGCAGCAGCAGTAGCAGCAGCAGCGCAGTGAGGTTTGCACGGGCCCATGGTACCACCTGCCCAGCACACCACAGCTGCATGCTTAGACAGTGCCCACACACCATGCCATCATCAGGCTGGGCCAACTGCCCTACAGTGTCACGCTGACAGAGCATGAGGGTGGGCACAGCCCATATAGGGAACAACTGGTGCACCTGATTAGGTGGCTATGGGGCACTGTGCTTCTGAACTGCACAGGACAGCACCTGCAGAAAGCTATTCCTACAAGGCCAGGGGAGGTAATAGGCTTGACTAATATACAGAAGCAAGCACAAGAATCAGGCAAAATGGGGAGATAGAACATGTCCCCCATAAAACAAACAGCAAGACAAAATTCCTGAAGAAGCCTGTAAAGAAACAGATACAACCAAACTACCCTATGAAGAATGCAAAGTAATGATGCTCACCAAGCTAGGGAGAAGAATGGATGAACTAGAAAATTTAATAAAGATCATCTTTCTCAGGATGGATTTGAATTTGAGGGGGTGTTTTCCACTTTCATATGAATTTTAGGATGGTTTCTACTATTTTTATGAAAAATTCCATTAGAAAGTTAATAGGGGGCCTCCCCTGGTGGCGCAGCGGTTGAGCGCTGGGCTGCGAAGCTGCCTGCAGCCTCTGCAGTGCAGGTTCGATCCTCGGGCCGCTGGCGACAGTTCCACCTGTCGCGCAGACCTCTCTTGCCTTGCCGGCTGCTCCCCTCAGCAGTGTATTCATCAGTCTGTCTGTTCTGTTCCCCGCTCTGGCTCTGGTGAATTCTCTCACCCTCCAGCGCTTATGACTGTACCCAGTGCTTGTGTAAATAAATAAATAAATCTTAAAAAAAAAAGTTAATAGGAATTCCATTGAATTTACATAAGGCTGTGGGTAGGGCGGATACTTTATGATAGTAATTCATCCAGTCCAGGAACATTGTGTATTTTTCCTTTTACTGTGTCTTTTTCAATGTCTCTCATCAATATCTTATAGTTTTCAGTGTAAAGTCTTCCACCTCCTGGGTTAAATTTATTCATAAGTATTTATTGTTGTTGATGCTATTGTGAATGGGTTTTTAAAATGTCCCTTTTCTCTTTGAAAATTGTATTATTTTTATTGACATAACAATGGTTTACAACATTGCATGTGATTTGGGGGTGTATGTTCACGACTCTTCAAATCTATGCTACAGCAGCGCTCCCACCACCAAAACACTAAGTCCACTGGGTCCCCTCCCCGCTGAGCTCACCTTTCCCCACCCTCTACATCTGGTAGCTTCAAGTCTACAGTTTTCTAGTATTCTAGGGTTTGTTTTGATTTTGATATCCTGTTCCTTTGTTTAGTTTCTCTATATTACATATGTGAGTGAAGTGATCCGGTGTATTTGTTTTTCTCCTTCTGACTTACTTTGCTTAGAATAACCGCCCCCCCACCCCAGTTCTATCCATGTTGCTGCAAATTGCAAGAAGTCATCTGTTCGTAGTGGCGTAGTATTCCATTGTGTACATATATCACATTTTCTTAACACAGTTGTTGGAAACTTAGGTTGGTTCCAAAGCTTAGCTGCTGCAGATGGTGTTGCAATGAACATAGGGGTGTATTCTACGGTTTCAGGTCCTACATCCAAATTTTTAATTCATTTTGAGTTAATTTTTGCATATGGTTTGATATAGTGGTCTAGTTTCATTCTTTTGCATGTGGCTGCCCAGTTTTCCCAACACAATTTGTTAAAGAGACTTTCTTTTTGCCATTTTATTCTCTTGGCTACTGGGTCAAAAATTAAGTGTCCACCACACAGGTGTGACTTTATTTCTGGGTCCTCATTTCTATTCCATTGGTCAGTGTATCTGCTTTAATGCCACTATTATGCTGCTTAGATTACTATAGCGTTATAGTTTAATTTGAAGTCTGGGACCTTAATATCTCCTTTCTTTTTTTTTTTTTTTAAAGTTTTATTTATTTATTTATACAAGCACTGGGTACAGTCAGAAGCTCGGGAGGGTGAGAGAATTCACCAGAGCCAGAGCAGGGAGCAGAACAGGCAGAGGGTGGCAGGAGAGATCTGCACCTGCGGGACCCTCGCTGGGCGGCCGGGGATCAAACCCGAGCTGCAGAGGCTGCGGGCAGCTTCGCCACCCAGCGCTCAACCGCTGCTGCCACCGGGGAGGCCCTCCTTTCTTTTTTTTTTTATCAGGGTTGTTTTGGCTGTTTGGGATCTCTTTTGGTTCCATATATATTTTGGTATTTTTTCCTCTTTCTTTAAAGAATGCTGTTGAAATTTTGTTAGGGATTGCTTAGAATTTTTACATTATTTTGGGTAAGACCACCATGTCCACAACGTTGTCGTCCCAGGTGTTTATCTCCCAATCCATAAGCAAGGAATATCTTTCCATTTTTTAAAATGTCTTGTTCTATTTCTTTTATAGTGTCTTATACAGTTTTCCTTCTACAGGTCTTTAACCTCCTTTATTAAGTTCATTCCTAGGTATTTAATTCTTTTTGATGCATTGTAAATGGGATAATTTTTTGATTTCTAAGCCTTCTAATTTGCTGTACTTACTTAATGTAGCTAATTGTTTGTTTGTTTGTTTTAGCATAGTCTAGGGTTTTCTGTTTATTATCATGTCATCTGAAATCTTGAGGTTTCACTTTTTTCCCAAGTTGGATTCCTTTTACATATTTATCTTGCCTATTTTCTTTAAGACTTCCAATACTATGTTGAATAGTAGTGGTGAAAGTGGATATCCTTGTCTTGCATGATCTTAGAGGAAAACCTCGCAGTTTTTCACCTTCGAGTATGATGTTAACTGAGAATTTCTTATAGAAGCAATTTTTATGTTGAATTATTTTCCATCTATTCCCTATTTTCCAGAGTTATCATAAAAGGATACTGAAACTTGTCAAATGTTTTATTTGCATTTATTGATGAAATTATATGATTTAAAAAATTAATATATTTTATTAATGAAGTCCTCTTGTTTTACATCTCTGTTAATATTTTGACAATATGGGATTTCTCACCTATGGTGTGGTCATCATAGCTCTCCTACCACCAAAGCAACCATAGTCCTCCACCACAGTCTGTTGTGCTTTTTCCTCCACTCTCATCTCTCCTTCTCTCTCCCCCCACTTTCTTGGATACCCCAGATCTATGGTAAGTTTTCAAGGACTGGTTTAAAGTTTGTCTCTATTTGACCCTTTGTTTGGTTTCCCTATATTCCTCCTATGAGTGAAACCTTCTGATAAATTTCTTTTTCCTTCTAGTTTATTCCACTGAGCATAATCCCTTCTAGTTCCATCCATGTTTCTGCGAATGGCATGAGTTTATCTTTTTGATTGCTGAATAGTATTCCATTGTGTATATATACCACATCTTGATTCATTCATCTGTTTTGAGACATTTGGGTTGTTTCCATATCTTGGCTATTGTAAATAGTGCTTCAATAAACATAGGAGGGCAGGTTTCCTTTCTAATTAGCGTTTTTGTGTTCTTTGGGTATAGATATACAAGTGGATCATATTCCATTCATAGGAATATGATTGCTGGATCATACGGGAGATCAATTCTTAGTATTTTGAGGAATCTGCACACAACTTTCCACAGTGGCTGGACCAGTTTGCATTCCCACTTCCATTTTTTCACCACATCCTTGCCAGCATATGTTGTTTCTAGTTTTTTTTTTTTTTTTTTAAATATAGGCCATTCTCACAGGTGTGAGGTGGTATCTCATTGTAATTTTGATTTGCATTTCCCTAATAATAAGTGATGTTGATTTTTTTTTTCATATGCCTGCTGGCCATTTGCATTTCTTCTCTGGAAAAAGGTCTTTTTAGCTCTTCTGACCATTTTATTTTTGGACTGGGTTGTTTGCTTTGTATTAGTTGAGTTGTGCAAGCTTTTTGCAGATCTTTAATATCAGTCCCTTATCATTTGTATAAGTGTGCAAATAATATTTTCTCCTTTAGTGTGTCTCTTTGCTTTGTTTGATGTCTCTTTTGTTGTACAGGAGATTTTTAGTTTTAGTAGTCCCACCTGTTTGTCTTTTCCTTAATTTTCTTTGCTTCTAGAGATGAGTCCCCAAAGATGTTTCTGAGGTTTATGTCATGGAGTGTTTTACCGATATTTTCTTCTATACATCTTATAGTTTCAGGTCTTACATTCAAGTTTTTTATCCATTTTGAGTAGATTTTTGTTTATGGTGTGAGACAGTAGTTTCATTCTTTTGTATATGGCAACTCAGTTTTCTAGCACCATTTATTGAAGAGACTATCCTTGTCCCAGTGTATATTCTTGCTCCTTTGTGATAGATTAGTTGAACATATATGTGTGGTTTTATTTTTGGGCTTTCCATTCCATTCCGTTGGTCTATGTGTCTGTTTTTGTTCCAATACCATCCTGTTTTTATCATTATGACTTTGCAGTATAGTTTGAGGTCTGGGAGTGTAATACCTCTGTTCTTCCCCCTTTTAGTCAGGATAGCTTGGGCTATTCAGGTCTTTTTTATGGTTCTATATAAATTTCAGCAATATTTGTTCCACAAATAAGGAATACACTAAATTTACCTAAGCATAATGTAAAAGAGGTATATCATGGCAAGAGAGCCCTCACTAGCCCAGTGGTGCTTCTTTTTATGAACCCTCACTAGCCCAATTGAGGGCTCACCTAGGCATATGAGAACTGAAACCATAAAATACTTGAATGAAAACATAGTGTATGCACTATAGAACACCTACTGCAAAGATGTACTTGGGGATGCAACTCCGATGGCAAGGAAAACAAAAACAAAATCAGCAAGTGGGACATATAAAAATTTTTGTACCTCAAAAGAAAATGTCACAAAAATGCAGCTGACAGATTGGGAGAATGTATTTGCATATCACACACGGGAGCTAATTTCCAAGCTCTACAAGATAGTTATACAATTGAATACACACAACCCCCTAACAACTCCATCAAATATGGGCAAAAAACCTAAATAGACATTTTTTTAAAAAGATTTATTTTTATTTTTATATATTTATTTATTTATACAAGCACTGGGTACAGTCAGAAGTGCAGGAGGGTGAGAGAATTCACCAGAGCCAGAGCAGGGAGCAGAGCAGGCAGAAGGACCGAAGTACACTGCTGAAGGGGGCAGCGGGCGGCAGGAGAGGTCTGCGCGCCATGTGGGACCCTCCTCTGGTGGCTGGGGAGCAGCCAGGGATCGAACCGGCGCTGCAGAGGCTGTGGGCAGCTTTGCAACCCAGTGCTCAACCGCTGCGCCACCGGGGAGGCCCCTAAATAGACATTTTTAATAAAGAAGACATTCAGATTGCCTATAAGCACATAAAACACCACTTATAAGGGAAATGTAAATCAAAACCATGAGATATTACCTCACTCTTGTGAGAATGGCTCTTATTAAAAAGAATGGAAACAACAAAAGTTGGCAAGGATTCAGAGAAAAAGGACTCTCATCCACTGTTAGTGGAAATGTAAGTTGTTGCAACCTTTATGGAAAATACGGAGATTTCCTCAAAAAAAATAAAATGGAAACCCCATCCAATCCAGAAATACCTTTGCTAGGTATTTATGTAAAAAATATGAAAACTCTAATATGAAAAGAGTACTCCTAAGTTTCTAGCAGAACTGTTTGCAATTGCCTAGTTTTGGAACCAATCTCAGTTCCCACTGACAGATGATTGGATAAAGAGATTGTGGAATACATATTCAAGAATACTACTCAGCTATTAAAAGTGATGAAAGAGTGCCTTTTGGGACAAAAATCACCTTGAGGTTATTATGCTAAGTGAAATAAGTGAGAAAGTGAGACTGATATTGTATGGTTTCACTTATCTGTGGAATATAAATAACAAAATATTATCCTGGTAAAACACAGCAAATAAAATCTTTGGCTTTCTGAGAAATACACTGGCTACTAGAGGGTGCAGGGTGGAGGGAAGAGGGAATGGGGAATGAAGAGGATAGGGCATTGGTATGGAAGTTTTGGTGAAGGGTGAGTGGAGCATATGTGCAAATGTAAAAATGTAACCCTAAAGTTATTTAATATAGATATGTAAGGAATTGATAAATTTAATACAGTTTTTGATTAAGTTCCTTTTTGTGCCTAATTGCTCTTGCAATAGACTTCCAATACTACGTTCAATCATATGGGTCAGAGTTGATCCTTGTCCCTGATGTTAGGGGAAATGCTTTTAACTTTCACCGTTGAATATTACATTTGTTGTAGTATTGTCTTGTATGGCTTCTTTTATGTTGAGATATGTCCTTTCAATTCCCATTTATATGAGAGTTTTTATCATGAATGGTTGCTGTTTCTTGTCAATTTTCCCCCCAGCATCTGTTGATATGATCATGTGATTTTTATTTCTATTTTTGTTGATTTGGTGAATAACATTGAGTTGAATATGTTAAACCATCTTGCTTACCTAGGATGAATCCCATGTGGTCATGATATATGATTGCCTCTGTATTTCTGTGCTCAATAATTGCTACAATTATGTTGAAGATAATTGCATCTATAGGCAACAGAGATATTGATCCATAGCTTCGTGTGTGTTTGTGTATGTGTGTGCTGGCCTTGTCTTGTTTTGGTATCAGGGTGATTTTGACCCAGTGAAATGTGTTTGGGTACTTACTGTTCTGCAAATTTTTTGGAAGATTTTGAGACTTATATGTTGATATTCTTTCAAATTTGGTGGAATTAACTAGTGAACTTGTCTGGTCCAGGACTTTCATTCTTTTTTTTTTTTTTTTTAGTTTTCAATTTTGAGGTTACCTTTTTACTCTTCCACATGTGTACATGTTCCACTCACCCTTCACCAAACCACCTGTAATGCCTAGCCTAGGTTTTATAATTGTTATATACATTTAAACAATTTTTATTTATTTAATTTAAGTGAGGTAATATTGGGATACCCCAATCAGGTATTATGCAACCATAGTGCACCCACCACTAACTCACCCATAGTCCACCACCATAGGTCATTGTGCTTTCTTCCCTCTTTGTTCTTATCCCTCCCTGCACCCCCTCCTTGGTGTTTCATTTCTGTAGTCAGCTATCAAGGATTAGTTTTTAATCTTGTCTTTATCTGATTATTAGTTTAGTTACTTTATATTTCACGTATAAGTGATACCACTGGTGTGAATCTTTCTCCTTCTGACTTATTTTACTTAGCATTATCCCTTGCAGATCCATCCACGTTGCCACCAACGGCATGAGTTTATCTTTTTTGAACACGGAGTTATTATTCCGTTGTGTATATATACCACATCTTCTTTCTTTTTTTAAAATATAATTTATTTATTTATTTATATTTTACATCATTGCTCACTTTTGTACAATGTTTGCTTTCTCCTCTCAGGTATAGTCCCCATAGAATTCCCACCACTAATTCACACATGCACCATCACCATAGTCCCTTGTGCTCTCCCTCCCCTGTTTTCATCCCTCTCCCTCCCCTTCCCCTGCAGAGTGTCTATGATTTAGAGTTGCCTGTTAATTTTTTTTATTATTATTTTCTTCCCCTGACCCCTTATATGTTTCCCCTATATTCCTCCTATAAGTGAAACCATCTGATAAATTTCTTTTTCCTTCTGCCTTATTTCACTGAGCATAATCCCTTCTAGCTCCTTCCAGTTGCTTTGAATGGTGTGAGTTTATCTTTTTTGATTGCTGAATAGTATTCCATTGTGTATATACACCACATCTTTTTGATCCAGTCATCTATTTTTGGGCATTTGTATACCACATCTTCTTGATCCACTCATTTGTTTTGGGGCACTTCGATTGTTTCCATAATTTAGATACAGTAAATAGTGCTGCAATAAATATGGGAGTGCAAGTTTACTTTTGAATTAGGGTTTTTGAATTTTGGGGGTAGAAGCCTAGGAGTGGAATGGCAGATCCATTTCTAGCCTTTTGAGAAACCTCCACATTGCTTTCCATAGGGGCTGGACCAATTTGCATTCCCACCAGCCGTGCAGAAAAGTTCCCTTTTCTCCACCTCCTCGCCAGCACTTGTTGTCTCTGATCTTTTTGATATAGGCCATTCTCACAGGTGTGAGATGGTATCTCATTGTGGTCTTGATTTGCATTTCTCTAATAGTAAGTGATTGTGAACATTTTTTTCATGTGCTTGGTGGCCATTTTAATGTCTTCTTTGGAGTTGTGTCTAATTCTTTTTTTTTTTTTTTCCAGGTTTTTTTTTTGTTTTTGTTTTTGTTTTTTTTTATTTAAATAATAAATTTTATTTTTATATTCCCCCATACAACTGCACATGCCCCATTCTGACCCCAATCCCTCCCCTCTCGGCCCCCACCCCCCAAAAAGTGTCTCTGGTTCATAGTTTTTTGTTGATTTTGATTTTCACTTTCTTATAGTTATTCATTTTCCTGATCCCTTATATAAGTTTTCTAGATTCCTGCTATGAGTGAGACCATCCGGTATTTTTCTTTTTCTTTCTGGCTTATTTCGCTGAGCATGATCCCTTCCAGCGCCATCCATGTTGCTGCAAATTGCATGTGTTTATCTTTTTTGAATGCTGAGTAATATTCCATGGTGTATATGTACCACTTCTTCTTTTTTTTTTTTAAAATGATTACTATTCTTTACTTGCACACATATCTAATCTAATTTAGGAAATATAAAAGAAATGCCCAGGAGCCTTTACTTTTTAGAACTTTACCAATCCCAGATAAAGCACGAATGCAAAAATAAACAAAACCCTAGAAAAAGCAGCTCAAATTCAGTGTGAAGTAGGGGAACTAAACACATATGAATCACTGATGGCATAAGTTTCAAAAGCAGTTGCCACTCAAATTTAGAAATAACAATACAAAATATATAAGCTGACCACACAGGTGACCAATCCTAAAGTGACCTATAAATGTTTTATCTATAAAGCAAAATCTGATTAAGAAGACATATATGTAAACAAGAAAATCCCTTGATTAACTCCAACTTGTTGGAGTTAATAAGATTTTTTTAACTGTTCTACATACTTTATTTTTTAATTAATAAATTTTATTTTTATATTCCCATACAATTGCAATCCCCCCATTCTGACCCCAATCCCTCCCCTACTGCCCCCCACCCCCCAAAAAGTGTCTCTGGTTCATAGTTTTTGTTGATTTTGATTTTCACTTTCTTATAGTTATTCATTTTCCTGGTCCCTTATTTAAGTATTCTAGATTCCTGCTATGAGTGAGACCATCCGGTATTTTTCTTTTTCTTTTTGGCTTATTTCACTGAGCATGATCCCTTCCAGCACCATCCATGTTGCTGCAAATTGCATGTGTTTATCTTTTTTGAATGCTGAGTAATATTCCATGGTGTATATGTACCACATCTTCTTGATCCAGTCATCTATTTTTGGGCATTTGGGCTGTTTCCAAAGCTTAGCTATTGTAAATAGTGCTGCTATAAACATAGGGGTGCAGGTGTTCTTTGGAATTGATGTTTCTGTGTTCTTTGGGTAAATACCTAGGAGTGGAATTGCTGGATCATCTGGAAGCTCTATGTTTAGTAGGTCCAGAAATCTCCACACAGCTCTCCATAGTGGTTGGACCAGTTTGCACTCCCACCAACAGTGCAGAAGAGTTCCTTTTTCTCCACAACCTCGCCAACATTTGTTGTTGCTAGTTTTTTTAATATGTGCCATTCTCACTGGTGTAAGATGGTATCTCATGGTAGTTTTGATTTGCATTTCCCTGATTGCAAGTGATGTTGAACATTTTTTCATATGCCTGTTGGCCATTCGCATTTCCTCTTCAGAGAAGTTTCTTTTTAGCTCCTCTGTCCATTTTTGACTGGATTATTTTCTTTGTTGTTGTTGAGTCTCATCAGCTCTTTGCAGATTTTTGTGATCAGTCCTTTATCATTAGTGTTGTGTGCAAAAATGTTCTCCCAGTTCGTGGGGTTTCTCTTTGTTTTTGTTATTGTCTCTTTTGCTGTGCAGAAGCTCTTTAATTTGATGTAGTCCCAGCTGTTGATCTTTGCCTTCACTATCACTGCTTTGGGTGATGTGTCTGTAAAGATGTCTTTGATATGCAAATCACGTAGTGTTTCACCTATATTTCCTTCTATGTATTTTATGGTTTCAGGTCTTATGTCTAGTTCTTTAATCCATTTTGAGTTGATTTTTGTATATGTGTGAGGTAGTGGTCAAGCTTCATTCTTTTGCACGTAGCGACCCAGTTTTCCCAGCACCATTTATTGAACAAACTTTCTTTGCTCCAATGCAGAGTCTTTGCTCCTTTGTCAAAGATTAGTTGACCATAAATCTGTGGGTTTATTTCTGGATTTTCTATTCGATTCCATTGGTCTGTATGTCTGTTCTTGTTCCAATACCATGCAGTTTTGATGATTATGGCTTTGTAGTAGAGTTTGAAGTCTGGGAGTGTGATGCCTCCATTCCCTTCTTTTTTTTTCAGGAGAGCTTTGGCTATTCGGGGTTTTTTGTGATTCCATATGAATTTCATCAATAATTGTTCTATTTCTTTGAAGAATGACATTGAAATTTCGATTGGAATAGCATTGAAATCTGTATATTGCTTTTGGTAGGATGGCCATTTTAATAATGTTTATTCTCCCAATCCATGAGCAGGGGATGTTTTTCCATTTCTTGGTGTCTTCTTCTATTTCTTTTTTTTTTTTTTTTTTTTTTTTTATAGAGGCATGCTTTATTTATTTGTTTGCTGGTTTGTTTGTTTGTTTTGTTTATACATGCACTGGGTACAGTCAGAAGTGTGGGAGGGTGAGAGAATTCACCAGAGCCAGAGTGGGGAGCAGAGCAGGCAGAAGGACCGAAGTACACTGCTGAGGGGAGCAGCGGGCTGCAGGAGAGGTCTGCGCGCCATGTGGGACCCTCCTCTGGTGGCCGGGGAGCAGCCGGGGATCGAACCGGCGCCGCAGAGGCCGCGCGCAGCTTCGCAACCCAGCGCTCAACCGCTGCGCCACCCACCGGGGAGGCCCTTCTTCTATTTCTTTTAACAGTGTTTTATAGTTTTCTTTGTATAGGTCCTTTACCTCTTTTGTTAGATTTATTCCCAAATATTTGATTTTTTTTGTTTCAATAATAAAAGGGATGTTTTTTTTTTATTTCTTCTTCTTCAGATTTATTGTTTGTATATAGGAAGGCTACTGACTTTTGCGTGTTGATTTTGTATCCTGCCACTTTACTGAACTGATTGATGAGTTGAATTAGTTTTTCTGTGGAGTTTTGGGGTTCTCTATGTATATTATCATATCATCTGCAAAGAGTGATAGTTTGACTTCTTCTTTTCCTATTTGGATTCCTTGGATGTCTTTCTCTTGTCTTATTGCTCTGGCTAGGACTTCCAGTATTATATTGAAAAGCAGGGTGAGAGTGGACATCCTTGTCTTGTTCCAGATCTTAATGGAATTGCTTTCAGCTTTTCACCATTGAGAATGATACTGGCTGTTGGCTTGTCATATATGGCCTTTATGATGTTGAGGTATGTTCCTTGTATCCCAAGAATTTCAAGGGCTTTTATCATGAATGGGTGTTGCACTTTGTTGAAAGCTTTCTCAGCATCTATTGATATTATCATATGGTTTTTATATTTCTTTTTGTTGATGTGTTGGATAACGTTGATTGATTTTCGGATGTTAAACCATCCTTGTGTCCCTGGAATGAATCCTACTTGGTCGTGGTGAATTACCTTATGGATACACTGTGGATTCTGATAGCTAAAATTTTATTGAGGATTTTTGCATCAGTGTTCATTAGGGAGATTGCCCTATAGTTTTCTTTTTTTGTGTTGTCCTTGTTCGGTTTTGGTATTAGTGTAATGTTGGCTTCATAGAACGTGTTAGGTATTATACCTTCCTTCTCAATTTTTTGGAAGAGTTTGTGAAGGATAGGCACCAATTCGTCTCTGAATGTTTGGTAGAATTCATTTGTAAATCCATCAGGTCCTGGCTTTTGTTTTTGGGGAGGTTTTTGATTACCATTTCAATTTTGCTAATTGTAATTGGTCTGTTTAGGTGTCTATTTCTTCTTTATCTAGCTTTGTGTGATTGTAGAGTTGTAGGAATTTGTCCATCTCCTCTAGATTGTTGAACTTGTTTCCATATAACTGTTCATAGTAGTTATTAATTATTCTTTTGATTTCTGCTGTGTCGGTTGTGATTTCTCCTGTTTTATTTATTATCCTATTTATTTGTGCTTTCTCCCTTTTTGCCCTTGTGAGCCTGGCTAGGGGTTTATCTATTTTATTTATTTTTTCGAAGAACCAGCTCTTGGTTTCATTGATCTTTTGGATTGTTTTTTTAGTTTCGATTTCATTTATTTCTGCTTTGGTTTTTATTATTTCTTTTCTTCTACTGGTTTTGGGGTTTTTTTGTTGTTCTTTTTCTAGATCTTTGAGCTTCGAGATTAGGTTGTTTCTTTGAGTTCTTTCTTGTTTCTTGATGTGAGCATCTATTGCTATATATTTTCCTCTTATTACTGCTTTTGCTGCATCCCATACATTTAGGAAATTGGTGTCCTCCTTGTCATTCAATTCAAAGAATTTTTTAATTTCTTCTATTATCTCCTCATTAGTCCAGTGGACTTCCAGTAGTGTGGGTTTCAATCTCCACGAGGTAGGAGAGTACCTTGCCTTCTTTTTATGGATTATTTCTAGTTTGATGCCTTCATGGTCAGAAAAGATGGTTGGTATGATTTCAATCTTGGTGTATCTGTTGATGTTTGTCTTGTGCCCCAGTATAATGATCGATCCTAGAGAATGATCCGTGTGCGCTTGAGAAAAATGTATACTCAGATTTTTTGGGGTTTAGTGTTCTATATATGTCTGTTAAGCCCCAGCACTCTAGATCCTTATTTAGAGCTTTAGTGTCTTTACTTATTTTTGTCTTGTGATCTATCCATTGTTGATAGTGGTGTGTTGAAGTCTCCCACTACGTATGTGTTTTCTCTGATGTCTGTTTTCAGAGATGCCAATAGTTGTCTGATATATTTTGGTGCTCCTTCGTTTGGTGAATATATTTAATGAGTGTTATTTCTTCTTGAAGTTGTCCCTTGATCATAATGTAATGACTACTGGGTCTTTTTTATCTTTTTAAGTTTGAAATCTGTTTATCTGATATGAGTATAGCTGTTCCTGCCTCTTTTTTGGTCCATTTGCTTGTAGAATTGTTTTCCATCCTTTAACTTTGAGTCTATTTTATCTTTTGCAGCTAAATGTGTTTCCTGGAGACAGCAAAAGGTTGGGTTTTGTTTCTTAATCCAGCCTGCAACTCTGTGTCTTTTTATTGGAGAGTTTAGTCCATTTACATTTAGAGTTAGTATTGATATGTTAGCATCTTTATTTGCCATTGTGTTTGTCTTTCTTTGATTTTATTTATTTATTCTTTTAATAACTTTCTTTGGCCTTCTTTTGTTGTTATTCGTCCCTCTGAGGTTCTGGCTTTAGAACTCCTTGTAGTATTTTTTGGAGTGGGGGTTTAGTCATAATGAAATTCCAGAGTTTCTGTTTGTCTGGGAAGGTCCTTATTCTTTCTTCAAAGAAGAAGGAGAGCTTTGCGGGATAGAGTATTCTTGGTTGGCATGTTTTCTTGGAGTCTGTTGACTATGTCCCTCCACTCTCTCCTTGCCATAGTGTTTCTTCAGAGAAGTCTGATGTCAGTCTGATTGGTTCCCCTTGAATGTTATCTGTTTCTTCCTCTTGTTAGTTTCATTATTTTTTCCTTGTCTTGGATTCTTGGGAGCTTTACTATTATGTGTCTTGCTGTATTTTTCCTTTCGTCATGGAAGTTTGGTGTTCTTCTTGCTTCTTGTATATCAATTTTCAGATCCTTCTTCGCGTTTGGGAAGTTCTCTTCAATTATATCCATGAATATTTTCTCTGTTCCTACATCTCTCTCCTCTCCTTCTGGGATTCCTATAACTCTTATATTTCCTTTCCTCATGGAGTCAGATAGTTCCCGAAGACTTTCTTCGGTCTTTTTCCTTCGTACTTCTCCTTCCTTTTCTGTTTTAGTTCTTTTTATTTCTGTGTCTTCGAGAGTACTTATTCGTTCTTCCATTTCATCTATTCTGCTTTCATTGCTTTTCCCAGAGTTCTTTAGCGTCTCCATTAATTCTTTGATCTCCTGCTTTCTTTTACTTCCCTCTTTAGGGACTCAATTTCATTCTTCTGGTCATTAATTATTTTCCCCTTATCATTGTTTTCCTTTATGACTTCTGTCAGTTTTTTAATCACAGCAATTTTAAATTCTCTATCTGGAAGGCTCAGAAGTTCTTCCAAGTTACTGTTGTTGCAATCTGGTAGATGGTTTTCTTTTTGCGGTGTGCTTTTTTGCTGAGGAGTTGCTGGGTTGCATGTGGGTTTTCTACTCCCTACTGCCTGTTTTCTAATTTGCCGTATTCCTTGTGACACTGTGTTGCTGGTACTGGCCGGCATCTTGGGCGACCTTCCCAGCTCACCACTGGCTCCTCTGGGGAACTTCTGCTGGGTTCACAAGTCTCCAGCAAAGAAAGGTCCCTGCTGCAAATGGCGATGCGGGAACGCGCTCCCCTGCATGCCCGGTCTGCCCCAGCGGTGGGTGCTGCTCCCCTCTGGGCTGGAACTGCAGGCTAGAAGGTGCCCGCATGGGCAAGCCTCCCAGCTTAACCTCTGTCTCCTTGGTGAGCCTTCTGCTGGGTTCACACAGTCTCCAGCACGAAAGGTCCCTGCTGCAAAGTGCAGGTGCCAGGGTCGCGCTCCTGCACGCCTGGTCTGCCCCAGCGGTGGGTGCTGCTCCCCTCTGGGCTGGAACTGCAGGCTAGAAGGCGCCCAGCATGGGCAAGCCTCCCAGCTTACCTCTGTCTCCTCGGTGAGCCTTCTGCTGGGTTCACACAGTCTCCAGCAAGAAGGTCCCTGCTGCAAAATGCAGGTGCCAGGGACGCGCTCCCCTGCACGCCGGTCTGCCCCAGCGGTGGGTGCTGCTCCCCTCTGGGCTGGAACTGCAGGCTAGAAGGCGCCCAGCAATGGGCAAGCCTCAGCTTACCTCTGTCTCCTCGGTGAGCCTTCTGCTGGGTTCACACAGTCTACAGCAAAAAGGTCCCTGCTGCAAAATGGCGATGCGGGGACGCGCTCCCCTGCACGCCCGTGTCTGCCCCAGCGGTGGGTGCTGCTCCCTCTGGGCTGGAACTGCAGGCTAGAAGGTGCCCGTGGGGCAAGCCTCCCAGCTCAACTCTGTCTCCTCGGTGAGCCTTCTTCTGGGTTCACACAGTCTCCAGCAAGAAAGGTCCCTGCTGCAAAATGCAGGTGCCGGGGGGGACACTCCCCTGCACGCCCGGTCTGCCCCAGCGGTGGGTGCGCTCCCCTCTGGGCTGGAACTGCAGCTAGAAGGCGCCAGCATGGGCAAGCCTCCCAGCTTACCTCTGTCTCCTAGGTGGAGCCATTCTGCTGGGTTCACACAGTCTCCAGCAGAAGAAGGGCCCTGCTGCAAAATGCAGGTGCCGGGGACGCGC